>NC_136804.1:13019386-13571886 GCF_951216825.1 Electrona antarctica
TTTTCATCCTGTCTGGGAAAACTCCTGTACTAAAAGAAAGATTACAGATATAACTAAAAGGTTTAATTATACAGTCAATAGTCTTCTTCACAATGATCATATCTATCCCATCACAATCAGTTGATGTTTTGTTCTTTGATTTTACTACAATTGATTTAATTTCATTTTCACTCACTTCTCCTAGAAACATGGACTGCATTATTTTACTTCCCTCTTCATCATTTTGCCCAGCATGTTGTGGAATGGAATTGGCCATACTTGGCCCTACATTTACAAAAAAAGAATTGAATTCATTTACCACTTCATTTATATTTTCTATCACTCTCTTGTTGTCATTAGTAAAATAAGTGGGCAATTCTGTAGATGTATTTTTATTCCCCATTACCTGATTTAAGATTTTCCAAGTTCCTTTAAGATTATTTTTGTTTTCTTCTAACCTTTTGTTATAGTATTCTTTCTTTGCTTGTCTCATTATGATTACCAATTTATTTTTATACACCTTGTATTTATTTTCAGCCGTCTTTGTCCTGTATTTCATAAAGTCTCTATAAAGTTTGTTTTTCTTTTTGCATGCATTTTGTAAACCTTTTGTTATCCAGGGCTTGTTATTGTACCTATTCTTATTTCTGCATTGTGTTATTGGGCACCGTTTATCATAATGGTATAGAAAACAATTCAAAAATGACTCATATGCATCATTTACCCCTTCTGTATACACTCCTTTCCATTCTTCATTTAAGAGGTCATTTCTTAACTTATTTATTGATTCCTCCGTTCTTACCCTAACATATCTGTAACAATTGTCCTCTTTCTTACTCTTTATTTGACTGTTGAATGTTACAAATACAGGCAAATGATCGCTTATGTCATTTATTATTAGCCCACTCTTAATATCATTCTCTAATACATTGATAAAAATGTTGTCAATCAATGTTGCGCTGGTTGTCGTAATTCGACTGGGCTTGGTTATTAAGGGGTAAAACCCTCTACTATATAATGTATCCAGAAAATCTGATGTTGCTTTATGTTTCACTACACTGATTAGATCTATGTTGGTGTCACCACAAATTAAACATGTCTTATTTTCATTTAATCCATTCATTAGTTCTTCCAGTTTTTCTTTGAACATTTCTACATTAGACCCAGGTGTTCTGTAAACACACATGACAACAATATTTTTCTTCCCTTCTAATTCTATTTCCACTGATAAACATTCCATTAAATCATCAATTATAGTGGTCATATCTTCAACCCTTCTACACCTTAGGTCACCATCAACAAACAAGGCTACACCCCCACCCCTCCTGTTAGCCCTGTTGGCATAAAATAATTCATAACCCTCTAAATTAAAATCAAGACCTTTCTTTTCTTTCAACCACGTCTCAGATAAAGCAATTACCTTAAATTTTGTCTCCAATGTATTTAAAAAATCCCTGATATCTGAAAAGTTTGCATACATGCTTCTAGAATTAAAATGAATAAGTGAAAAAGAATTAGCAAGTTCAACAACATCCTTGACTTGGTCTTCAGTATAGTATTTACACGTGTCCCCAATGTAATTAAATACATGACTCTCCGGGTCAACATCATCTAAATCATACATATTATGTTCCATTTCGGGTCCCGTTAGGATTTGTCTCTCGTCTAGTAGATCAGCCATAGTGTTTTTCAACAGGGAAGAAATTGCCCCCTGTGCATTTGAGTGTCAAATCCATACCTCTAGTCCTTGCTTTCTTCATGTTGCTCCAGAGAAACCTCTTTGTCTTTTCCATGTCGCTCCAGTGAGTCCAGTAATGTCTTCACACTTGTCATAAATTCATTCTCGTTTTCTTGCGTTCTCCTCCTCCCCGAGCCTGCTGTCTTCCATCCCGCTGCCTTCAGTGTAGACTCGAAGTCCGGTTTTCCTGCTGTTATCTTCACAGAAACGCCATACTCGCGATGAACACCCGCTGCTGCTGCTTGCGGGTTATCAAACATCTTGAATGTGCCGTCCTCCTCGAATACTTTCAGTTTTGCGGGAAACACAATTCTTGACTTTATATTTTTCTCTTTAAGTTTTTTCCTTAATTCTTTGTATTTCCCACGCTCCTTGTAGACTTGGTCTGTGAAATCTTCGTCGAAATAAATCCTCTTGTCGTTGATTTTCAGATTCTTCTTCGCCCAGGCCGCCTGCAGCACTCTCTGTCTCGCATTCTCATTTTGGAAACGAACAATTATTGACCTGGGCCGCTCGTCAGTTCCAGACTTTTTTCCAATTCTATGTGCTGCGCTTATAGGGATTTCGTTCTCAATATCCAGCCGCTCTCGGATGAGCCACTCCACAAATCCGACAGTATTATTCTTTTCAGCTTCCTCCGGGACAGAATAAATTCTCAAATTGCACTTTCGGGAGTGACTTTCCAATAAATCACACTTTGATTCCAATTGTCTCTGAAGACGCAGACTGTGGAGAAGTGCGTTGGTCATACTGATTTCATGATCTTCATTCTCCGCAATTCTCAGCTCTGCTTGATCCATTCTTGTTTTCAATTCTCCAATTCCATCTCTTAGTTCGCTTACTTCTTTCTTTAATGCTCCAAAGTTGCCAGCCGTTTCTGTACGAAATGCTCTTATTTCTTGCATTATTTCTGACAGGCCCAATACGCTTTGCTGTTCCTCTTCATAAACTTGATTGTCTTCAGATGTGCCACCGGGCACTCCACCTCCACGTCTTGTTGTTCTACCTCTTCCTGCCATTTTTTCTTATTTGTAGTTTAATCCAAGATGCTTAATGTTCAATGTCATCACATTGTGTCGGTGTTCAGTATTGAGTCTTTTACCGTGTTTTATAAAAGTTTGTAGCGTGGTACACGCTCCACTCCTCTGTGCACCTGCTCACGGCAGCCATCTTGGGACGTATATCCCAAGATCAAGTCACATATGAGTCAAAAGTGGCATACAATTTTTTTTGAGATTTTTACCCCTCCCTCCCCCAGAGTTCCGCTCTGAAAGAGCCACAACCCGGTATCTTGTACCATTAACAAAGATACATTGAAATAAAAGGCACATACAAATATATATATTCAAAAATAGAAGGAACTAATCAAATATTGGACACAATACACAAACAAAATAAAATAAAAATAATAACAAAATTAAAAATAAAATAAAAACAATTACAGTAGGGTCAGTGTTATGAGTTATTAAGGATTGTTGATGTCACGTCAGCCGCATTCATCCTCTCAATATATGTTAAAAAAGGTTGCCAAATGGTGTAAAATTTTAAAGCACCAGCGTACCCTCTTGTGGAGTAGCAAATCTTCTCCAATGTCAAATGATGTAGAACATCATTAACCCATGATTTAAAGGTTGGTGGGAATTTCTCCTTCCATTTAAATAGTATTAGCCGCCTAGCCAAAAGAGATGCAAAGGCTATCATATTCTTGTTTTGCCGGCTAAGACGTAGATCTTGGGAAATAACTCGAAACACTTCAATAGTGGCAGATGGTTCTATGGGCACTTCTACTACATCTGAAAATGTTTTAAATATTGATTGCCAAAACGTATTTAGCTTTGGACAAAACCAAAAAGCATGTGCAAGGGTAGCTTGATCTTGATTGCAACGATCACATAGGATCCATGGTAGGAACAAACTTAGATAGTTTTACTTTGGACCAGTGGAGGCGATGTGTAACCTTAAACTGAATAATAGTATGCCTTTGACAGATTGAAGAGGAGTGTATCCTATCCAGCGCTTCCTTCCAAACATCATCAGAAATGTGTGTCCCTAACTCTCCCTCCCATTGATTCTTTAATGAGGTAAGTGGTTCCAGGTCAAATGAGTTTAATAAAGAGTAAACTGACCCAATTACCCCTTTAGAGTGTGGATTGAGCTTTAGAATAGAGTCTAAAAGGGAGTCTGGTGGTTGTGATGGGAAATCCATAATAGATGATGTTACAAAATTACGAAGCTGCAAAAATCGGAAAAAGTGAGAGCGGGGGATATCACATTTCAGTCCAAATGTTGAATGCTCCATCTATAATTGAGGGTTTGAAACTATGATGTCTTACTATGGGGGCACAAATTGAAGTCAGTAAGTGAGAAGGCGCGTCTGAACTGTGCCCAGATCTTAACAGAGTGTTTCATTATTACATTTGAGGTGTATTTGGACGCAGGTTCGGCTAACGGGATATAATGAGTCGATTTAAAAAAAAGACTCCTGTAGTGTGACATACATAACGATCGGATGACTCGCCGACAACTTTAAAACTCCTACAGTGTGTAGGGGCCATAAGTAATGCTCATTATAAGTTGAATTTGTTTTCTACTCACTCTGCATCTCATTGGTGGGCTGTGGACAGTTCAGAAACCTAGCTGCCTACCAGTGACATCTTTGATGGGGATTCCAAGCTTATAGAAACTACAGCCCTTCTCTTCCTGGAAAGGTTAGCCATTGTTATTGCATTAATAAAAAATAATTAAGTAATGACTAAATGCCTACCGATGATGTCACTGGAGGCAGGTTTCTCCTCTGAGACACAGAGCGAATAGACAGACATGTGAGGAATTATATGAAGATAAGGTTGAAAATGTGTGAGTTTCTACAGTGTTCCTTTAAGCGTATAAATGCTGCAGTGATTTGTGTAGATCAGTACCTGATGTTATGATGTTGTTATGTGATGCTAGGGGGTTGTTACCTGATGCTAGGAGGTTGTTTGTGTGAAGAAGAACTGGATGCAATGTTGCATGTTCTCCTGTAGAGAGGGTCTAACAACAGAGTGGCTCGCTGGAGAGAGAGAGAGAGAGACGTCCATGCGCACGCACGCACGCACACGCCACACACACACACGCACGCACGCACACGCCACACCACACCACACCACACCACACACACACACACACACACACACACACACACACACACACACACACACACACACACACACACACACACACACACACACACACACACACACACTTTTATTAACGTCTGTCAAACTCAGACTTTGATAAGAAATAAAAGTATATCATCGGTGTGGCCTCCCTGCACTTGTTTGCATGTTCTAGTAGAGTGGTGAATGTATACGCGTCATTTGGATGTTCTAGTAGAGTGGTGAATGTCTACACTTCATGTGGATGTTCTAGTAGAGTGGTGAATGTCTACACTTCATGTGGATGTTCTAGTAGAGTGGTGAATGTCTACACTTCATTTGGATGTTCTAGTAGAGTGGTGAATGTCTACACGTCATTTGGATGTTCTAGTAGAGTGGTGAATGTCTACACGTCATTTGGATGTTCTAGTAGAGTGGTGAATGTCTACGCGTCATTTGGATGTTCTAGTAGAGTGGTGAATGTCTACGCGTCATTTGGATGTTCTAGTAGAGTGGTGAATGTCTACGCGTCATTTGGATGTTCTAGTAGAGTGGTGAATGTCTACGCGTCATTTGGATGTTCTAGTAGAGTGGTGAATGTCTACGCATCATTTGGATGTTCTAGTAGAGTGGTGAATGTCTACGCGTCATTTGGATGTTCTAGTAGAGTGGTGAATGTCTACACGTCATTTGCATGTTCTAGTAGAGTGGTGAATGTCTACACGTCATTTGGATGTTCTAGTAGAGTGGTGAATGTCTACGCGTCATTTGGATGTTCTAGTAGAGTGGTGAATGTCTACACTTCATTTGGATGTTCTAGTAGAGTGGTGAATGTCTACGCGTAATTTGGATGTTCTAGTAGAGTGGTGAATGTCTACACTTCATTTGGATGTTCTAGTAGAGTGGTGAATGTCTACGCGTAATTTGGATGTTCTAGTAGAGTGGTGAATGTCTACTCGTCATTTGGATGTTCTAGTAGAGTGGTGAATGTCTACACTTCATTTGGATGTTCTAGTAGAGTGGTGAATGTCTACGCGTAATTTGGATGTTCTAGTAGAGTGGTGAATGTCTACACTTCATTTGGATGTTCTAGTAGAGTGGTGAATGTCTACGCGTAATTTGGATGTTCTAGTAGAGTGGTGAATGTCTACGCGTCATTTGGATGTTCTAGTAGAGTGGTGAATGTCTACACTTCATTTGGATGTTCTAGTAGAGTGGTGAATGTCTACACTTCATTTGGATGTTCTAGTAGAGTGGTGAATGTCTACACGTCATTTGGATGTTCTAGTAGAGTGGTGAATGTCTACACGTCATTTGGATGTTCTAGTAGAGTGGTGAATATCTACACTTCATTTGGATGTTCTAGTAGAGTGGTGAATGTATACACTTCATTTGGATGTTCTAGTAGAGTGGTGAATGTCTACGCATCATTTGGATGTTCTAGTAGAGTGGTGAATGTCTACACTTCATTTGGATGTTCTAGTAAAGTGGTGAATGTCTACACTTCATTTGGATGTTCTAGTAGAGTGGTGAATGTCTACACGTCATTTGGATGTTCTAGTAGAGTGGTGAATATCTACACTTCATTTGGATGTTCTAGTAGAGTGGTGAATGTCTACACTTCATTTGGATGTTCTAGTAGAGTGGTGAATGTCTACACTTCATTTGGATGTTCTAGTAGAGTGGTGAATGTCTACACGTCATTTGGATGTTCTAGTAGAGTGGTGAATGTCTACGCGTCATTTGGATGTTCTAGTAGAGTGGTGAATGTCTACGCGTCATTTGGATGTTCTAGTAGAGTGGTGAATGTCTACGCGTCATTTGGATGTTCTAGTAGAGTGGTGAATGTCTACACTTCATTTGGATGTTCTAGTAGAGTGGTGAATGTCTACACGTCATTTGGATGTTCTAGTAGAGTGGTGAATATCTACACTTCATTTGGATGTTCTAGTAGAGTGGTGAATGTCTACGCGTCATTTGGATGTTCTAGTAGAGTGGTGAATGTCTACGCGTCATTTGGATGTTCTAGTAGAGTGGTGAATGTCTACACGTCATTTGGATGTTCTAGTAGAGTGGTGAATGTCTACACTTCATTTGGATGTTCTAGTAGAGTGGTGAATGTCTACACTTCATTTGGATGTTCTAGTAGAGTGGTGAATGTCTACACTTCATTTGGATGTTCTAGTAGAGTGGTGAATGTCTACACGTCATTTGGATGTTCTAGTAGAGTGGTGAATGTCTACGCATCATTTGGATGTTCTAGTAGAGTGGTGAATGTCTACGCATCATGTGGATGTTCTAGTAGAGTGGTGAATGTCTACACGTCATTTAGATGTTCTAGTAGAGTGGTGAATGTCTACACGTCATTTGGATGTTCTAGTAGAGTGGTGAATGTCTACGCATCATGTGGATGTTCTAGTAGAGTGGTGAATGTCTACGCGTCATTTGGATGTTCTATTAGAGTGGTGAATGTCTACACTTCATGTGGATGTTCTAGTAGAGTGGTGAATGTCTACGCGTCATTTGGATGTTCTATTAGAGTGGTGAATGTCTACACTTCATTTGGATGTTCTAGTAGAGTGGTGAATGTCTACGCTTCATTTGGATGTTCTAGTAGAGTGGTGAATGTCTACACGTCATTTGGATGTTCTAGTAGAGTGGTGAATGTCTACACTTCATTTGGATGTTCTAGTAGAGTGGTGAATGTCTACGCGTCATTTGGATGTTCTAGTAGAGTGGTGAATGTCTACACTTCATTTGGATGTTCTAGTAGAGTGGTGAATGTCTACACTTCATTTGGATGTTCTAGTAGAGTGGTGAATGTCTACGCGTCATTTGGATGTTCTAGTAGAGTGGTGAATGTCTACACTTCATTTGGATGTTCTAGTAGAGTGGTGAATGTCTACACTTCATTTGGATGTTCTAGTAGAGTGGTGAATGTCTACGCGTCATTTGGATGTTCTAGTAGAGTGGTGAATGTCTACGCGTCATTTGGATGTTCTAGTAGAGTGGTGAATGTCTACACTTCATTTGGATGTTCTAGTAGAGTGGTGAATGTCTACGCGTCATTTGGATGTTCTAGTAGAGTGGTGAATGTCTACACTTAATTTGGATGTTCTAGTAGAGTGGTGAATGTCTACGCGTCATTTGGATGTTCTAGTAAAGTGGTGAATGTCTACACTTCATTTGGATGTTCTAGTAGAGTGGTGAATGTCTACACTTTATTTGGATGTTCTAGTAGAGTGGTGAATGTCTACGCATCATTTGGATGTTCTAGTAGAGTGGTGAATGTCTACACTTTATTTGGATGTTCTAGTAGAGTGGTGAATGTCTACGCATCATTTGGATGTTCTAGTAGAGTGGTGAATGTCTACGCATCATTTGGATGTTCTAGTAGAGTGGTGAATGTCTACGCGTCATTTGGATGTTCTAGTAGAGTGGTGAATGTCTACGCGTCATTTGGCCAACAGACGTGGCGCGTACTTTAGGTTTAAAGTATAGTGTTGGTCGCTTCTTTTGGGCTTGTTTTCTTTCATACACCTGGCGACACTGGACCATAGTCACTCACTATAATGTAGCTGTTCCAGGAGCTCTGGAGGTGCAGGTAGATGTGAGAGATCTTGGAGACGGAGTACAGATGAAGCTCCACCTCCCTCTTAAACTCCACCTCCTCTCCGTCCCTCTGTCCTTTTGTCTCTTCCTGTCCTCCACTGACCTTCTGTCTCTTCAACAGACGAGCCAGAGGGTCTCTCCTCCCAGAGAGCTGAGGACAATACGTAAAGGACAGAAACATGCAGGATTAACAGACATTACATAAAGGACAGAAACATTGATTAAAAGCTAAATAAAATGTCCCGACTGAAACATTTTGTAGTCCTAATGTGTAGTCCAAATTATTTTGGGGGGTCTCCAAATTATTTAAAAAACAAAAACAAAAACAACATTTGATATATTTTTGGTTTTTGCAACTCAATGGCTGGAAAATGGAAATTAAGAGTTTACATAGTTTACATAAACTTTCCTTAATGATTAAATCTGGTTTCAGTATCCATTTATGATGTATTTTTTCTATTATTAAGGTTATTTTTGCAGTCAGTTTGTATTGGTGGTGGGGGCGGGGCAGGGTCACGAGACTTGGCCAAAGCATTTCCGGGGCTCCCCAGCCAAAAACGTTGAGAACCCCTGATCTATTCTATAGACAGATTTTTTGCGAGATGCTTCTTGCTGATGCGTCCCTATGCCAATGGATTTCTGCATCCAACTGAAACTGAACTTTTGTTAGAAAAGAAAAATTAGAACTGCAGATTCAGTCCAAATTTTGCATTGTAATCTGAAGACTCACCTCTTCAGACTCCACCTCAGCCCATAGCACTTGACCTATAGCCTTGACGACCATGCAGTCTTATGCAAAAGTTAAAATGTAATTTAGACAGATACTATAGTTTCATTTGTTTGCCAGCAGAAAAAAATACAAGCCCAAAGTCGCTTATAATAAGCAGACATGGCAACACTGACCTGCACCAGGGTGGGCACCTTGCTTTTCCAGTGGGTTGGAGACAGAGGGGAGGGAGGGGACAGGAAGAGGAGGGGGGAGAGGGGCTGGGGGGGAGAAGGTGGGCAGGAGGGGAGACCCCGCACACCCAGGGTCTCTGGGTTGGGACAGGAGGCCGAACGCAGCATCCTCTGCATGGTGGCCATGCGCTGGATTTCTCCATCATCATCATCTTCATCTTCATCCTCATCATCCTCATCTTCTTCTACTCGCTGGCCTCTGATCCAATCAGAGAGGAGAAGAAGAGAGAGAGAGAGAGAGAGAGAGAGAAGGGGGGTTGAAATGAGGCACAAAAAAGTGCATAGGACACAGTTCACAGACACGATTTTATATGAATTGTATCAGTCAAGGCCCACATCCTACTATACAACCATTGTATTCTCCTCTCCTCCCCCCATTTTCCACTGTAACTTCAAACTCCATTTTAACCCATTTAGACCCGAGGCTGATTCTACAAATGCCTTCTAAATCCTAACAGTGTTCTGAAAGACGTATTAAAACGTTCTAAAATCTAGAATAGCACAGATGCTTTCCCGTTTTAATGGGTTGCTATTGTTAACCATGTAAGATTCATTGAAAACACCCGTCCTTGGGGAGCCGTGTTTTTTCAATTACTTATTCAATTTAGCATATATAATGAAATAACGAATGCAATAAATGAAAAATGAATAAGGACAGAACCAGCGATGTGTGTTTTCAACGAGTCTAGAACACCACCCACACGTGTACAAATGGAACAGTACACTGATTGGAAGGTAATGACTGTAAGCTGCTAGCATGTCCCCAAAGACCTTTACTGCTCTGAGAGAGCAAGAGCGAGAGAGAGAGACTAATAAAGTCCCAGGAGTGAGTGCGACACAGCAGCAGAACACACACACACACACACCTTTAATAGGCCATTTATGCCTTTCTGGTCCCCTAGCAACCCACCAATGACGACAACCGTCAACTTCCACTGTTAAAGCACGCACGCACGCACGCACGCCCGCCCGCCCGCCTGCCCGCACGCACGCGCGCGCGCACGCACACGCACACGCACACGCACACGCACACGCACACACACACACACACACGGAGGTATTTAATTTACAGCACCGAGGAAGGGAGAGACAGATCTATTCCCAGTGCTGACTATCACTTAACACTGTCTGCAGAGCTTTCTCTGGCGTCCAGGGTGGGTGTGCCATGGAATAATTGATAATATTTGGAATTCAATAATTCATCCATATCACTTATTTCATATCAATTTAAGTGGCCGGAAAAGTTTTTGTTGTTGTTGTCTTGTTTTTTTTTGTGTGTCTTATTTGTATCAGTTCTAACTAGCCCTAGGTACCCAGATATTATCTCAAGATTTCATTCAGAGAATATCTCGATGCCTATACGGTGATGTCACTGGTGGGCAGATTTCTGAAAAATAAACATTTAGAAAATACATTTTAAATTGAAGTAGCCTCACCTGTGTTTGTATTTAGCAGAACATTTAAAATGTTGAAACTTAAAGAGAAGTTGACCTGCAACTCTCTCCTCTGTTTGAATAAATCATGAGCTACATGAGACACACACACACACACCATCAATCAACACCACTGGCCCCATTCTCCTCCACTCAGCAACACGCACTGGTGTAAAGTAACTAAGTACATGTACTCAAGTACCTCAGCGCCACACACACACACACACACACACACACACACACACACACACACACACACACACACACACACACACACACACACACACACACACACACACACACACACACACACACACACACACACACACACACACACACACACACACACGTTTGGAGCTGTTGTGTTTCTTGGCAGACGTTAACGATGCTAATAAAGCATTCTAATAAAAAACGAGTCAAAGAGAAAACAAAAGAGGATAAAATCTCATGTCCAAGACTTAATTTTTTCAGATTAGACTCTCCTCCGTCTTCTCAGACACTTGCTGTGTCGATCGTCGTGGAGCAAAATATGCTGTGGCTCTTAAAATGTTAGTAAAAACGTACATGCCGGACAGCAGCCACACTCTGTGTGTGTGTGTGTGTGTGTGTGTGTGTGTGAGTGTGTGTGTGTGTGTGTGTGGGTGTGTGTGTGTGTGTATGTGCGTGCGTGCGTGCGTGCGTGCGTGCGTGCGTGCGTGCGTGCGTGCGTGCGTGCGTGCGTGCGTGCGTGTCCTGCTAGCCTACAGCAACTACTTCCATTGTGTTCACTGGCCTCTCTGGTGCACAGAGATAAGTGAATGAATGAAGTTAAGTAATGCATGGTTCTTCAACAGGGGGTCCAGGACCCGTAGGGGGTTATCCGAGTTACTACAGCCGTCAAATGTTTGTTCTTTTTTCACATTAACCACTTGAACCCAGCATCCCTATTTTGAGAGGAACATAGATATTTTTTGGCTATTTTTGACAAAGAGATTTGGTGTAGACCATGTTGTGTGCGTGCGTGTGCGCGACATACAGTGAAACACTCACTTCTGCAGGGGTTCAGGGGTTATCCTCCACCTGTTGTCATGCAGCAGAGAAGACACCCCTAGAGAGAGAGAGAGAGAGAGAGAGAGAGAGAGAGAGAGAGAGAGAGAGAGAGAGAGAGAGAGAATAACGGGACATACCAAGAAGTGTAGAGGTGATTAGAACCTGGTGGTTCTCCAAGTGGGGTGTCCAGGGGGGTCACAGGGGGTCAGAAGAAAAGTGACTCGAGGAACAGTTTAATGTCACTATTATTTACGCCAATGAGACAGTGTATAAGAATGACATCTGTACTAAATCTAACAGTATTCTCTGTTATGGGGGTCCCTTGCACAGCAATCTTTCAGTTGGGGGTCTACGGGTCTAATGTACCAATTTGGGTGAGTCCTTGACATGAAAATGTGTGAGTGAATTAATTGCACACAGCTATCTGTAGATATTGTCTAACTAACAGAACATAATGCTTGTTGATTTGTACTACTGAATGCTGTATAAGTAAGACAGACAGACAGACAGACAGACAGACAGACAGACAGACAGACAGACAGACAGACAGACAGACAGACAGACAGACAGACAGACACTACAGTGTGGAATGTGTCTTGTTAATGGTCTGTTGAGGCGTTTATAGTCTGCACACACCGATTCACTGCTCTCTTCAATTCTGTAAAGAGAACCCTTCTTTCTTATGCATTTTTTAGCCATGTTGGCGCGCACACGCACACACACACACACACACACACACACACACACACACACACACACACACACACACACACACACACACACACACACACACACACGGTTATTTTGAGCGGTCCCTAACCGCTCCAATGACAATGACTATGTCTATATGTCTGAGTACGAGGCCTCACCGGCTGCCGCTGCAACACCGCAGGCAGCCAGCCAGCGGTGTTGTTGAGCAGCCTGCACCGCTCAGTTCACACAGGTGTGATTTTGTCTTTACCTTCCAGGGTCAGTGGGACTGACAGTTGGTTTCTCGAAGGAGGCGGCGGGGCTGCGGCAGGAAGCCACGGCCCCTTTCCCCTCCTCAGCCAATGGTGTCTCTTGGCAGGTTTGGTGGTGGTGGTGTAGACCACTCGTATGTGTTGGCAGTGTTCTCTGTCCCGCCCACTGAGGAAAACCGGGATATCATTCACCTGGAGGACCAAGAGAGGGATGTCACCAGTGTTGCAGTGTTGATATTGACAGCAGAGTTTGATTTAGTTTTAGTCATAGTCTTAGGAATAGACTATGTGACAACCAGGTATAGTCTGGTGACAGCCGGAATGTAGATGGCACCCCGGGAGCAGTATGGGTTAGCGCCCCAGCCTGCATCCTCCGTGAGGAGGAAGCCCAAAAACCTTCGATGAGGCCTTTAGGAGGGCCATTCGAGCCGCAAGTGCAGTACTACCGTTGCACAGCGGTGGAGCCTGCAGAACCATTGCGGCTCAAGAATCCACCACTCCTGAATGAAGTGTCTGGTGCTGGGAGTCTGGTGCAACGCACAGGTCCTGGCGGTAGCCTACTCCTGGTGAGAGCAGGAGTGGACCTGGTGAGACGTAGGAGGGGCCCGGACAGGAGGCAACCCACAGAGCCTAGTCCCTCCACATACCAGAATTGTACCTCTCAGTCCTGGCACAGTAGTTCCGGAGTGGTTCCAACGGATTGTGCGTCATTGTCTTTCCCTAGTGGGTCTGATCGAGGGTAGCTACTGGGACGTAAGTCGGGACTTGATCACCCCGGCTGGGTCACCCGAGTGAGGGGTATGATGTTAGTGAGACCCGAAACCCTGATGACCTTGGGATACATCACTGAGGATACGCCCCAGTTGCATCCAGGTGATGTATTTTCGTTCTTTTAGTCATATTTTAGTCTAGTCGACTAAATCTACAGTTGATTTGGTGGACTAAAACGTACAACAGAAACACCTGTATTTCATCTGAAAATATTTTTTTGTGCCAGGGAGGGACACCCCATACAAGATCTGTGTTGTTCAAATGTTCCACAAAATATTATTTAGTTAGTTTTTTTTCCCCTCAATATTCTTTGAAAATAGCTCGTAGATCTGTTATTTTCAAAAAGCTGAAAAAGCTGGTATTAAACTTAGCCTAGTTGCTTCTTTTGGGGTTGTTTTCTTCCGAGTGGAATAATAAGAGAGTGGCGACACGCTTTGATCTCGCCGCAAAGCGGGTGCCTATGGACTATATTTCCAAACATTGAAACTATCCCATTGAGATAGAATGAGCACTTCCGCATTCCATTGTTACAATGGGAGTCAACGCTATAGTGTCACCACCACTCTCTTACTATTCCACTCATAGACCTGGCCACTTGTTTCTCTTGCAAAATGTGATTGATTGATTGATTGATTGATTGATTGATTGATTAAATACTTTATTAAGTTTTAGCAAAAAGTATAGAGTTATACAACAATGCTAAAAAGTGTAACAAAACAAGCCCTGATGGCTTGTTTCCATTGTGGTCCTGTGCATTTAATTCATCAAGACATAATAAAGACATATAGGCTACAATACTTTGGCCGCCGATTTATGATTTAGCCGGTGAGGTTCGGTTCACAACCCAACCGGGCTGAGGTGGAAACACTGGCAGAAGCGGTTATCCACCACGCCGCACAGAACCAGGCTCAGCCCTTTAAGTAGGGACTGACACAGGCAGAAATCAATTGGTGTAACACAGACAGGATTAAATGATTACTGGAAGAGCCAGCTGAGGTGAAACATGTCACCGTTTGACCTGTGAGTGAGATAACATTAGACAGACATCACATGCTTTAGAGTCCTTAACACTTCACAGTGCTATTATAGCTCTAATCTGATCTGAATGTGTTCTTTTATAATCACAGTGATTCTCAACCAGTGGTCCTTGAGGGGGTTCCAGGTCGTCCCCATGCAGCTAAATGATGGAGAGTTGGTAATTAGATTCGGCCACTCTAATATAAACACAAATGAAAGGTATGAAAAAACTCCGCCCACCAGCTGGATGTGTTGCACCTGGCTGAAGTGCACGGCCGCGGTGAGCGTGCGCGGCGGGTACTGCGCCAGGTACACGCACTCGTCGCTCAGCACGACGTGCATGTACGCCGGCCGGCGCACGCGCTCCGACTTCACCACGCACGGCTCGTAGGCGCGCACGCGCTCGTACACGCCCCTGTCCGCGTTCCTCTTGAGGAAAGAGTCGAGCTTGCTGTTCCGTCCATAGAACCGAGCCATTCACTGATTCACACACACAACCGCAGACAACACGGAACAGGCTTAACCGACGCGCATTTGACGCTACTTTTTACAGAAATAAAAAAACAACCGTATATAAAGTAAACTAGACTAGTTGTTTGTTGTTTTGCAGCGGCCCAGGTGAGCGGCGTGAGCCTGGAGTTGGAGAACTTCTCATTGATTGCATCGTCCTCCAGCTTGCACATGTTCTCTATCTTCTATGGGTTCAGGGTTGTTGGCTTGTTGCGTCTCCTCTGAGACGCTCCAGAAGCAGCAGGACGTTAATGTGCGAGTGCGTCTCCAAGCAGTGTTGCCAGACAATGCCAGATTGTGCGAGAAATAAGCAACCAGGACATGAAAACAAGCCCAAAAGCTTGAAAATAATAAATAATCAAATATTTGGAAATGTTAACGTATTAATGTAATGTATCTTAAACATGATTAGAACGTGCTTAGGCCTAAACATTCGAAAACTAAGGTCTAATATTTCTACAATTGCTATAATTAGCTTACTACTGGCTTCAGAACATCCCACTCCACTGACACATGCCTCCTCTATTTGAGCGACCACATCAAACACAAGGTGGATGCTGACAAATACTGCGGCATGGTCATGCTGGACCTCCAAAAGGCTTTTGACACCGTGAACCACTCCATACTGGTTAACAAGCTAAAAGCAATTGGTTTTGATAGCACATCAGTGAGCTGGATGCAATCCTACCTGGAGGGGAGAGAACAGATGGTGGAGGTGAACAGAACACTGTCCCCCCCTCCCAGTGAGCTGTGGTGTTCCACAAGGAAATAGTAGTCTCAGCAAGGCAATATTATCACATGAACAGATGAAATTACCTACAGGTTCCATCCTGGAGGAAAATCTTTCCGGTGATAAAATGGCCACCAACGTAATAAAAAAAGTCAACCAAAGAACAAGATTCCTTGCAGGATCTCCTCACTGGTCAACAAAAACACCTTGAAGACCCTAACAGGAGCCCTCGTACAAGGTTTCTTTGACTATGCATGCACCTTGGTACCACAGCACTTCTAAGGCCCTTAAAACAAGGCTCCAGACTTCCCAAAACAAACTGGTCAGGCTACTACTTGGCCTCACTCCCCGAATCCACCTCACCCCTGCCCACTTTGACAGGCTGGAATGGCTTAGGGTTGATGACAGAGTACAGCATCTTGCAATGGGTCTGGTCCACAAGATTCGATACACCACCAAGATACCCATGTACCTGTCTAAATAATTCCTTAATGTCAACGAAGTCCACACTTAGGGTCGACGACAGAGTACAGCAACTTGCAATGGGTCTGGTCCACAAGATTCGATACACCACCAAGATACCCATGTACCTGTCTAGATACTTCCTTAATGTTAACGAAGTCCACACCCACAACACCAGAGGGAGTGCAACGAACCATGTACAACCCAGATTCGGCACAAACAAGGGACTAAATTCTTTTCGCTCCTATGCCACCAAAATGTGGAACGCCCTACCAACTGTCATTAAGACATGCGAATCCCTTGACTCCTTCAAAACCGCTCTCAAAGGGCACCTACGGATGGCTGCAATTCGAAACTGGCCCCCGTAAAATCTGAATCCCCCCCCCGCCCCCCCCTTTTTTCCCCTCACTGTATATATTTCTTTTCCCTTTTTACCTCCTTTTTGATGAATTCCTGTTCTGTCTATAGAAGTGTCTATTTGTACGTCTCTAAATGTTTTGATGATTTGAACATGGTGGACCCTGTTGGAAACAAGTGTAATGCTTAATTGGGTCGTCCACTCACAGTTAACAGCCTTTGTATTGAGTTTGTGCTTGAAATGTACTGTAATTCTGCAAACTGTTAATAAATTCTTCAATCAATCAATCAAACCCACAACACCAGAGAGAGTTCAACAAACCATGTGCAACCCAGATTCGGCACAAACAAAGGACTAAATTAATTTCGCTCCTATGCCACCAAAATGTGGAACACCCAGACAAGACATTAAGACATGCAAAAAAAACTGCTCTCAAAGGGCACTTACAGACGGCTGCAATTCGAAACTGGCCCCCGTAAAATCTGAATCCCCCACCCACCCCTTTTCCTGTGTGTTTTCTTTCCCCCTTTTACCTCCTATGATGATTTCCTGTTTTTGGCTATATAGAAGTGTATATTTGTACATCTCATCATGTATAGGCCTACTTTACTTAAGACCATTTCATTTTTGTAAACATATGGGGGTCTCTGGAACAAAAATACTTCTGGACTGGTCCACATGAAAATGTTTGAGAATTACTGGTTTAAATAATAATACTAATGATTCGAATAATAAAGCAAGCCTAAATAAGCAACAACTTTAAACAAGCCCCCAAACGCAACCCTAAAACAAGCGATGTTTCAGAAAATAAACAAGCCCAAAGTCGCTTATAATAAGCACATTAAGCAGACATGGCAACACTGCTGCACCAACGGGTCTGACTCTTTTGCGAGGCATTCGCCCAGGTGGGCGTGGTTTTTAGATTATTCTGAGGTACTCAGTTAGGTTATATGTTTGTGAGGTTACTGAGGAGCAAACACTATTAGCAATGATTACTATCAGAATAATACAGAGCTATAAAATATATAAATATAATATAAATATAGCTATAATTTAGTGACCTATAAACACACAAAGTAGGCTATAAAGCATTATAACAGTGATTATAATACATATATTATTATATTATATGCTATTATGTAGGCTATTACAATAATACATACCTTGCCAAAAGCGTTTAAGTGAGTGTCCAGAAATGTAATGCTTTATTATATAATGTGTTGATTATTTCTGTCAAGTATTTTGAGTATTAATAACTATTCTGTTCTTATGACTATAGTTGCAGTGTTAAAAGATTATAATTGTAAGAATACTGACCGTGCATTATAGACATGTGAAGTATAGCAAGGGTCAAAATTTATATATATAAATACTACATTAATGTCAAATAGTGCCCCCATGTGACCGGTAGAACGTGACTAGATCTGAAAACACAAGTTGCTACAATATTACTAATTAAATATTGGATATGTTTACCTCAGTGTAAAACTTCATGATAGCAAACTTTGATAGCAGGAAAACTTACACTAATAAATCTGTGAAAATTATTAAATGTTAGAAAAAGACAGCTCCACCGTTCATTCACACATGATGACAAACATAGCCTACTATACAGCAGCCAACCAGACACACTGTCCATAATTTAGACATGAAATATAATAGGCTCAGTGAGGCCTTTAGGAGGGCCATTGGAGCCGCAAGTGGAGCCTGCAGTACTACCATTGCCCAGGTGGAGCCTGCAGAACCATTGCGGCACAAGAATCCACCACTCCTGAATGAAGTGTCTGGTGCTGGGAGTCTGGTGCAACGCACAGGTCCTAGCTGTACTCCTGTGAGAGCAGGAGTGGACCTGGTGAGACGTACAGTAGGAGGGGCCCGGACAGGAGTCAACCCACAGAGTCTAGTCCCTCCACATGCCAGAATAGTACCTCTCAGTCCCGGCATATAGTTCCGGAGTGGTTCCAACGGATTGTGTGGCCCTGGTCTTTCCCTAGTGGGTCTGATCGAGGGTAGCTACTGGGACGTAAGTTGAGACTTGATCACCCCGGCTGGGTCACCCGAGTGAGGGGTATGATGTTCGCGAGACCCGAGGCAAATCCTTGTATGTTGCCCATGTGATGGATGATGATGGCATTGAGTTTATCAGGCCTGATGTGATCACAGAAACTCATGTCATCATAAATATAGCTGAATTCTCGCCCCTTGGTGTCGTAATTGCAGGTGTAAAAGAGTTGGTAAAATTTGTTTTCAACAGCCTGGACCCCAGTCCTATCCATGCATTGGTGTTGCCATTTTATACACCACCAACCGATGATAAGCCACGTTCAATCCTGAAAGTATTGTTGCTTTCTGGGAATGTTGTGCTGGATGAAGTGCTGAACGTAAGGAGGAAGAGAGATTTACATGGAGAAGAGATTTACATCGAAGTCCCTCCCTGCAAACTAATACAAAATCAAGAATACACCCTCTCCACTTCCCCTCAAAATGATTCCATCATAATTCAGGCAAAGAAGACAACATTTGAAGTTGATGAATCATCTTATATAAATTACATGGCAACATTTAACGTGGTATTTCTGGAAAGGTTTCGGAATGATGTTATAGGCTGCTCCTAAAACCCTTTTCCCACACGCAGGAAATGCCTGTTGTAGACAATAACACCTCAGACTGTGCATGCATGGAATGCTATGTACCCCTTTCAGCTCCTGCTTTAAGTAGACAACAAGTTGAGCACACACTGAGTCTTGAAGTGAAAGACAGACTGTTTTCTGTGTGGAGGAGCGTCATCGACAGCATTTCAGCTCCCAGTCTCAAATATGTTGTGGACAAACTTTTCGAGAAGAGGCTGCTAACTGATGTTGAACGGGAGACGGCCGAAGGGATGCAGCTGAAACATTAAAAGGCAACTTTTGTCATCGATACAGTGAGGAAAAAGGGAGCTGTTGCAAGTACAAGCATGGTATTGATTCTCTGTGATATTGACCCATTCCTCTCTGGATATCTTGGGTTGATGTAACTGTGCCAATGCCTTCAGTATCTAGTCAACATCCTGCCTGGCTGCCTCCTTTCTGTTTTTTTTCCCATAAGGGTGTATTTGGTTATACATCTGTATGCTCTCTGAGTTACCTTTCTATCTTGATTGGATGAAGGCTGGTCAGCACACTATAGTAGGGAGGATTATCACAAAATTCAAATATCACTTTTCTTTTAAGTGAAATCACTGAAGATACCTTTAATACAAATTTCCCCCAGAACGAAAATACATCGCATGGATGCAATTGGGACGTATCCTCAGCGATGTATCCCAAGGT
Organism: Electrona antarctica; assembly: GCF_951216825.1. NCBI lineage: Eukaryota > Metazoa > Chordata > Actinopteri > Myctophiformes > Myctophidae > Electrona > Electrona antarctica. The sequence goes on from NC_136804.1 coordinate 13,039,393, forward strand.
CATCGGGCAGTAGGCTACGGCCCTACACCAATAATGTTCTCCAAAGTACATTTTCAGAAGTTAACAGCATTATTAAAGATAGGTGGTTGAGTTATTGAGAAAACCATTTTAAACAAAATGCCCTACCAATTAAATGTCTCACCAGTACCTGCACCACCGAACAAAATTGAAAGTTCAAAACTCTTGAGACGTGTCACGTGAACTTCTTCAGGAAGTAGACTGGGATCAATTCACTTTGTAGATTGCTGATCCGGTCTGGGTCTAGAGCGGATACGGAAACAGTGTGTATATGTATATGAGGGTGAACGTTACTGGATACAGTAGGCGGGCTTTAGCAGAATGTGAGAACTGAGCTGCAAATAGAAAACAGCTTTCCACATCTTCAGTAGCCTATATCCACTAGATGGAGCCATTAGGCTACTACATTAAAACGGACCATTCTGACCAACCTCACGTCACCAGATCCAGTTTCCAGTCCACTGGAAGGAAATAATTCTGAGTCACTGACTCAGATCAGAATTATTCTTTCTGATCATCTTTGATACAGTTGTGACTAAAATGTTTGTGAAACATTTTAATAGCCTCTATTTGTGTATCATAATCGGTATTAAACAACACAACCGAATATTTGATTACCGGTAACTTGCATCCATTATTATAATAAAGTATAGCTCAGTTGCAACTGATTAGCAGCTGATTAAAATGTTTATTTGCAAGATGTTCTGTGAAATATCCAGCTACCAGACACTAATGACCCCAGAAGTGTTTTATTATAACATGCTTAAACATTCACAATTAAGGTGTAATATTTCTACAATTGCTACAAAACCTGTACATCCAGTCATTTTTGGGAATCAACAAGAAGTTGAAAAATAAAATTAAGTCTGATAAATGATGTACCGTGCATAACAGCATTTAAAAAAAGAAAAAACATTTTGGACTAAATAGCTCATTTTACATCAAGGTGCCCAGCTCATTTTACATCAAGGTGCCTAAAGATAGTGCCCACCTATTCTTGCTTGTCTGCTTCCATTATAATAAAGTTCAACAGCACACAAATGAAGTGCCGCTTTCCTCAAACAGACAATTGTGGTGTGGTGCTTGCCCTCTCCATTTCTTACTATATATCACCCACCAATTCAGCCTGCTGGTGGCGTTATAATGGACCAATGTGAAAAGGGTGGCATTTCTTCCTAATGGGAATGTGTGTGCAAGGTTTCACCCCAAGGACCCCTGGGAGGGGTTGGGAGTCACTGGACCCCACTTTTGGAAGCTGATGCAGGGTTCACACTAGTTGTGTGAATGGCAACCATGTAATCAAATAAAAAATCACACCCGTGTGAACTGAGTGGTGTAAGGTCTTATATAGACTGATCAGCTGTGGTCTGACGTAATGTCTGACGTAATGAAATCACACCCGTGTGAACTGGGTGACCGTAGCAACCATGCTCATTTTTTGGTACGAACAGACAGACAGACAGACAGACAGACAGACAGACAGACAGACAGACAGACAGACACGTAAACTAACAAAGCCAGTCGTAGGAGTGGTTTACACCACTCAAAAAGTAGAGAACATATAGTGGTCAGTGGTCAGTAAGAATACGTTGAAGACTCTAACAGGAGCACTCATTCAAAGTTTCTTCAACTATGCATGCAACTCATGGTACTCAACTCATAGCACCACAAAGGCCCTAAAATGCCTCACATCATAATTACTGACTCATGATAGTACTATGATGTCAGCAATCTATCAGGCTGATGTCACAGACTGCATGTCTTGGTTATGACTCAGACAAATCACTCGTCTGTTTTTATTTTATTTTTGAGAACATACCGGTAAGCATTCAGTAAGAAATTAGAATATGCCTATGCCCAGCTTTTTGGTTTGTGGTGAACACAAACATTGGCTTATCACCCCATACGGATGGTTTGATTGGCTGAGCAATTAATACATATTGAAGCTAAAAGTGAAGGCAGAAAAGTGAGGACGCAAATTTTGATTGGCCCGGAATGTCATTTATAATATGGCTGAGCACGGAATGTGATGTATATATAAGAGCGCCCCTCACTTCAAACTAGTGTGATTTTTATTTTTTCAGAATTATTATTTTCTTTTCACTGGTAGATTCGTCTGGTTTCCAGGCAAGGGGTATATGCGCTTCTGCTTCACTGTGTGTTTCTATGTCAGTGGTTCTCAAACATTTTCATGTCAAGGACCCCCAGAAATATATGTAATTGGCCGCTGACCCCCATCTGAACATGTTGTTCCAGGGACTCCCCCAGAAGCAAAGGTTTGAGTTAGCTATTTCTCAATAGCTAAAGTATAACATAATGCTTAAAGGAGCATTCAGTGATTTGGGTGATTTGGAAAACCACCCAGTCCGCCCCGGTAGCAAAATGTGAACATGCACGCTCTACAGTGGGGGGAAGTACAACAGGCCAACAGCATGTGCACCAAGGCCCGCCCCCACTCGATCATGATTGGAGGAAGGCCCCTCTCATCCTGATTGGATGAAGGCTTTGCCACCCGCCACCAAAACTGAAACTAGGGTTTTTTGACCCCAGGGGCTCACTGGGGACAGGGAGGAACTCCTTATATGGTCAGCACACTCTATAGTAGGGAGGATTATCCAGAAAAAAAGAAAAAATAAGTGATATTTGAATTAAGTCAAATCACTGAATATACCTTTAAAACACCAAAAGGGGTTCCCGTCCAGAATGGATTAAAGTCAAGAGACCATGCATTGCCATCATACCATAGCTCAAACTAGTCATCGTCCCTGATCAAGCTCACAACAAGTCGGTGAGATTGTATATGTACGTGTATGTGTGTGCATATAATTTATATATTGTATTAATTAATTTATTCATTATTTCAAAAGATTAAAAAAAACATTAAACAAAAACATCTATTTTACATCACATTCCATGCTCAGCCAATCAATCCGTGCTATAAACACCTACACACACAAAGCAGTGCTCAGGAGGGGCTAGCACCCCTCAAAAACAATTGAATGTTTTGAGCGGTGCTAACCGCTCCGACATGTGACTGTGTGTAATATGTCTATTAGTCGGTAGCAGTGTGCCTTAATAGTCGGTAGCAGTATGGTTATTGTGGTTATTGCATCTATACATCATCATCATACATCATCATGATAATCCGAATTGTGGCACTCAGACATCATCATCATGATCAAATCACTTCCACCCATAATCACACTTGTGTGAAGTGAGGGGCACTCACTCATCATATTACATCATCATACATCATCACATTCTGGCCAATCACAATTGACGTCCTAACTTTTCTGCCCTCACTTTTAATCCTCAATATGTAGGCTACTTTCCTCAGCCAATCAAATCATCGCTATGGGGTGATCAGCCAATCAAATCATCGCAAAGATTTACCAGAACACACAAAGCTGGGCGTGCCAGCGGCCCTAAAAAAAGGCTTAAGTAGTGAAAATGGCAGATCTACAAGCTCACAACATGGCGCAAAGCGACGTGTGAGCTTCTGTTCCGAGTACAGGTGCAAAGGTAATAAATTACCTGTACAAAGGTGCACAGGTAATTTATGAAAGTAAACTCGCATAATAATTAACTTTATACACAATTATGCTTTATACACAGTGAAGCTTCAGCAGAATCACAATTCTGCTTAAGCATCACCATCGTGTGGTCTGTGGACTTCACGGTGGCCAAAATACCACTATGATGAACTCTGCCAAACAACCCGCAATGATTTATGTTCAGACACTGATGTTACAGTATGTGATGCTATGCTGGAGTGACCGAGTGTGAGTGATTTGTGGCATTGGAATTCAGCTTCACTTTCCTCTCTCACCTCATTTCCTCCATCCTCCATGCATCCTTGGTGGGAGGGACTAAGTCTGAGACCCACGCACTTGGATCCCATCTCCTGGACAGCATATAGTTCACATCCCATAGTCCGATGAGGTGGTCAAACTGCAGCATCCAACGTCGGAATTACGAGCGGATCCCGATCTCAATTCCTACAGTACGCTACTCCTTCCGACAAAACAAATAAAACTGTCCTGACTCCTCACTCCAGCACCTTCTGAATTCTGCGAGGTATTTTGAACTTGTAGATCTGCTATTTTCGGCAAAGAGGTTTTGGTGAGGGTAAAGGAGAAAAACAATTACAGAGACAAAGGTCAAGGTTTCATACGTTTTGATGTACAGGTATGAAATAATATGAATAAAAAGAGAAAAATATTTAAAAAAAAACATTAATTTACACAAAACTGATGAATGAAGCTATCAATGAAATCTATGAAAAGGGTGCAGTTGAGACGAATAACAGTCTATGTCCACACTAAATATCCATAATGTAAATCATAGATAAGTGGTCAGGACAGATAGGGGAGATAGGGGAGGGGTCAGAATAAATTATGGACATAGACTGTTATTCGTCTCAACTGCTCGTTTAATCTGCACAATTTTATACAATGTAGTGGATGTCCCAGCTTCATCTCTCTCAGCTATGGGGTCCTTGGCCTGAAAAAACGTTGAAGACCCCTGCGTCCAAAAAACAACGACCAACGATTCCATGAACAAACTCATACACTTTCTTCTTATATATTTAGAAATAAAATAGATACAAATACTGGTACAAAAGCAATAGCTATGAAATCACATTTGACACTTCAATTAAAAAATCACACCTGTGTGAACTGAGCAGTGCAACTATACATTTATTTATAGTTGGTTACTGTACTGTACTGTGCTCTGTATACTGTATTGTAGTGTACTGTGCTCTCTACTGTACTTTGATTATTTTTGGATAAATTCTTTGAGAAATGACAGTTACTGTGTGGGGGTCCCTGGGGGGTCGCCAGAACATCCAGACCCCCAGGAACACGGCCGGGGTGCTGGCACAGGTCTGGCGAGCAGTCCCGTGTACGAAATGGTTGAGAAATGACCGTGTGGGGGTCCCCAGAACATCCAGACCTCGTGCCCGGGGCTGGTACTGTAGTGTATTCTGTGCCACTTTACTCTGTGCTGTACTCTACTGGCCACTTTAGGTGTTGCAGCTGTCCGTGCTTGGACAGACACGTACACATGTTCTCATAGGGACACACATAGCTGTGTAATGGAGCATCAAAAAATAATAATTCTGAAAAGTGTAAATTTTGTTAAGTTTGAGAGAGGAAAGTGAAATTTCAGGGGATGTGTAATTGATTAATAAAATAAGTATTTGAACTACTCCTTTAAGCAGGCCAGATGGGAGAAACTAGCCGGGAGACATTTGTTTTTTTAAATTTATGTATAAACTTTTGTTAGTAATTTAGTAACCTGCCGTAGGCCTGCTTCTTTTTGATGAATAGAGAGGGGGGCTCTCACCTTGGCTCTCACAAGACACTTGACCGTATTACTCCATCTAATTTTCACTCCCAACTCGTCACATATGCACAGGACCAGTTGGTGCGAGTGGCCGCGGGTGTGGGAGTGCACCGACTGCAGGGTGGAGCGGGGATACAGCGGGGTGCCCCGGGCCTGCCGGCTGGGTGTCACGTACGAGAACCTGGGTGTCAAACGTGAGTGGTGCGGGCGTGGGTTGCTGGGGCGTGGCGAACACGTGATAGGCAGAGGAGCTGGCTCCACCTCTCCCCATGCTGCCACCACTATACTGACTGGAGCCACATTGAGCCTGTGTGGCGTTGTTAACATTAGCCGCCGTGTTCACCAATGCGGGCGTCCTTGTTCTGCTGTTACTCAGGGTTCTGCTGCTGTTACTCTGGGTTCTGCCAGGTAAGGGTGCTTTGTAGTGGTCCTTGAACCAGCGGAACAGTCCGTTAACTGAAGGGAATATCTTGGAGCGATACCGGAAGCCGTCCGGGGTGACGGTCACATATTCGACCCGCGGCTTCCCATGAGGAAGGTAGCCCAGCATGAATTTCCCCGGCAGATCCTTACAGGCCGAGATAAAATATGGAATAAATGCAGGCTTGTCCCTCTTTGTCTTCATGAGCAGTTCCTCCATTGTCTTGCGGTCTCCTCCGTTGCACTCCTGGAAGTACTTGTGTCCCAGCAGATCCAGGGCGAATGCAGCCATCGGCTGAATGTAGCGGGCCATGATCTCGTCCAGATCTTCAAACTCCAGATCTTCAAACATCGTGTTGATCCGCAGAGTCTGTCCCAAGCTGAATGCGTTCACCTTGCCCTCCTCTCTCACGTCCACATGCTGGTAAATGCCGTCTACCACCTTCCAGGTAACAGTTAGGTGGTTCACTCCTTTGCTGCTGGGCCTGAAGACCAACTCTCCCTGGCCCATGGACTCCATCATCTTCTCTGCCTGTTTGAAGTTGATGTTCTTGAAGTTGGGGTGGTCAATAAGACGCTTTATGTAGGGTGTTCGATTTTGTTTCTTCTCCAGTTCCTCGTCCCTCTCCTTGTCCTCTGACTCTGTGTCAAAGTCGTATAAACTATCCTTGAGGAGCTTCCACACGTCGCTCTTGTCCATCAGGTCTGAGGTGCGACATGTCAGTTCAACACTGAACCTCTCAATGTCAATCTTCATGATGCGACAGTGGACCATCATGCCCACCTTGACCCTCTCCTCGGGGTGCGTGACCACCTTGTCGCTGAGAAACTTTTTGGGGATGAACCCCTGGACGTCGTTGTCCAACCTGGTCCGAACACCAATAGCGTTTCCTGGACAAGAGCCGCTGTCAAAGTGGTTCCACACCTTGCCGAGATCAGGGAAGTTGGCCTGCAGACATAGGGGACACTGCCACAGCCCTGTGGAGTCATTACGGATGGCCTGGTCGTAGCTCTCCCTTTGGGCCCGCTTGTAAACAATGCTTGTTACTGTGCTGGTGATCAACTTGCCTTTATAGAAGGTCTCCGGTGTCTCCTTTGTGAGCAGGTCAAAAACCTCCTCGGTGTTGGGGGCTCTGTAATCAATTCTGAGGTCTCTGTACCTGCAGCTCAGCTCAGCGCGGATGTCATAAAGAGTGATTTGCTTGTTGCCACAACCCTGTCTCTCCAGCTCCTCTGCAAAGTTGTCAAGGTCCAGGTCCTTGAGATGGTCCGGGTTCTCTACAATTTCCTCCAAGGCTCCGGCTGGGTTGGCATCCTCCACTGACTCGTCATACTCCATTGCGTCCATGGCCATCTTCCGAGCCCACTCATACGTCTCCGGGTGTACGCGAGTACCGTCTAGAACCTCAATGTACGAGTCTGTGCTGTCTTCGAGTGACACAGTGTCGATCTTGATGAAACCAGCACAGTTGCTGAAGACTTTGGGCCCCATGTGACACAATTTGACCAGCTGGGTCCTGTTCTCCAGACGAGTGTTGTTCTGCTTCAGGAGTTTGAGGAGGTGAGAGCCCTTCCTTGGTCCGAGGCCACACACATATTGGACCAGGCTCTGAGTGTGAGGATGGGCAATGGCCCTGTTCACGTCCACTCCGACCTCATTGACACGGTTGATGAATTCAAAATGCAGAACATTGAGCAGTTCCTCTTTCACCACATTCTCCTGTAGTGGGTGCAGCTTGAGGCAGAGGACGTCCTCGTCACTGTTGCAGACGTGAGCGTACTCCACGAGAGGATCCTGGATCATCCTGGCGATGGACACAGCCTGCCGTAGCAGGGGCGGGTAGTCTCTGAAATCAGCTTCGGACTTCTTGCTGTTCATGTACAGCGTAGCAAGGTGATTATCCACCAGCTCCACTCCCACTGGGGACAGAGAGGATTCTTGTTCAAGCTCAGCAATGGTCCTTCTGATGTCATCAATTATCATTTGGGCATCTCTATTCTCCCCAGCAACTGCAACCACGTGAGGTTTCTTGCTACTCAGAAACGCCTTCAGTTTTCCCATATCGTTTGCTTTTTTCTCCCTTTCGTCTTCCCTATGTGAGTTCCTCCTCATCATGAAGAAGGACAGACGCAGGAAGTCAATTACCTCTCCGTCGCCATTAATGAGTGCACAAAACACGGGTGTGTCCCTGCTGGAGGCATAGGCGACTCCCAGGACTCGGATACCATTGCCTTGACTCTCATTCATCAGGTAATCGTCTTCCACCTGCTGGTCTGGCCTGTATGGAGACACCTTCAGCCAGTGGTACAACCGCCTGCTGCAGCACCGGATGACGTGCTCCTTGGCCTCTGCAACAAGCTTGTTCTTCAGTTCCTCTGACATCTGAGGGTAGAGGAACTGGGTGAGGGCCATCTCTATGGCCAAGGCTCTCTGCCTGTTCCATTCTTGGACCTGGTCGCTGAATTCATCCCTGTAGTAGAGTTGTTTGATCTCCTCAAAGTATGTTTGGTGGCTAGTATAGCCTTTGACAGCAATACAGATATTCATGGTGAGAAGTCCCTCTTCCTCAGCCAAGCACATCTTGAGGAACTGATCACCATTCAGCATTTTCACAGGCTTGTTCTTGAGGTACTTGAACGGGTAGGCAAAGTGGGCCTCGTCTATCTCCTTCTTTCCTTTCTTGGTTGGCTTGATGTTGACCATCGCCCTGTTCTGGAAAGTTTCCCTGAGGACCTGCCGAACTAGGGGCTCCCGGGCAATCTGCAAGGCCACCATGTATCTGGTCCCTTCAAGCACTGTTTGGGGAGTAGTGAATTGACTGCAGACATAATCTTTAGCCAACTCCATGGGTTCGGCCTGGACCTGCTCAACCTCGTGGCGCTGGTAGCAGTCTCGCAAATTTTCTCCAAACTTCTCTGGTGTCAAGCCAAACTTTTTGGCCAAGCCATCAAGTCCCACACTCTGGCAGATGCTGTACATGTCCCTGCGTGAAGCCTGCTTCAGGTCTGGTCCTTTGGGCTCCTCCTCTTCCTCTATAACCTCCAAGTCCTCCTCCTCACCATCCTCTGACACCTCCTTGACCTTCTTGAGTCTAGTCTTGCCGAACTTTGCAGAGTTCCTGATTTTGGGGATGTGTCGGCTGTAGTATAGCAGAAAGTAGTTGTACACATCGGTCAGCTCATCAAGGGTCTGGATGTCTTTCAGCCTCTCCATGTCGGTGGAATTCAGGGGACGGATGCCATCGGCCAGGGTTTTGTTGGGGTCAGCAGAGATCCGCTCAGACTGGTAGGACTGCATCCTCTGGAAGAGCCGCATCAGATTCTGCTTGCGGGTCTTCAGCTGAATCCACTTCTCGTCCCACTGCCACACCCTCCAAAGGTCATTGAGGTTTAGCTCTGGTTCCACATACTCCTTCCTGTAGAAAGCTATGAACGGAACCTCAAAGTGCTGGTTCCTCATGAAGTTGAGGGCCTCCTTAATCTTGGCAATCGTGCTCGGGCCTTTCCTCCGGAAGTTTGAGTTAATTCCTCGGTCTAGGTTTCTGGTCTTCTGCATGGAAATGGTCGGGGCGGAGAAGCCATGATTAAAAATCCACTTGGCTTCTTCCTCCAGCTCATCGTCCTCCGCAGCTTGCACTGGGATCGAGCGTAGCTGGAATCTTTCTGGCATGTCGGTGGAGCGGATCACGTTGTCCTCTTTGGTCAGATGGCTGCTCTCCAGCTCGCTGGGCTCATACAGCTCCAGTATGCTCTTCCTGCCCTCCCTCTCGGCTGCAAAGTCAGGGTCAAAGTTCCCGCCAAAGAAGATATCCTGGGCCTCCTGCAAGGCTGCGTCGGTGTATGCTGAGAACTGTTTGCCCTTCCTCTTGGTTATTGGTTGGCCGTCATCGTCCACAATGAAGTCGTCTATGTCAGACTCCTCATCCTCTTCGTCAACGCCTCGGTGAAGCACCGTATCAACGGTATCTCCTTCCCGCAGCTCGCCATCCACGTCCCCGTCACCAGTAAAGATCTCTTCCGCGATCAAGTCTTTCATATCATCATCTTCTTCGTCATCGTCCATTGTCTTCAAGCGGTCGTATTTTTTCTTCCTCCTTTTAACTTTAACACCCAAGTTCTCCTCCATGAGATCCAGATCATCGTCATCTACCTCGTAGTTGCGCTTCTTCCGTCGATTCCTGACTTCATCCTCAGAGTCACTACCTCCTGCTTCTTCCTCCTCCTCATGGTCCCCGTCATCGATGAGTCCCCTTAAATTCCCTCGCTCGTCTTGGTCTTCTGTGTTCTCTTCCTCCTCCTCATCATCCTCCTTAAAACTCTGTGTCTTTTTCGGCTCAAGCTCTTTCTCTTCAGAGTCCTGTTCAGACTTGTCTGCCACACTTTCAATGAATTCTGACATGTTTCTCTCTCTGTGTTGGTATATTCTGTCAATATGAGCTGTAAAGGCAGGAATATCTTTGATTTATAAAAGCTGCCGAGAGAGTGAGACTGAGCGACGAGAACCCTTTCTCTTTTATGTTGGCTGTGATGTCACGGTGAGTTCCGACCTCACATTGTGATTGGCTGAGACAGATTGTCAGTGTTTTCAAATAGAGTAATCTAAAATGTAGATTTTGTAGATGTTATTGTCAATAGAGTTAGAGTGTTCTAATCTACTGTGGGTCACCCGGCTTGCATACAGTCTTTGTTGCTGTGCTAGCGACTGTGCCCTACTGTGTCAGCATGTGTTTAATACATTGTTGCGATAACACATAATGTCTTGTAAAATACTGCACGTAATTCTGAACAGACTTGTGTGTCATTCAAATGATTGTTAATCCCTTGTGCTAGTTATGTTTTAATAATCTCAACAAAATCAAAGTGTTTGATTTGAAATGTACACTTGGAGGACATTTTGGAACGCAGCAAGTCGTCAGAAATGGTATTTATTAACTGTAAAATACATAAATAAATAAATCTTAGAACATTTCCGGTGCTTATATCAATCTGGCATGAGTGTCGGGGCAGACACTCATAAATACAGAGTTGTCACCCGTCCTCACCCATAAAAAAATATATTTATAGGCTATGGAATGTTTATCGTGAAAAAAATATTAACAGTGATCATACCAAAAATAACTTTTGTTTAATTGAAAAGGTTGCTTCTAAACCCCATCGTAGTTTTGGCAGCCTAGTTTTGATACTCCACACTGTTTGCCTAGCTGCCTTCACACATGTGTGGGATATTTCTAACATAAATCATGAGCATATTGAGGGTCCTCTATAAATCACACCTCCAGAAGTGGGCTTCCACTTCTGCCCATAGTGGGGCATACAAAAATAACAGTTGCCACGGATGCACAATGGCTGCAAAAGAAAAACAAAAGAGGAAGCGTCGGTTATGCAACTGGAGATCTGAACTCTGAAGAGTGCACTTTTCTAGTTTAATTTATTGTTTTGGTCTGACGTCAAACACAACACAAACTGTTGCCATGCAATTTACAATTTAGGCATTTAGCAGACGCTATTAATCCAGAGTGACATACATTAAACAATAACAAAAAATCACACCCGTGTGAACTGAGTGGTGCAAGGTCTTATATAGCCTGATCAGCTGTGGTCTGACGTAATGTCAGTGACCATAGTAACCATGCTCATTCTTTTGGGCCCCACGTACAGGTACAAACATAGAAACATAGATACAGACAAAGCTGGTTATTGGAGTGGTTTGCACCACTCAAAAACATGGCATGCTCAACAGGGTTGTTTTACGCAGGGCAAGCGCGAGGTCTTGGCACGGTGTCAATAGTGCATGGGCTCGATTCGGGGTGCATACTTAGTTTAGTCATTGGTTAGACATGGGTTAAGGTTAGGTTTAGGGGTGCAGTAGCCTTCTTAGTTTAGACAGTTTTTGGTTTAGGTGTGCTGCCCTGTGGGAGGTTAGGTTTAGGGTGAGGGTTTGAGATAGGTTGTAGTTGTAGGACTAATGACTGGTCTAACCAATGACTAGTCTAAACCAAAAACTGTCTAAACTAATTGAGTACCACAGACGAAAAACAGTCTAAGTCCAAATTTCATTCTGACCCCTCCACGAAAAGGCCTCGTTGTCCTGAACCCTTATCTATCATTTATACATTATGGATTAATAGTGTGGACTTAGACTGTTATTCGTCTGTGGCATTACTGCACACGCTCGAATTCAGTTGCCAGAAAATGAGGTAGGCCTATAACCAAAGATGGTTAATTTATGAAGATACAAAATACAAGACATGATACAAGACCCAGAGCACATGAATCAATTAGTAGTATATTATATTTAGGCCTACATGTGAATGGACTGTGTGTAATCTGTCTTCTTTACTTTACTCTTTAAAAAAAACATGTTGCTTTTCATGCAGCCAACTACAGTATAGGAAATGTTCACAAATACTGACCTGACATGGTTGGACGCATACATAATGCAAGAGAGAGCGAGAGAGAGAGAGAGAGAGAGAGAGAGAGATATAAACTACTGTAACCTTGAAGGCTTAAAGAGATATTTCACTTTCAAAAAAACTTTTGGTCATTCATTTTTATAATCTACTCAGGCTTAGGTGAACACCACAGAGTTTTTAAATTGCTCGATTCAGTATTTAGATATATGAATATCAAATATCTAATAAATTACTTAAAACAACATACAAACTGTCTGGTGTTCACATAAGCCTGAGTAGACGATAAAATGACCAAAAGTCTTTTTGAAAGTGAAATATCCCTTAAAAATGTAGAAAATATCTGCTTTGCCTCCTGCTAGCCAGAAGATGGTGCCATTGGCCAGCTCAAGACTTGGTTAAAGTACATAAACCATTTTTGAACCATCTCATAGATGGCTATAGCCTCCTGCAGAGATCACACCATGAAATCACACTAGTCTCTGTTGTGTCATAAACAGTTGTGCCCTTTTAGAGTCATAAGTCATAGTGACTAGTAACAATTAAGTGACTCATCATCATCATTACGTGACTCATCATGGCACAATCCAAAATAATTGCCAGATACGAGTCACATGTTCCCAAAAATACTACAGGTCATGTTTTATGACTCATAGAGGCGTGTAGTTCCATTGTTGTCATGGCGTGAGTTTCCCACAAGATCACACGTGGAAGGGACACGCCATGGGTAAGGTTTCTTTCCATAATTACTGTGCTAAGGTACTAAGGTGTGTCATTAATGTTAAGTATTTCAATTCTAATATTCAACTTCAATTGTGACTTTGCACGCGCGCGGGAGGGAGGAGCCCCCTGCTTCAGCTTTGATGGGATAGCCCAGATTGTTAAATCCGCCACTGCCAGTGTAGCCTAAACGTATAGGGTTTATCTCTGGCTTGGCTTTTCTTACAGCAAAACAGGGGTCTTCAATGTTTTTGAGCGCGAGGATGCACAATTAAACTTTTCAAAACTGATTAATTAATAGATTAATTTCATAGATGGTTTCATCTACTTCATTTACAGCACTATCATCACGAGACATTTAACCACTGCAACCGTCAATAAACCCTCAGTAAACCTGGCCTAGGCCAGACCACACAAATGCAACTCCTTGTAACATTCAACTTCATGCAACTCTACTTGCAACCATTATCCCCAATGGCAGTTTAATCCCCCCCACCGCCCACCCCTTTTTTCCCCCCTCACTGTATGTTTCTTTTCCCTTTTTACCTCCTTTATGATGAATTCCTGTTCTGTCTATAGAAGTGTCTATTTGTACGTCTCTAAATGTTTTGATGATTTGAACATGGTGGACCCTATTGGAAACAAGTGTAATGCTTAATTGGGTCGTCCACTCACAGTTAACAGCCTTTGTATTGAGTTTGTGCTTGAAATGTACTGTAATTCTGCAAACTGTTAATACATTCTTCAATCAATCAATCAATCAATCAGTTGTAAAGAGTTGTATTGGAGTGGACAGGCCTTAAAAGTGTTTTGTTGCAAGGAATTGCGACTAGTTGCCTTTGGATAATATTAAAAAATAGCAGATCTACAAGCTCACAGCTACTGATTTAGAAGGCATTTGTAGAATTGGCCTCAGGTCATAATGGGTTAAGTGGTTGCACCCATGAGTAGGCATTATACAACCCACACGAGGAAATGAGGGTTGTTGTTTTTTCCCTGCAAATGTCCTGATCGTACAGCCTCCACAGTTCCTGGTACTTGTGTGCAGCGAGTCAGCGACGCCAGGTCTGCTTATTGGCCTAAGGGCGGGGCTTTCTTCTAGAGTGTAGTGGTTACATGTGTTTGGTCCGCCTCCCGAGTGTAGTTGCTTATTTTGGTGTTCTTCTTCTGCTATTTTCTACTACTACGGTCACTCTCTGGCACAAAATGTTTACATATGGGGTGGTGGCGGGGGTCCGTGGCTAAATACATAAATACAAAAACATGACAATACAGTTTGACCAGGGTACCAGGGTTTCGTTCGCAAACTCTGGCAACTGATGGTCTTCAGATTTGTGTCACACTTGTTGTGCATGTCTTCAGATGTGTATGTGTGTGTGTGTGAGTAAGTGAGTGAGTGTGTACACGCACGCTCTTTTCCTGGTAAGAGGCTCAAACCGGTTTATTTGCATATACAAAGAAAATGTGAAATTCTCAACACACTTCCTGTTGCTGTTCAGGAATAGATAAACATACGGCCAAGTTAGCGTTTGTGAATGAATACAGCATGCATTGTGGTCAAAATCCTGTCCAACGACAACAAAATATTCTAGTTTTTGGGTCCGAAAGGCTAAATCTCATCAAATGGTGGTCTGTGGCTCAAATGCCGAATAAATAATGGACCTTCATGTGAAAAAGGTTGAAAACCACTGCTTTACTGCACTGTGCGGCCGAGATAAAGTGGATGTTCTGTGTGCACTTTGAAGCGAAGGTTTACCTTCGTTTATTGTTGACGTCCGTGCAGGGTGACCCTCTGACCCGTGCAGGGTCAGAGGTCATCGAGCGAGGCCTAGAACTGGGGGTCAGATGATTAGCTAATGTGCAACATTGTTTTCTCACTCAACAGTAAACAAACCAACATAGCCTACAGTATAAGTAGTATATCAGGGTATACAGTATCTGCACATTTCCACAGGGACAATTTAAGGACTTTTAAGATCTTTTTAATACAACATTTTTGCACATTGTAATAATTCTGGAATATATTACAATTTATTTTTGATAACTCATAATCTCAATTATTTTTCATCTTCAATATTAAACAATATACTATGGAGTATGGATATAATCTGACAGACTGATGCTACATAGGTTCTTGGTTTACCTCTGATCTGTCTGCTAAATGTCTACATTGTAAATTGTACATGTTCATGCCTACGTCTATGACATCACAACATATATGGCAGTCAAAGCAGGAATGCAAATGTCCTTCTGAGAACTGGCTTTGTGTAACGCAGGTGTACAGGAAAGGCCGGCAGCATTCATTCTCCAAACGATGCCAAACTTGTTTTCTCCCTTGGCTTCAGCAGGGATTCCTGAACTAAACAACATTTTTAGAGGACAAAAGTATTTCGTAATAAGTTCTGAGTTTTAAATGCTGGACACTTGCTCGAGTGTCAAGGGCCTCGAGCGTGTAGTCCACATGATGTCACGAGGAGGGGTATGAATATAAAAAGACCATAGACTGCCTGCCACATGAAGTCACAGGGGGCACACACAAAGCCGTTGGAGGGGCGGAAGTCTTGTTTAAAAAAATAAATAAAAGAAAATGCCTATGATGACTGGTAGGCGGGTTTCTGAAGTGTCTACAGCTCTCCTATGAGACACAGACCGAGCAGATAATTATTATTATTATGATTATTTTACCATTTAATAATGAGCAGTAGTGAGGACTGAGGACCAATTATATTAGAACATCACAGGTATACTGTGTAACTTCTTGGTCCATTAACGTCTTGATCTATTGGGATCTGGGTACCGTTTGCTTGTTTGCTAGTTTCAGAGAGTAAGTTGGTCTTCTCAAAGTTGCCACGGCAAAATGTACTGTCAGACATGGACATGTGTGTGTGAGGAGGAGCGGTGTGGGTTTGGACTTCAGGGATCATACAGTCCGTGGGCTCCACATGGACTTCTGTGAAAACACACACAAAACAAACAAATCAAACACTTTCAACCAGCACGCATCCCCACAGTATTATTGGGCATTTTATTATACAGTAGAAGAACGTACATTTCTGTGAAAAAAAAAAGAAAATATAAAAAGTACAGCACTCAATGTATAAAGTATAATGGTTTAATTCACTAATGATGCGAAGCCCGCAGAGCTATATACCAGTAGTTCAGGCAGACAACTGAAAGGATCACCAGTACAGTCAAATTCTGGGGGTCTGCATAACCTGTATGATCAATTTGGCAATAGAGGCTATGCGCGTGACATCATAATCATACCTGGAAGTTATACGGGAACATCCAAACAGAAAAGTCCCATATGATTGCATTAAACGACGTTACACGACATTAAACTCACTTTGCCACTCGATTTTCCACACACTTTATGCATGCGCATAGCATACCCTCTATTATGGCAAATAATGTATTGTATTACACGGCTTGGTTGAATGCTTGATTCGGATTGGTCAATCACTGAATTCAGCTGTGTGTTATTTCTTGATAATGACCGATCAGCTCTATAACAGACCGCTATCTAATCAAAGACTCAGAGCACCTGCTGTCCTGCCATGTAAACAAACACACTATGTCATTTACAACTAAACATTGCTCTCAAGAATGTTTTTGAAAAGATTTGAAGGTAGAAATAGAGGATGCAGTAACCGAAAATTGATTCTATTTGATCCGTGTCCAACACTTTCACTTTCATTACCGTAAGCAAGGTTATACTATATATTTATGCTAAATAAATATATTACAGTTATTCAATCCAAGAGTTGTCTGACTGAAAAGGCTTTATAGATGGGATATCCATGTTTCATGATATTGTCGATGTAAGGCGCAAACCTCCTATGCCCGTATCTCAATGCACCTGAACACCTTTCATGTCTGTTTGTGCTTTTTTACAAATATTGAACCAATGAAAACTTTATTAAAAAGCGCTTCTTTCGGAATCTCGAGTAACGACTCACTGAATACACTTCTCCCCAGACCTTCTGATGTGCTCATACTCTTTCCTCTGTCTCCAGTCATGTCTGTTCTCGGTTTTGTTCACTTCCCATTGTGGTCGATGCTCTGTTGTTTTTGTCTCGCTACTTATTTCCTTGTTTTATGGTGAATACTTGTAGTATTTTATTTCCTTGTTTTATTGTGAATACTTGTAAATGTATGTGAAGTTGTTTGTGTGTATGAGTGTATAATATATATATATTTTTTGTGAAGGTATGAAACAGCTGAGGTTGTGTAAAAAAAGAAAAAAAGCAGTTGTAAGAAAAAAAAGCGCTTCTGACTAAACCTTCTAACTCCATTGGATCCTCAAACTGTCGGTCAAACCATCTCACTCCAACTTTTTTTCCCGCCTGACTTAGTTTGATGGACAAAACAACTATCACACTAATATTAAGCATTAATGGTCAAAAACCACTTCACTTGAGATGGATTTGGGTAAGGTGATGATAATATAATGACTGTGACACATTCAAGTATCTGACAATGTATAAAGTCACCATACAAACTTTGATGAGGCAGTATTGTGTTTTTTTTTAAAAACATGTTTTTCTTAATTTCCTGAAAAGTTCATATTTTGGACATGGTTGGTTTATGCCCGACAGCAGAGATATATTAGTGTATTACCTTTGTGTTTTTCAGGTGTGTGCTTGCCAGCCATCTCTTTAGGGTTCTCCCTCTGATAAACTGAGAAGAGGAAGAGGAAATACTGTAGGTGGTGACATTCCATCTCCAAGTACTGTTACCTTGTAAACTTACAAGGTACAGTTGGGTGCCACCGATATTGTCCCTTATCATTTGACCCATTTAGGCCTGACCTCAAAATTAAAAAAAATCCTTCTAAATCCTCCAGTTTTCTGAAATAAATATTTTCACGATTTTTCAAAAATAGCAGACCTACAAGCTCGTAGCGCACCACTCGGTGGCGCGCTATGAGCTTGTAGATCTGCTATTTTTCAATAGCTAAATTATAACATAATGTTTAAAACACCAAAAGGGGTTCCCGCCCAAAATAAGTTAACTGTCCTTTTGCGCAGATCACGCAAACCTCAGCAAAAAGAAAAGGACAATATCGATGGCCTCCAACTGTAGAGTTAAAATAGTAGATCACAAGGACAAGCATGAGCTTATGTAGATCTGCTGTTTAAGGCTCGTGGATTTCCATCAAACACTGGGCTTTACGGTCGCCTTCACACCAGGATGTTATACTGCGATTAAAACGAATCCTGCTGCGCATTGTCGGAAAGTGCGCTTCGTTTGGCAGGTGTGAAGGCTCATTCGAATTCTGGTGAGCATCAAAGAATCGCATTCTAGTTTGCCAAAAAACAGGGGTTTCGCTTTGCTTCCAAGCTCACCTGACTTCAATTCACTGCAGGTATGAATGCAATAAGCCTATCTCACAGAATTTCCCCGCCCCCCTTAATACGCCCCCTTTTGGGGTTAGTGGTGATAGCGTGACGTCACTCCATAGACGCTACATGTTAACAGAGGTAATTTAAGAAGTCTACAACTTTTGTTTTCTCAAGGTAAGGTTTGTTCTATCTGTTCGAGCTGATTTACCATCTTGTTTGCTTCATAATAATATTGGTCTGTCACATTTTTACATTAGAAAATGTACTTAGATTCTCCAGAGAAAAAAACGTGTAAATGCTAATGTTAAATACACCACTATTTACCGGAAGTGGGCGTGAAAAGCGGGCTGTGAGATAGGCCTATCTGCATCAAATGAAGGAAATGAAGCAAACAATGCGGCGGATGAATGAGGAGTAAACACAGTTGGAGCTCAAAGATGTCCCGTCCCGTTACTGTGTAGAGACGTGTTCGAATGAGGAGACCGAAGCCCTCATCGAAATATGGTCAGACGAGCACATTAATCAATTGCTCAAGGAAACACATAAAAGTGTACAGAATATTCTCTCTCTCTCTCTCTGTGCGTAAAGATGGAGCGCTGTCACTGTGTGTGGTGATCCGAGTGGGGACTTTCTTAATCTTGTTAAAATATAAATACTTCAAAATGAAACACATGTTTAGCTCAGCATGATCTATAAACTGTATAGCTAACTTGGCATAATAATTTTATCTGATGATCGGATCATCAATGGGAGTACATATTGCAAACTTTAGCTCTGGAAGACGATGAATCTAACACTGCTATATTTCAAACATAAATATTGCACTTTTGACTCCACTACGTAGGAAGGGAATCTCGGGACCAAAACGTAAAAAAATATATATTAATGAATGAACCACTCAAGCCCAATTTCAAATATAGCAGAAATAGCACATCTACAAGCTTAGCTTTCACACATTGAGAGCGAGAGAAGATTTCTGAACATGCTCACCTGTTAACATGAGGTAGAGCCCCAGAGCCACTATGGTGAGGACGGCCAGAGAGAGCCCAGCCAGAATTATGACCCAGGACAGCTGAGCTGGTGGGGACCCCCGCCTGTCCCACTCACCACCCACTGGGACACTCTCTACACTGCCGTTGTGGTCAGCTGGGGGAGGGGGGGGGGGGGAAAGGAGACATTTACTTGAGACTCATAAAAATTGGTCCGCGACCCAAAGATGGGTCCCAACCGCCAACCCACTGTTTTATTTGGGAAACAGTGGCTTTGAAAAGGCAGGTTCAGTGACTTGTTCTAGACTAAGTCACCTCAATATACATCACATTACATGACACTCTCCCAGTAATGGAAAGGTAAGAGGTATTTATTTTTATTTCTTTACTTTCTTCAGTATTTAGAATTTTCAGTACTTTTACTTCTACTCCACTACATCTCAGAGGCAACATTTACTCCACTACAATTATGTGAAATGTTTTGTCAATAGCTATACATTTTGATTATCATTACAAAACACACTAACCACCGTATATATTTCGGCCATTTGGAAATAGCAGATCTACAAGCTCACAATGCCTCACAATGTGATGCATTGTGAGCTTGTAGATCTGCTATTTCCAAAAGATATTTTAAACATTTTGAACGTGTGCTTTTACTTTTGGTACTTTAACCCAATTTAGACCTGAGGCCGATTAAAAAAAAAAGGCTTCTAAATCCTAAAATGTTTCTACCGTCAGTGGTTCTCAAAACTATTTCATATCAAGGACCCTGAAAATGATATGTAATTGGCCACTGACCCCCATCTGAAAATATGTTGTTCCAGGGACCCCCCCAGAAGCAAAGATTTGAGTTAAAAACGTTCGCTCTACCCGGACGGTTAGCTCAACCTACAGTAGGCTGCCATGCCAGCCAGCCGGCCGGCGTGCCGCGGGTTCGACTCCCGAGCCTGACGGCCTTTGCCGCGTGTCACTCCCCATCTCTCTCCCCCTTTCTTGTCTGACTACTGTTCCCCAATAAAAGGCATAAAAAGCCCCAAAACAAAAAAAAAAAAAAAAAAACGTTCGCTCTGAAAGAATATATATTCAAAGATTTGCGCCACATTTTCAAGATTTTTCAAAAATAGCAGATCTACAAGCTTGTAGATCTGCTATTTTTTCAATAGCTAAAATATAACATAATGCTTAAAACACCAAAAGGGGTTCCCGTCCTGAATGGGTTAAGAATATTTTGTATACCTGTACCAATACTTTTGTAGTTTTATATTTTTGTAAAACATGCACTTAAGTACTTCTCCCATCACTGCACTCGCCACCCACGCTTTAAAAGCTTTTTGAACTCGTCATGGGAACTAGAAACTGTTGACTCGAAGACATGAGGGAGTTTTCCTTGGTTACGGAAAGTGCTTTCAAGTCCAGGAAGTAAACAATGTTACTGTAACTGCCAGCATGAAAGCTAATATATCGGTACCTCTATTCACACGGTGAACGTTGGCAACAACATCACTACTTCACAAAGGTACCACCACGTCAGTTAAGGCCAATTATCCTCCCATTCTGCTGAACACAAACAACACTTTATGGAGGAACCTGTCCAGGCATGCTTATAAAGCACTGAGGTACATGAGAGGAGAGGAGAGGGGAATGGAGTAGAGGAGAGGAGAAAGGAGGAGAGGAGAGGGGAATGGAGTAGAGGAGAGGACTCACCACATTGCAGGTCACAGTGAAGGAGGGTAACAGCATACTTGACATCAAGCCTTTTCACCTGTCCACATAAAATGTCAACCATGTCAGTATCAAGTCTAATTTATGCTCCAGGGAGATTAACGGAAGAGAATAGCAGATCTATACGAGCTCTCAACGTGTTGTGCACGTGACACGTTGTTGAGAGCTTGTCGGTCTGCTATTCTCACCGCACGACACAGTCGCACAGAGATTGATTGATTCATTGAATGCTTTATTAGCCCGAAATGTTAACGGTACGTGGTACAGTCAGGCATTTAGGTTTCAGGCTATAAGGACATAGGCTATAAGGATCTAGAAATGATGGGCCCCTGGGCCACCGTCATGCAAAAGGGCCCCCCCACCCCCCCGGAGCTTTTTTTCCTTCCCGATGTGGCGCATACTGTCTGCACACGTGTACGCATAACGATTATGACATATAGGCCTGCGATATTCAGGATTGCTTCAAAATAATAAAGAGCCAAAAACTAAGCCAAATAAATGCAAACTGAGGGTTTAAACACTTGCAGTAATGTACCGTATCATGATGGTTTAGGACTTCTGGGGTTATGTTATTGACACAAATGAATAAGCCCATTGTTAATAACAGTGACAAGGACCGTATGTGTCGCTGTTAGTCACTGTTACCCCTTTTTTGGGGGGCCCCTGAGCTTGAGCCTCTTCGCGGTCACGCGGATGCTCAAGCTCAGGGGCCCCCCTAACTCAGGGGCCCCTGGGCCTGGGCCCAACAGGCCCGTTGGATAATCCTCCCCTGTATAAGGATAAGTCCTTCCATTGTGGTCCTATGTATTCAATTAATCAACACAGCATAAAACAATTAACACAAAAATGCAAGTAATCAACAAATACAAACACTATAATACTGTAACATAATATACTATACAAAGGAGAAAAAGAAAAAGGGTCCGCAGTGAATGACACCTTCTTACAATGGGAATTTATATTAGTATGAAGTATGAATCAGAATTTTGCTGTCCGTCTGTCTCCTCTCCAAACATGTAGAAGCACGGCTATAATTTAGCGGCTACGTGGATGTGGGACATGGAGAGTCAACATGTTGCTAGTCAGGAAGCATGTTCCTGTTCTCCCTTTGAGCTTCTTAGTAGTGGGTACTGTATTTATGAGCATTGTATGTCTGTCCTGTTTTTTTTGTTGTGTATTGTTTTGTTACTGGCAGAGCTGTGTCACTTATTTTGCCTCTTGTCTTGGCCAGTTCACACTTGTAAAAGAGACTTCAGTCTCAATGTGGTGTTTACTGGTTAAATAAAGGTTAAATAAAATAGAGGTCAGGCTATGAGACAGACAGCAGGTTATAAACCGTCAGTTCACTCAAGCAAAAACAGCATGTGGAGACAAGTAGATGTACAATACATGCATTTGATACACTTCTTAACCCATTCTGGGCGGGAACCCCTTTTGGTGTTTTAAGCATTATGTTATACTTTAGCTGTTGAAAAATAGCAGATCTACAAGCTTGTAGATCTGCTATTTTTGAAAAATCGTGAAAATGTGGCACAAATCTTTGAATATATATTCTTTCAGATCAAACTTTTTTAACTAAAATCTTTGCTTCTGGGGTGTCCCTGGAACAACATATTTTCAGATGGGGGTCGGCGGCCAATTACATATATTTTTGGGGGTCCCGACATGAACATATTTGAGAACGAAACATGCGTATTTCGGAAAACTATTTGTAGAATCATCCTCAGGTCTAAATGAAAGGGGATTCACCAACCTGGACACATGCGTTTGGTTTGCAGAAGTCTTCTGAAAGCAAAACACGCAAAGGCTCACGTTGTTCCTGAAAAACGAACGGGTTAAAATAACAGGTTAAAATCATTGCAGTTGACAGCTTTGTTTTTATTTTTTTGTTCATCGATCGGCAACAATTTCAAGAATCAAGAATCAATCTTTATTGTCACACCACATTACAAGTAACATGGGTTAAAGTCTTGGTTGTGCAGGCTCATCCTTGCAGTTAAAAGATATAGAGAGGAAAATTTTGTTCTAGCTCCAATTGCTCATTTCTTTGTGGCATCACTTCCAATTTCACTTGTTTATCCTTATCCTATGCGAGTTCTCTCTCATCTGAATTTGGATACAATTGGTATGCTGACCTAAAAATAACATTTGTTTACTTTTAGAGCTGAAGGGACATGGAGACTCCTGTTATTGAACTCCTCCCACAATGTTCAAATGCTTCCGTCATATCGTCTGGATCAACAGAAGCTCTGAAAATGATCAGAGGATTAAACCGGATGTAACGCCGTAACTTCCTCCTCCCTGCTTCCGCTTCACAGTTGGGCAAACTTGTCCAAATATAAATAATCAACGCATATAGCTTGTTGCTTATGATAAATGGAAATTCTAAATAAAATGTAACGCTATTTTAAAATATATTTTCGTGAACGGAAATGACGAACAGATGACCGCTTCCGTTCTGGGATTTTGGGAGGTGTAGTTCTAGTAGAATCCTTAGATTGTGGAATAGTTGTCTGGCTACGCAAGGCTACTGAACACTCTAAATCTATTTTCAATGAGAATATAGAGCTATATAGAGATATTTAACACAAATTTGGACAAAAATGTATAATTGTGAGCTTAGCTATAGATTGTCTAAATTTAATATTCTTTTGAAACGTTACAAAAAATACTAATCTTGTGTAGGCACAAACTATTTCTAGAAGGAGATCCACGGCCCAATTGATATTCACTTGGACACCATTTGGTTTTTGTGAATGCAATGAGCGATTACCATGTAACCCAGGCAGAACTGTCTGTTTGTGTGTCACCACCCGCCCGCCACCAGAGGGCGCAGCTGTATCGCGTGCACACGCACACACGAAAACTTAAAAAAGATAACTTAAAGAAAAAAAACGTAAAAAAGGAAACTTAAAAAAAAAAAAAAAAGTACGTAATTTTTTCGAATTGTTATTGAAATTTACGAGCTGCGTTTGCTTCCCGCTTCTTACTTGTGGTCATTTGGTTTAGCACTTACCACATGTATGGTGCGAATGTCATCAGGCTGGCACACGGAGGGGGACCCTCGGAGTCTGGTGCACACACCCACCGAGAAGTTAGCAGTGACCTGTGACAGCAGGGTCACGCCGCCGTGACCTTCTCGCTCCCTCACGCCCGCCTCCCATGCTGGAGAGATTGTTGTACAAACGTTAGAGGATGACACACATCATTATTTAAGCAATATTTCTGCACAGTGTTGTAGATTGTGACACAGAATCTTAATAATAACCCAAAGTCACTGTTGATACGGTGTCACCATGCGCATAGTCATGGTGATAATATCACCATGACTATGCGCAAGGTATCACCATGACTATGCGCAAGGTGACACATATTATGTGTTTGTTGACACTGTGATTGACGGTAGTGGTACTAACCTTGGAATCTCCCCTCAGCAAAAGGACATCTGGTCCAGTTTTGTGAACCTACTGTGAACTGAAAAACAATTATAATAAGAATCATAATAACAATAATAATGATTATTATTATTATCCTTTTGAGGGTTTTGCGGAGGGGAAATTGTACAATTGTCTATCTGTTCTAGATCAGGCCCCACTTGAAAGTGTTAGCGAACCAATATTATAAAACTAAATGAAGTCTCCGACTCGTTCCATTCTGGTGAAACAGAGTCAGGGTGTTGGCTCACTGGAAACACTCTGCTACACCAGTGGGTCTCAAAGTGTGCTCGGCTACACTAAATGGAACAGAGCCTCCATTAGTATCATTCCTTCACACCTGTGAAGGAAGTAAGGAAATTCTATTAAATATGGCTGCTTTGGTAAATGGTGTGTGGTTGGGATTGGGAAGTGCCAGAAGACTCAGGGGTGTCCTCACCAGATGTAGAATGACTCAGACCATGTCCCGTTGATCAGCTTAGAAATATAAGTATTTATTACAAGCAAAGTGCATACACTCAAAGCAGGGTCAAGCAGCAATCTGACAGAGTATCCACCCGATCTCGTAGGAGAGCCCCACACATCCCAAAATCTAGCCTATTTATATCCTTTTTCTAAGTGTCATCTTGACATTTTGGCAAACTGACCCCTTCTTTTTGAGTGGTACAAACCACTCCAACAACTGGCTTTGTACCCGTGTACCCGTGTACCTGTGTACCTGTGTTTGTTTGTACCAAAAAAACGAGCATGGTCGCTATGGTTAGCAACCAAAAAAACGAGCATGGTTGCTATGTTTAGTATGTGACGTCACTGACATCACAGATATCAACGGTTCTAATGGTTCTAATCTAATGTACAGTAACTATAATAATAAATGTGTAGTTGCACCACTCAGTTCACACGGGTGTGATTTTTTTAGCTGTTCTGCTGAATATATAGTTGCGCAAAGATGTTCTCTCCAATGTTCTTTCCTTTCGCCTATCACTCCAAAATGAACATCTGGCCTGACATGGCAAATTCCAAAACTTATGCACACATCTAAATGGATTCTGTTATACTTGTGAACAATCAGTCTGTACTTTTAGTCAGAAGACAGAGAGCATGCATTCACCATGATGTGCTCATTTTATTAAATGTGCTAAACGATATTGCTTTTCGCCACAGGTGCATTTATATAGCGCTTTAATCCAAAGTGCTTTACATAGATTGTGCGCAGAGAGCATAGAGCCTATTGATTCAAAGTGCAAGTGACTGTCTGTGCGACAAGTCCCATGAACATACGTACCTTCATACACAGCTGAGGATGTGGGTCCACTGTGGTGAATGTTATCTGCAAAACAAACATAGACACCACACCATACCTCGTTAAACATTTCCTCATTCCTCAAAATTGTCCTTTCTGTCTAGACTTCTTGAAAAACGTATATCCACACAGCTCATTGATCATTTACAGCACAATAATCTTTTTGAGACATTCCAATCCGCTTTTAGAGCCCTCCATAGCACTGAGACAGCATTAGTTAAAGTCACCAATGATCTGCTCATGACTCTCGACGCCGGTGACTCCTCCATCCTGGTCCTTCTGGATCTTAGTGCTGCCTTCGATACGGTGGATCACACGGTTCTTGTGAATTGCCTGGAGTCATGGGCGGGTCTTGGTGGCAGTGCCCTTCAATTATTCCGCTCCTACCTTTCAGGCAGAACTATGTCTGTTGTTGTTGGAAATGCCACCTCTCCATCAGCCCAGCTCACCTGCGGTGTCCCACAAGGGTCCATACTGGGTCCCTTATTATTTTCTGTTTATATGCTCCCCCTTGGTCATATCATTCCCAAATATAACATTCAATTCCACTGCTATGCTGATCTCCCACTGAAAACCTCTGACCCTAACTCTCTTTCCTCCCTTAAAGCTTGCTTGGCTGACATTCAATCCTGGATGTCTCAAAATGTCCTGCAGTTGAACTCTGACAAAACAGAAATAATAAATCAATGCACACGTTCGTCATGCACACACACGACCCATTCATCCATCCACATCTACACAGCTCATTGACAAACATCAGTCTCAGCGTTGAATTCGGACATGCAATGCATTCGTTCTGATTGATTAGGTGAGCATGTTTACATGAACAGAACATGATAAACTTCTATGCAACCACTGAAAACAACTTATTATTATTGTTGTAATTAGATACAACAATAAGATATTTGTCGGAACTATTTGTTTTTCTTGTATTTGATCTATCTATCTATCTATCTATCTATCTATCTATCTATCTATAAAACAGGAAAATCCCGGCCAAACCGGAGAGTCTGGTCACCCTATACCCAATCTGCACTGAAGTATCATCAGTGTTAACTTTGAGAGAGTGTACAAATGGTCCACTCTCAGCATTACAGACCCAAGGGTCCATTCCTAATTATCAATCATTTGGCTGGGGACCCCCTTGAACCTCCTCAAGGACCTTAAGGGGAGGCTTAAGGGTTAAAACATGTACCTTTTTCCTGCCAGTGGTCTTGGTGGGGTGGGGCAGATCCTCACATGACTCCTCCCCTCCGCTCTGACACAGCCGTACCGACGCAGACACCGGGCACGCCGGTTCCCATGACAACGTCTCCTCCACGGGGTCAAAGGTGATGCCGTACCACAGCTCCTCCAGACCTGTATAAGAATACATTTTAAATAAAAAGGAGAAACTTCAAAAACCGTGACAGGAGTCAGGAGTCATAACAAAGGTCCATGCATACTTTGGGGGTTGTTGGCGTGCAATTAATTTCCCCCAGGAAATATAAACTAAGTTTTTCTATTTTATTTTTTGTAGATCCACAAATATTATATGCTGGGATAAATGTTTAATGAGTACAATCTTGAATTTTCACTGTGTATAATAAAGGCATCAACTGAAATGAGGCATCATTTGAATTGTTTGATTCAAAATACTGATTAATGGAAATAATAAACTTGTGTTGCCCCTTAACTTTTTATAAATTAATGAAATGCAATTGTGTCCAATCTGTATGATAGAGAATATATGTAGTTGTATTTCGTCTCCCTGCACTTCTATTGAGACATTTACCGTTGATGGTGTCAAAGGTCATGTCTCACCTCACCAATAGACACAGGATGTGACACGGTTTTTTGACCTGATGGTCAAGCTTCAATTTATCACCCTAACCATCTGCATTAAACCATTACATTAAAACTGGAAATGCATTTGTGTCATTTTAGATTTTAACCACTTTTAATTATTTTTTATACATTGGAGATTCAAAAATAGCAGCTATTAGCTTGTAGATCTGCTATTTTTGAAAAATCTGTTTTTCTTTTGGGGGGGGGGGGGGGGGGGGGTGTTATGTTTAACTCAAGTCTTTGCTTCTGGCGGTCCCTGGGACAAAGAATTACTAGAATAAGTCAAGTCTGGTCACAATAACTCACGGTCTTTGAAGGGACACATCTGAACCCTGGGCGCATCCATCACTGCTGACCAGCCCTGCAAAGCAGTCACATTTAGATGGAGAGAGACAGTGTGGTCAAAGCAGTCACATTTAGATGGAGAGAGACAGTGTGGTCAAAGCAGTCACATTTAGATGGAGAGAGACAGTGTGGTCAACTCAAAGCAGTCACATTTAGATGGAGAGAGACAGTGTGGTCAACTCAAAGCAGTCACATTTAGATGGAGAGAGACAGTGTGGTCAACTCAAAGCAGTCACATTTAGATGGAGAGAGACAGTGTGGTCAACTCAAAGCAGTCACATTTAGATGGAGAGAGACAGTGTGGTCAACTCAAAGCAGTCACATTTAGATGGAGAGAGACAGTGTGGTCAACTCAAAGCAGTCACATTTAGATGGAGAGAGACAGTGTGGTCAACTCAAAGCAGTCACATTTAGATGGAGAGAGACAGTGTGGTCAACTCAAAGCAGTCACATTTTAGACAGAGACATAGTGATAGTGGTCAAAGCAGTCACATTTTAGACACACAGTGATAGTGGTAGAGCCGGTATGTACAACTAGAGGTTCGGGCCGCTATGCAGACCTCACATCTCTATGTTGTTTTCCCTTCTGTTGTCGTGGTCCGCCAGCCGGTACAGTGCCATATCTTTTGGTCACAAATATCAACCCAAACTTCACATTATGGTAGTTATTGATCTAGAGCTCCTAGGAGCTGACTGATTTGT
The DNA here is from genome assembly GCF_951216825.1 of Electrona antarctica. Taxonomy (NCBI): domain Eukaryota; kingdom Metazoa; phylum Chordata; class Actinopteri; order Myctophiformes; family Myctophidae; genus Electrona; species Electrona antarctica. The sequence continues at coordinate 13,067,980 of NC_136804.1, forward strand.
TTGCGCCTGATGCTGTGACGAGTGACGACACATTGAGGTTAGACAACACACTTCATATTTGGGCGTAGCTGCATTGGAAACTCCTTATATGGTTATGGTTGAGTGACATGATCCTGATGACGTGGTCCACCGCACGCCAATTTTAATATAGGATGAAATAATAAATAATATTCAATATTTTTACAAATCTTAAAAGACAAAAAAAAAAAAGGTAAAAGCAGATCCACAAGCTTTGACAATTTGTCGTACAAAAGAATATATAGGACTTAAGTGGTTAACCATTCAGCCCCATCATGCATGTGAGTGTTAACTAATAACTACTGAACTAAATAATGTAAATGCATCGATTTGTTTCTTTAATTTTTTTAATTTTTTGTGGTGCAGCAGCAAATCGAACAATTATTGCAGAGTTCTACTTTTTTTTGGTATGTTTGGTATGTTTGGTTTCTGTTTTGTGGGACAGAAGTGCTCATGGAAGAGGTCCCCCCAACCCCCCTGATTCCCCTAGTTTAAAATGTGTTTAGTTTTGTATAATCTTTTTGTTTCTTTTGGTGTAATAATAATTATCTTATCTTATCTTAATTATCTTTTGGTATGTCCATCTTTTATTGTAACAGCTTCTAACATGGCTCAGTTTTAGAACGAAAACCTAGTTTTCCTCCATAGTGGAAAGCCTGGTGACGTGAGGCTTTTATGCAGGCAGGGTACACAGGTGATTACCTCAATGCACAGGCATGGCACCGGTCTGGAGTACATCAGAGTGACGCGCTTCTCAACTTCCTCTTTCCGTATCTGCAAGATAAACATTACCGTTGATGTTCTGCATGTTATGCATGACTATATCGCGTCTCTACGCATCTCTGTACACATGTGTGCCTACAGAGTGTGTGTGTGTGTGTGTGTGTGTGTGTGTGTGTGTGTGTGTGTGTGTGTGTGTGTGTGTGTGTGTGTGTGTGTGTGTGCGTGCGTGCGTACGTGCATCTGTGTGTGTGCGTGTGTCGATGATCAAGTGATGAGCCACGACTGACTAGACCTGGATTCTGTTGAGCTTTTTTTTACGCATGCCCCTCATGAGCAGACCTGGAGCAGACGTTGATCCAGACGACAACGTCTGCGTTAATCGATGCCCGTCCTCATTGCTGCGTTCACACGGGCAGATACAAAGCTACAGTCTACCATTTTCATGTATTAATTTTCAATGGAAGCCAGCGACATGAAGATAAAAAAATACAGCCGACAAAGCTAAAAAGGTGCTAGTTTCAACTTCAGCGACAAAGATACAAAGCTACAAATATGCTGGCTGTGTAGCTTTATCTGCCAGTGTGAACGCACTAACGCAGCATAAGAAAAATAATTTAATGACTGGCAGTCTGTGGTAGGAGACTCCATTGACCTGCATCGGAGTCTCCACAGGTCATCAAATGAAGCCTTGAAATCATGGAGATTTGTTGATTTTGTCGCATTCCTCAGACAATATTTGATGGCGGTAGGAGACTCTTTGAGCCTCCATCTGATTCTACTGGAAAAACACCATGAATTCAAGGCTCCATGGGGTGTATAATTGATAGAAAATATATAATTAAAAATAAGAATTTTGGGGGCAAACTACTTCTTTAACCCCTAAATGCTCCATGGGCGCTGTATTAATAACAGTACAGTCCAGACCAATATGGCCGTGCATGTCATAAATGCAGTGACAGAATGTGGTACCAGTGCATGTCATAAATGCAGTGACAGAATGTGGTACCAGTGCATGTCATAAATGCAGTGACAGAATGTGGTACCAGTGCATTTCATAAATGCAGTGACAGAATGTGGTACCAGTGCATGTCATAAATGCAGTGACAGAATGTGGTACCAGTGCATGTCATAAATGCAGTGACAGAATGTGGTACCAGTGCATGTCATAAATGCAGTGACAGAATGTGGTACCAGTGCATGTCATAAATGCAGTGACAGAATGTGGTACCAGTGCATGTCATAAATGCAGTGACAGAATGTGGTACCAGTGCGTAGGCTCCGGTGTCCATGCAGACGTAGTCTTGATGACAGAGACGCACGTTGTAGTCCTTGTGTTCCAACATGTCTGACACACTGACACTCATCTGCTTCCCGTCTGGATGCAGCTGGTACTGCAGCCTCCCAGCTGAGAGACAATTAGAAACAATTAGCCACTTCAACCACAGAACCAATTCAGCACAAAAACTAAATCATTGGTCTTTTTTGTCTGAAATGTCTGAAAACAAACAAAAAAACAAAAAAAAGCATTAAATCTATGAAGCCATCTATGATATCTACGAAAAGGTTTAATCTGCAACACAATTTTATACAATAAATAGACCGGAGCACCGGTCTACACAGGAACAATGCAAGTCGGGATTATTATTTTCGGAATTGCCGGTAACATTAGTGATTTCTCACCGTCGTCAGTTGATGCTTCATATCAATACGAGTCAAACCACCATGCTCATTTGTTTAATTTTGGAACACAGTTCAAATAATACGTGATATTAAACACGTCTATGGGAATTCAGAATGGGGGGAGACGTGATCCAGGTAGGATGCATATTACGTCAGACTTCAGTGCTCTATTGGTGTGATAAAAACACTTGGTAATAGCATGTTAAAGGAACATGCCTACACAGCAGTTTAAGTGAACAAAACTTACTGATGCATTCTGGGACATGGCTTCGAAGATCTCCACTGTTGCAGTCTGGTGAAATAGATGATAATAAACAATATTATATAATCAATTATTAATATTAGGGGTCAAGCCCGAAAAGGGCGAAGACCCAATATTGTTTCCCTAGCTACATTTTGCAGTTTTAGCAGTTCTGTGTTGTCGTTTTCCGCGAAATTGGGCAATATGTTAGAGAGTCGTGGGAATCGCTCAAGAACTGAAGCCCGCAATCATTCGTCAAAGGACCTCTGACTCATTTAGGTCTACCACTGAGTCAATTATATGATTTGCTCTTGATGATGTAAAAAAGCGACATCAAGGAATTTCGTAGCCTGGATAGTTCAGTTCAGTTCAAGCTTTATTTGTCTCCCGAGGAAGAAATTTGTCTTAGACAAAGGACCCGCATGCAAGAATGGCCCTTATGCCCATGTCGCCGCAGAGCAGCGCCGAATACATCTTTCTTGCAACATCGACCGCCTCCGGTGAGAGCAAGAGAAGAGAAGAGAATAGAAGATATTGGTTAACCACTCCCATTAAAATCGCATTTCCATGCATTTGTGTGGAGTCTGGACCCTGTTAATGCATGTTTGGTTGCAGGAGTACAGACAACCCCTTCAGCCAATCAGCGTAACAAAATAACTGACGTCATCTCCAGTTAACACCTTGCTTAACCGTAACTATTTAATCCATTTAATCCATGTGCCCATAATTTATAGCGCCCGGACCACTTTTACCGACGTACACACCGGAAGTTGGTGTGCATGTCTGTGTAGCAGCTAACAATAGCCACACCACTCTAGAGTCGATCGACAACAACGGGAGGTAAGAATAAATCTATCGCGACTAGCGATTGGACCGCGGAAGGCCGTCAAACACAGGATCTTTTTTCAGAATTAGACGGGATGATTTAGATCGGGAGTTATGATCGTTTTAAGATTTTCGTTTTCGTCAGCTAAACAGGCAGGGAACATTTTCGATGACGTGTCACTGTTTGACACGTGATCGGATTGGGCAACAAGCGCTCCTAGGCTGTGGAGCGAAGCGATCGGTTTTGATATCATTAATCTCCGTCCTATTTATCAATCTCTGGCTTGGGCACTTGACCATGACCTTGAACTTGACGGAGATCTCCGCCCCGGGCCTCCATGGTGTTAACAATCAGTGAACGACACTAGCCCGGAACACGGAACCTGATTGGGCCCAAAATCTAGACCGTGGGGGTAACAAAAAAAATGACATCATCTCCAGTCTCCAATTAATTGTTAATTTGGAAGAGTATGACATCACTCCTCTCTATATAACATTACTTGTACTGTATAGTTCTAATGCAGTCATTGTAGTTCATTGTATCGAGTATCAAGCAGAGAATGTGAGCGTCGCGGAGCGCAAGCGTCGCGAGGAGTGGAGCGGGTGGATTTTGAATTGAGCACTGAGCTGAGTTTTAAAATGGTTCAGAGCGGCATTCCGGAGCGAGAACTGTCCTCCGCTCCGAGCCACTCAGTGCACACGGCACACGTGTTTAGAACCGTCCTAAACGGATTTAGTGTGTGCAGCGCGCATTTACCAAAAGTATGAAAGTGCTGAAAACTTGGAACATTCATCAATGGAGTGTTGGGCAGGAGGAGTAAGACGGGGGGGCTCCTCATTGGCAGGTGAGTCAGTAGGATACAACAGTGACAACACAGAAAATGTATGTGGTGAGGAAATAACAGGCATAACGACTAAATTGGGGAGGGAAGAGGGTCAGTGGTGTAAACAGTGGTGTAAACAGTGGTGTAAACTGTGTGTGCGTGCGTGCGTGCGTGCGTGCGTGTGTGCGTGCGTGCGTGTCTGACCTGGCACAGTGTAGGTGCTGGTCCAGCTGACTGTACAGTAGTTTGGTACCGTCTTCAGGGTGACCCATACCTGTTGACCTGGCCTGACCTCAAAGCAGTCGGCCTCCAGTTCAACCTTTTGGACCAATGAAAACATGTCACATGACTGCCCCATACTGTACATCCTTTGAGCATGTTCTGTTGTAAAAAGGCAGCCTTTACATCGCTCCAATGAGTCAATAAGCTTAACACTGTCTTTGGCAGTGTCTGCTATAGTCTCATTCTCCTGGCTGCTATCCTCTCGCTCACCCATGGTCTTCCATCATACAGATGGGTTTTAACATGTGTTAAGCACTGCATGGTGTAGCACCAGTCTAGAGACTTCTGCAGAATTGCTTCACTTCTGTGCCAAGGGACAAGTCACGGCATTTGCGTTTGTTAAGATGTGTTTATTTTATCTTAACAAAGCAATTTACTGCTTTATTGAATTCATCAGAACTTGTGTAACAGTTCCTGAACTTGAAAAATGCTAATCATGGCTCACCCAACACAGCTCCAGCAGTGGAAGAAGTAGTGTGTTTTTGTACACCGTTTTTAAGGCTCTGTTACAGACATACAGTACATATTTTCACTTGAGAAAAGGTACACACGTATTGGTATCAAAATACATTTATAGTACCAAGTAAAAGTCCTAACATTACAAATGTAGAAACACTATTAGTTTTTAGTACAAGAAAATAGCAGACCTACAAGCTCAAAACGCATTGCATTGCGAAGTGTTGTGAGCTTGTAGATCAGCTACACTGTATATATATATATACACACACACTCGTAAATGGGTCCCTCGGACCCAGAGACTAAAGTACAGGTACAGTAAGTAGTAAGTACATAATTACATTCAAATGTTGCTCAGCATACAACATACCTGCTGTCCAGCTTGTCTCTGTCTGGACGCTCTGGAGAAGCCCAGGGCTTGACAATGTCCCAGAGTTCCAGCGCTCTCCACGCAGATGGACACTCCATGGACAGGCTCTGGAAACATAGGAAAGAGCAAAGCCATTCAGGGGTCTTCAACGTTTTCTAGGTCACGGACCCCTTAGCTGAGAGAGAGATGAAGCAGGGACCCTATATCGGTGTTGTCAGGGCAGAAACCTCTTATCTCCATTATTATTCTAACCTTTGGTGTTTCTTTTATTTTTTGTAAATGAACTAACCCCCTACTTGATCATATACGCGCGCGTTAAATACAACGCAGAGACGAGGATCACGTCTATTGTTGTGCTAACAGAGACGTGGCTAACAGAGTTAGCATCTGATTCTTCCATCACTCCCCCTGGTTTCACCGTGTATAGGAAAGACAGAGACCCTGTACTAAGCGGTAAGCAACGTGGGGGGGGAGTTTGTGCCTTGATCAACAACAACTGGTGCAAAGATGTTAAAATCCTAGATAGTCACTGCTCTCCAGACCTTGAACTTTTAATCATAGCCTGCCGTCCTTTCTACCTACCACGCGACTTCAGCATTGTGATTGTAGCCGTTGTTTACATTCATCCTGGAGCTAATAAGGACACAGCTATGAGGGAATTACACCAGGCGATCAGTGCACAAGAAAATCGCCACCTGGACTGCGCAGTCATCTGCCTAGGCGACTTCAACCGGACAGACTTAAAAAAGGTCTTTCCCAAATTCCACCAGCATGTCACCTGCAGTACCCGTGGTGACAATGTTCTTGACCACTGCTACACGCCCTTCAAGGATGGATACAAAGCTCTCCGCCGCCCACCGCTAGGAAGCTCTGACCACTACGCCATCCAGCTGCTACCTGCCTACAAACAGAGGCTAAAAAGGGAGCCGGTCGTTGAGAAGGAAATCCGAATCTGGTCTGAGGACACAGACGCTATGCTACAATCCTGCTTCTACCAGACTGACTGGGGGATGTTTAAGAACGCCGCTGGGAATAACATCAACGAACTCTCAGACTCAGTCACTGGCTTTATCAGTAAGTGCATAGATGACATAGTCCCAAAAAAGACAGTTCGGATCTATCCCAATCAGAAACCATGGATGGACAGCGGAGTACGTGCACATCTGCATGAACGGGATGCTGGTTTCAAATCTGGCGACGTGGAAACGCGCAACACGACGCGCGCGGCCCTAAACAGCGCCATCAGGAAGGCGAAAAAGGCCTACACAAAAAAGATGCAAGACAAACTCAGCAATGGCGACATCAGGAGCACATGGCAGGCGGTACACACCTTGACAGACTGCAAAACAAGAACCAGAAGCGAGGTGAACCCGCCTGCCTCCCTCCCCAACGAACTGAACACTTTTTACGGCCGGTTTGAGATCAGCCCCAACCGCGGCAGCCAAGCAGGACCATCAGCAGCACCAGCAGAGGAGAACCCTCTAACCATCTCGGAGAGAGAAGTGCGTACAGCCTTCGCACGGGTCAACATCCACAAGGCAGCCGGACCTGATGGGATTCCAGGCCGGGTCCTTAAGGCATGTGCAGACCAGCTGGCGGGTGTCTTCGCTGACATCTTTAACCTCTCCCTCTCCCAGGCTGTGGTCCCTGCAGGGTTCAAAATGTCAACCATTGTGCCCATTCCCAAAAAGGCCAAAGTGACATGCCTGAACGACTGGAGACCTGTCGCTCTCACCCCGATCGTCAGCAAGTGCTTCGAGAAACTGGTGAGGGAATACATCAGCTCCACGCTACCTGCCTCGCTGAATCCGTGGCAGTATGCATACCGCAAAAACAGATCCACCGACGACGCTATTGCCATGGCTCTCCACACCGTCCTCTCGCACATGGACAACAAGCTGCTGAAGGACAAATATGTACGTATGCTGTTCGTGGACTACAGCTCAGCATTCAACACCATTGTCCCAGCAATACTTGACAAAAAGCTCAGAGACCTAGGGCTACACCCAAGCATGTGCGACTGGATACAGGACTTCTTGTCCAACCGACATCAGGTGGTGAGAATGGGCAGCAAAACATCCGACCCCCTGACCCTCAACACCGGAGCACCCCAGGGATGCGTGCTGAGCCCTCTCCTCTACTCCTTGTACACGTATGACTGCATAGCCACACATGTCTCCAACACCATCATAAAGTACGCGGACGACACGACAGTGATAGGCCGAATCGTCAACAACGACGAGTCTGACTACAGAGAGGAGATCAAATCACTGGCACTCTGGTGCCGGGAGAACAACCTCTCTCTTAACGTTGACAAGACCAAAGAACTGATCGTGGACTTCAGGAGGCCGCGGAGAGACCATGCGCCCATCCTCATCGACGGTGCTGCAGTGGAAAGGGTCAGCGAGTTCAAGTTCCTCGGAGTACACATCGAGGAGGACCTCAAATGGGAGACGCACTCCACACACGTGAGGAAAAAGGCTCAGCAAAAAGGCTCAGCTCACCTGAAGAAGCTCGGAGTAGGAAATCGCATCCTCAGGCTGTACTACAACAGTTCTGTTGAAGGCATCCTAACAGGCTGTGTCACCGCCTGGTACGGGAACTGCACTGCCCGAGAAAAGATCAGCCTACAACGAGTAGTGCGATCGGCAGAGCGGATAATGGGAATCGAGCTCCCAGCGCTCCAGGAACTGTACAAGAAGCGGTGCGTGGTCAAAGCCAAGCGCATCATCAAGGACAAGCACCACCCAAGTCACAGACTGTTCAAACCCCTACAACGACCGCGACCGGGCAAGGGGCTCTACCGCAGTATCAAGAGTTCCACCACCAGGCTCTGGTGCAGTTTTAATCCGGCTGCTGTCAGGATGCTGAATGGGGCATAAGCCTTGTTCAGCAGCCTGACAGCAGGCAGTGCAAAACTTTTCTGGCTCTTCCTGAACACACCTGTGGATTATACCAGGGACAATGACTTGGACTTAGCTCCCCCTCGGACACACCTGTGGACTACACCAGGTACAAATGACTTTTTGTTGCACTCCCTCATGGAGCTACTTGCGGATTACACTAGGGTCAGTCCACCCTAGTTGGACACGCACTGACCTTTTGCACCTTAATCCCATGTATAACGCACTGACTTTTTTTGTTTTATGCTCTTTTTTTCTCTAAGCACCTTAACGTCCATATGTATATCATGCACAGTATAAGTATAACATGCACAGTATACATACATTGCTGCTATGCTCAGGCACCTTAGTTAGTTTTATTTTTATTATCTCAGGTACTTTGTAATATGTAGATAACTTGTCTGGCCTTCTGTTGCTCTTGTTTTGATCTCCTTCCCACTTGCCCCCCACCCCCTCTTCTTCTCCCCCCCCCCTCTTCTTTCTATGGAATTAACGTTGCGATGGGAACGATGTACAAAAACGAATTTCACCCACTTCTTTACCTTGTAAACCTGTGATGTGACAATAAAACTGATTCTGATTCTGATTCTGATATACTAACTACAGCGTCACACGAAAGCATTAAAAGTAGCAGATGCACAATCTCAAGATTGTGAAGCGCCAAGTTCGCCAAGTTCTTCTTTCAAGGAAGTGTGCATCACAATGATTTGTAAAGGAAGTAGACATGTATGGGATTATTTCTGGATGAGTGATACAAGCACAATAAAACCACAGGGGTTCTCCCTTCACTCCCCCACTTTTCAGAGGAAGTCAGGGAGACGTGTGAGCATGCACGTATCCATGCACGTATTCATGCGTGTGTGTGTGTGTGTGTGTGTGCGTGTGTGTGTGTGTGTGTGTGTGTGTGTGTGTGTGTGTGTGTGTGTGTGTGTATGTGTGCACGTGCGTGCGTGTGCGTGTGCATGTACACGTGTACATTTTTTGTGTGTTTGAGTATCTGTACAAATGTCTGTGCAGAACTATATATGCAGCTCCGGGTTTGCTGCAGCAACAGTGTGAGGTTTCTAGCCTGGTTAATAAACCAGACCGAATCAGCCGTTGGCAAAAAAAAATTGCCTACCAGCGGATTACGGTCTGGCGAGGCTCAGTAGCACGCCTCTTTCCTACAACCGAGAACAGGTCGGACCAATCGGGACACGGTATGCAATATGGGCGGGCTTTGGTACAGTGACGTTCAATGCTTGAGACTTTTGACTGACAGTAGCTCTGACCAATTGCGTCAAAGAGAAAATGTTTGAACCCGCCCCCCGGGAAATGAAATCCAAGTGGAGCCAGCCCAGACTAATATACCGCGACAGTGTTGTGTGATATTAGTCTGGCTTATTAGCCAGGCTATGAGGTTTCATGAACAAACATGGCTGATCTGTTCAAACCACATGCATTTGTGCTGTATTGATGCCAATGTCTGCATGTGGCAACTAATGTGCATGTTAAAGGCCAGTCCACACCAATGCAACTCCTTGCAATATGCAACTGCTTGCAGCCAAAAACTTGTGTGGAGTCTGTGGACTGGCCTTTAAAATTACAAAACCACCAAAATAGCCGATCAACAATCTCACAATGCAGCGCATCACAAAGCGTTGTGAGCTTGTAGATCTGCTACTGTCAGAGTGTAACACCAAATTCTGGGCCCTGGGACAAGGATTCCTACCTTGGGTCCTAGTAACTCAGTCCCCATCCTTGCAACGCACCTGACTGGATCTCTTCTCTACTAGTCCCTTTTTGTCAAAACATTTTTTGTTGACTTTTGTTGAATTTAGTCTTAGTTTCTGTCATCATAGCATAGGCTTTATTTGGTTTTATTTTGTTTTCATCAGTGAAAAAAGATAGTTTGTCGACGAAATAAATTACACTGCTAGAAAGTACAGTACCGGTGAGATGCAGCAGAACACCGACTGAGGTGCAGCGAGCATGTGTGTCTGTCCTCACACCATATGTACAGTACCAAGTAACAACAGAAGTTAGGTTATGTGTAGTTTACATCATGCGTACCAGTGAGGTGTAACAGAATGGTTATGTGTTTACATCATGCGTACCAGTGAGGTGTAACAGAATGGTTGTGTAGTTTACATCATGCGTACCAGTGAGGTGTAACAGAATGGTTGTATTTACATCATGCGTACCAGTGAGGCGTAACAGAATGGTTGTGTTTACATCATGCGTACCAGTGAGGTGTAACAGAATGGCTGTGTTTACATCATGCGTACCAGTGAGGTGTAACAGAATGGTTGTGTTTACATCATGCGTACCAGTGAGGTGTAACAGAATGGTTATGTGTAGTTTACATCATGCGTACCAGTGAGGTGTAACAGAATGGTTGTATTTACATCATGCGTACCAGTGAGGTGTAACAGAATGGTTGTGTTTACATCATGCGTACCAGTGAGGTGTAACAGAATGGCTGTGTTTACATCATGCGTACCAGTGAGGTGTAACAGAATGGTTGTGTTTACATCATGCGTACCAGTGAGGTGTAACAGAATGGTTGTGTTTACATCATGCGTACCAGTGAGGTGTAACAGAATGGTTGTGTGTTTACATTATGCATACCAGTGAGGTGCAGCAGAGCGTTGACTCTGAGGTGTAGCGAACACGCGTGTCTGTCCTCACACAACATGACGGTGGACAGACGGACGCTGTGGAACACAGCGGAGGAGTTCAATGCTTCAGGGGAGGAGCTCTGGCACGGAGGAGGGGACAGGACTAAACACACAAACATACAGGTTAAGTTTCTACTGTCATTCAAATATTTGTCTTGCGTTGCCAGACTGTTGCCTCTCGCCATACATTTTCAAATGCTTCCGGAGATTGTGGAATAGTTGTCTGGCTACGCGAGACTCAAATATATGTACAGCATAATCGGAGAAAATAATGGCACTTGGGCACTTCAGGAGAGACTACCCAAATAAAATATACTGGAAAACTGGACCAGTGTTCATTTTGTTGACTAAGACTAAGGGCCGTTTGCACCAAGAAGGATTAAGCCTTAATCTGGTTTAAATCAAGGTTTATCTATTAATCCAGTTGCACCAAACTTTAAACCTAGTTTTCACTAATCTGGTTTAGTTTTAAACCATCCTTTTATTCTTGTTTTTTTTCCAATCTTGGTTTTAATTTTCACAGTAAACCTGGATTAATGTTCATCCTGTTGCACCACTACTTTAAACTTTGAATTAAGTATCAATAAGGGATTAATTCTAAACCAGGTGTGGTTTAAATGTAAACATGACAGCATATATCAGATGGCTTCCTGAAAACGAAAGAGCACCTCAAAGAAAAATAAGGGACCGTCTAAACCCAGTCAAATTTTATGATTATGATTCATTTAAAAGGTGGTACAGATTCAGCAAAGAGTCTGTAATGAGAATTGATAAAATCGGGCCTGCAATTGAACATGCCACTGAGATGAAAGACTAAGACTACGACAAAATATTTTCTGGCAAAATTAACATTTAGACAAGGGTTCTATTTTCGTCCATGCTAAACCCCTTATCCCTAAACTACCTTGCATTTTTACTATTTTGAAAAGTTAAAATAGCCAATCTATAAAATCACAATGTGTCGATGTAGATCGGATAGTTGAACTATTCAAAAATGTTTTTCAAAAAAGTAAAAAAAAAGTAAAAGTAGTTTAGCATGGACGAAAATAGAGCCCTAAGACTAAAGACTCTCTTTTTAATATATATATATTTTAGTCATGACACCATGTTGTTCATAACCAAAAACCTGTCATCAAAATGTGGTCTCACTTCCTTCCTGGACTACAAAGTCACACCTCCATGCAGCCCTCTCCACAAGGAGCTGAGGGAAGTGCACTAAAGCTTTATGGGCAATGTAAGAATTCAGCAATCCAGTCAAACCCTAGTCAAACACACAGACTTCCTTATTTTTCAAATGGTGCTACTGTTATCTACTACAAATACTATTAACATTGAGTGACTGCAGTTTCTTCCAGCAGTGAAATTACCCTTTAAGCTAATATGAATGCTGGGATTCAATTGTTTAAACCGAAGATTAGCCTCATAAAATTAATATGAGCTCCAAACATACTGTAAGTATCCTTGATTCAGATCAATGAAAACATAGAAACCAATAGTAAATAAAAAAAGGAACCATGCAAGAGGAATATGACAGAGGTCATGGAAGGTAAACATCATAAAAATGAAGTGCTGTCAGGTACATTTTGCTATGTCACTTTTCTTCCGTACTGTAGCCTATTAATGATTAAAAGGACAATATGATCGCTACAACAGAACCCATCCTGTTATGACAACTTGATGTCCTCACAACACGTCACGGTAAATGCACTGACCTCACACCGTCATTAAGTTACATACGTCTCTCTCTCTCTCTCTCTCTCTCTCTCTCTCTGTCTGTCTGTAACCTCAGTGTCTTTGTTCTCATTATGTCACCATTTTCACCATCTCTCAATATGTCCGTGGTTCTCAATCTGTGGGTCAGGAGGGTCCACACATGATTTTTGGGGGTGCCAGATGACAGTAAAGTGACAATTTAAGGACTTTTAAACACCAAAAGGGGTTCCCGTCCAGAATGGGATAAGACAGTTTAAAATGTAATACAAAGACATAAAAAGAAAAAGACCAGATCAAAAGTAATCAACTATAAAACTGGTCAAAATAATTGTCAAATAATAAAAGAAAGAGGAAAGCATTGTGAAAATAGTCGCTCTACATGAGCACAACGGCTCACGACTTGAGGCGATGTGAGCTTGTAGATCGGCTATTTTCACAATATGTATCTGTGGAGTCAAACTAAATTGAATGCCTGAACTTCAAGTGCTTGTCGGGGTGGGCATGTTATTTTGGGGGGGTCTGCAGTTCAAATACGATTATTTTAAAGGTTAAAGTCCTACAATTTGTCACATACATTGCTGAATGCGAGATTTGTTCTCAGCATTTGACCCATCTCTTTTCTCCAACCCTTGATGCTGAGTGCCAAGCAGGGATGCACTGGGTCCCATTTTTGCAGTACAGTACAGAGTACAGAGTACAGAACACATACAGTACAGTACAGTACAGAGTACAGCTACACTACAGTACGAGTAGTACAGGAGTTCAGTACAGTAACTATAACAATAACAGTATAGTTGCACCTCTCAGTTACCACGGGTGTGATTTTTCATCTATTATATACTCACAGTGTCGCTTGGTCTTGCATTGTAGACCCTGCAAGGAGGAGAGGGGGACAAAAACAAGCGTTCATCGCATGTGTGTATGCATTTACATGCACTGCTTTTGCAGAAGAGAAATGACAGTTGCTTTGTGGTTTAGAGCAGGGGTTCTCAACGTTTTTGGCTGGGGACCCCCGTAAATGTTGTCCAAGGCCTTGCAGATCTGCTATTCTTTGCTATTCTTGAAAAAGGAAAAAAAGAATGTGAAAGTGTGTTGGGTTGGGATTATAAATATTGAACCAAGAAGAAGCTTGTGACTAAATCATAACTACAACGGATCCATTGGTTCCACAGGGTCTTGTTTTACATGTCCTGGAAAATAACAGTTTGGTAGATATGAGGTTTCCACCCAACAGTTACAAATTCAGGGATGTGCTGTGGATTTTTAACCAGTGGGGCTATGCCGCGCGCACAAGCACTGATTGAAATAACCACTTTAATGTAGGCATGGCCCGTGGGCCTATTTATTAACCTACAATATATGCATTTACCTGGCATCGCCTCTGAAATTGAATTAGTTCATGAATCCATCAGCCACTGTTATCCAACTTTTTAGACTACTTAAGTTCACACACCTACACAGTAGGATAGTTAGCAGGTCGAGACGATGGACCATATCATCATCAAGCTGTGACACTAGCGAGGTGCGAAAACTGAATAGCTGTGCGGGCTTGCGTGCATGCATCCTCAAAACTACCCTGCCCTACCGACAGCTCACCCCTGGAGCTAAACAATGAGACCTGGTACCTCCTGCCTCATCCGAGGATGACGTCTACTTCCTATGGGTTGGATTCCCTTTCGCTCTCTGTATTAATGACTCATGTATCACGTTCATTGTGTCACAAAGAGATGTAAACCCCTTGTACACGTTCACACACATATTTCATCCTCTGGGATGGAGGACCTGCCTAGACTGGTATGGGTGAGGCTTAATACCCTCCGGACCAGAATCGGCGTTTCCGCTCATCCATCTAGCTCCATCCATCTCCTAGTGTGACCTAACTTCACCTAACGTCCCTAGGCTTTCCAGCCTGGTCTGTGTTACTAAATCCCTGTGTGAACCGGTCTGGAGCGGATGGTAATTTACGTCATGTTGTAGTCAATGATTTGTAGTCATAAGGCAGGAAACCACAATCGGAATAAGAACTACCCAAAATAATTCCCCATGATCATAATTTCAGGGCCTAGGCCCGGCCTACCCAAAGAAATAGAATTTCCCTGTGGGATAACAAAGGTATACAGACGCTAAATAGTCTCTGGAATGTATACACTCACATTTATATTTTAAAAATCAGCAAAACGACGCCGCTTCAAAGATTTTATTTGGTAGGCCCTGAAATTATGATTGCGGGAATTATTTTGGGTACTTCTGTTTCCGGCCTGACGACTACAAATCAGTGACTACAACATGGCGTAAATTACCATCCGCTCCCGACCGGATCATAAACCCAAAAAGGAATGCTTCCCAAGCTAAGTGTGACCTGTGAGTGTGGTGCAGATGAACAGACAGCAGACCATGGCATGCTGGAATGCCCAATGTATTCTGGCTCCCAATGGGCTCCTACCTGGCTGCAGCATGTAGCTACTGTAAATGTCTTAATAGAAGAGCAGAGAGACCACCTCCAACCACTAAGACATACAGATTGCTTAAAATAACATTATATTCACTAAAAACCAACACTCTCTCCTTGTCCACCTCCAGGGGGGGATGTTTCTCCAAATTCCAATCAATGAGTGTAAAATTATATTGAAATCATTTAGGCCTATAACTGATACATTGCTGGTAACGATCCGATCGGGTAAAACTTACTCCTTACTCCCTACTTGGGAACGATGCAACTTGGGAACCTAATGATATATATGATTGTCATAGCACCTGTTTTAACTGTCAGCCGGTGTCCCACATGGAGATTTGTGTATGTGCCTGTGTGCCTGTGTGTGAAGACTACAAACTGAAAAGTGTACTGCTGATTGGTTGAGCCTCAATTGGCTTAGGCAGAGGCTGGAAATTGCACAGGTGAAAGGAGTTGGCCTCATTAGGCCCACTGGCAGAGCCTGGCCCAGGTGAAAGGAGTTGGCCTCATTAGGCCCACTGGCAGAGCCTGACCAGTGGTGGAGAACCGTGGGTCCGACCTGGCACTGCACTCCCTGTGGGGGTGTGGAACGCGTGTGTCGAATGTGTAGTCAAACGGTTCTCGAGTTACGTGCATTACAACCGTACACACACGCACGCACGCAGACAGAGACGTGGCGCATTTATAGTAGGATTTCTCTCTTTATTTTATCCCCTCTATTTTAAATGCCTCGTGTGACTTTGAACTGTCTTTGTTGTTGAAATGAGCTACATATTTAAACACACAGGAGATAGTTGTGGTGCATAAACATGATAATTTTAAGTCTTAAAAATTATGTTAGTGAAGTTAGTTACTAAGTTATGTTTATTGTTATTTCAATCTTTAAAGTTTATGGATCCCCCATCTGAAAATGTTTTGTGCCAGAGACGCCCAGAAGAGAACATTTGTGGGAGAAATGGATAAAATGGTTAACACTTCAGCCCTAAATACTTTATTGTACAAGTATCAAACATAGCATATCTAGAAACTCACAATGCATTTTTAATCAAAATAGCTAAAATTCTGATATTATGAAACATCATACAGTCTGCATTTCCCAAAAGGAAATACATTTAATTCAGTGTGACCAGAAGCAGGGATAAAACATATTCACCTGGCATGGCCAGATTATTAACAGAGATATTATGATTATTTGTTCTTCCTTGGTAGAAGTAGTAGTAGTAGTAGTAGTAGTAGTAGTAGTAGTAGTAGTAGTAGTAGGGTTAACAGAAGCAGTAGGCTAGTAGAGCCTAGAGTACCTATAATAAGTTACAAAGATTTTAGACTTCTCTTCTCTTAAGGCGAGACGTAAGGCGCGTGTGTGTGCGTGTGTGTGTGTGTGCGCGCCTGTGTGTGCGCGTGCATGTTATGTTTACCTGAGAGCAGCGTGTGTCACACTGGTCCATCCTCTCCAGTATTCCGGTGCTCGGTCCACCACGGGTCACCACCGCCGTAACCATAATGACCCACACCAGAGGCAAGCCTACGGCGGCAGAACATCTGGTCATCTTCTACTGACCACAAATAAACACTCTGCCTCTCTCTTCCAAGTTCCACCTACTGTCAGATGAGAAGATTTTCTTTTTGAGTGTGTGTGTGTGTGTGTGTGTGTGTGTGTGTGTGTGTGTGTGTGTGTGTGGGGCTGGCTGTCTTTTTCTGGTCCAGTTCTGGTAGCTGTGGTCTGGTCCAATAGCCAGTGGAATTGTCTGTCTGTCTGAGCCGTGCTGGCGATGCACACAGGAGTCAACATGATGACTGAATGTCTGAATTTAAATAGAGAGAGCAGAGCCCTCTAGGGCTTGGCCAATGGGAGGGGCGGGGTTTCATAGTAGCCTATTGTACAGTACTGTACTTGCATGTGTGTGTGTGTGTGTGTGTGTGTTTTCTCATGAATATAATGTATGTCAAGTCAACATACCATTATGTTTTCCCTAAAAGTTCCTGAATTCCACAACTGTTGTGTAATGTGTGTTTTTTTAAAAGCCAGCATTTACCAGCATTCTACCAGCATCATCCATCATGACACATGTTCTTTCTTACTGATTTACCGTATACTTAGCCAGAGAGCTGGAAATGCAAAAAAAAAAAAAAAGCCCAGTTTAACACTTCGTGTTTCGTGTTGCTCACTGAAAATAGCCGATCGACAAACTGCCTAGATTTTTCAGTGCCTGTGCAACTAAGTTTAACTAACTACGTAAATCAGGTGTAGCACGCCGTCATTCCAAAGTGATACAGAAAGCCGTCCACTGTGGGCGCTCGGGTGGTGAAGTGGTAAAGTGCCTGCCCACCTCCCCCGAGGTTGTGGGTTGTGCACGTAATCCTACGGGTTGTAGGACGAAGGCTTTATTGAGTCAACAGACTCGACAGTCTATATATGTTGACTGTGTAGGAGCCGGGGTGCTAGGAATCTTGGGAGGCTGGCCCCTCCAAACAAACGAACCATAACATGCATATCACATGAATATCTGTAGGTCTATGTGAAGATTTCATATTAACTCGCTAATTGAGCCTTACATCAACCATGCCAACACGGATGGGGTGTGACTTTGCGTGCAACCGGCATCTAGGATATCCCCTTTTCTACCCTGTGGCATCTATGGTCACAAGATGAGTCACCTACACATCTTCCGGCATCTAGGATATCCCCTTTTCTACCCTGTGGCATCTATGGTCACAAGATGAGTCACCTACACATCTTAGCTTATCTGACCTCATTGTACTTGCTTTCAACAAATGTATCATTAATTAAAGTACAATAAGTACCATTTCAAAGCGCTCGTCTTTCAGGAAGGAGGTTGTGTCCTTGAAGCAGTTATTGAAGAGTCTGGAAAGACATCAAAGGAAGAAACATTTTAATTCAAGATGTATGTGTGTAGTAATCCATGTTGATGACTGATCACACATTCAAACACAAGTCCATTCTACTCACCGTACAGTTTGGATGGAGGTATTGATAGAGAGCAGCTGGACTAATCTGTCTGTTGGAGCATCAGTGAGATTATTGTGACTCAGACTACAACAAGGGGAAAAAGGACAAAAGGAAGAGGTTAGTATCTCATGGTCACTTTCTCAAATGTGCACACTGAGTCCATTCTATAAGACAACTCACTCCAGAACTTGTGCTTTGTGCAGATAGGGGATCAGAGTCTCTAGTAGCTGGTCGGTGAGTTGACAGTGACTGATGTCCAGTTCTGTCAGTCGCACGCACGCACGCACGCACGCACGCACACACAATCTGTCAGAAAAGAAATCACACCTGTGTGAAGTGAGTGGTGCAACTATACATTTATTGTTATAGTTACTGTACTGTGCTCTGTACTGTACTGTGATTATTTTTGGAAAAGGTCTTGAAAGTCTTTGAAACATCCAGAACCTCATGAACGCGGCCAGGGTGCCGGCGAGCCTCCCCCGACTCCTCGTGTCCAAAACGGTGGAGAAATGACAGAGTTACCGTGTGGGGGTCCTTGGCGGGGGGTCCCCAGGTGGTCCCCGGAACGAACGTGCCCAGGACCCCCATGAACGCACCCAGGGTGCCGGCCCGGTTCCGGCGAGCCTCCCCGTGTCCGAAACGGTGGAGAAATGACAGTTACCGTGTTGGGGTCCTCGAGGGGGTCCCCGGAACGAATGTGCCCAGGGCTCGTACTGTAGCGTAGTTTGTGCCACTTTATGCTGTGCTGTACTCTACCGGCCACTTTAGGGTGTGGGGGTGTCCGTGCTGGGACACGTACGTACACATACGCCGTACGTACGCATACATATACGTACGCCCAACTTTTGCCCTTATTGCCTCATTATGCTAAGGCCTCTATAGTCACATGGTCAAACTGAGTAAAATGAGCCTATATTATAGTCACTGTTGTACGCAAACCTGAAACCTTGTATCTATATATTTCAACTGTATTTTCATCGGATAGTATTTCATGGCTGTTACTTGCCCTTAGCCCAGCCTTTTCTTACATTTTCGTTACGGGTTAACCCACCCCCCTACGGCACCAGGCCTGTGGGAGTCCAGTGTTTCACGGGTTAACCCACCCCCCTACGGCACCAGGCCTGTGGGAGTCCAGTGTTTCATTTCTTCGGTATGCCAGGGAGAGATAAAGAGCACACATCATGCACACAGTGTACTTACTAGCAAAACAGGGAAGGGAGAAATAGAGTCATGTTTGAAGGTCATAGACTAAAAAACAAAGTCTAAAACAGTGTATTTATCAAGACAGGGGCATTTCTCTCCAAAAAAGCAGAGATGCCATCAAAACGTAATGACTGCACCGTTCCAAAGACACAAATTGTTCTGTCTTTTATCCCTCTGCCACGTGTTGTTGTACACCGTGTGTAGGGATTGTATTTCCACGGACACAAGCGCGGGAGATGCTGACTAGATGGAGCCCAAAGTTCAGAAGGGCAAAGTCTTGTCTGTCTTGGCTGCCGGATAAGTTGGATTCCGGGTTTTAGCGATGAGAACTTAAACTTAAATTAAAGTTAGATTTATAATTCTTAATGACTCAAAAGTGATTTAAAATCAGTCAAAGGATAATTTCTGGCACATGGCCTTATAAAAAGGGGAAGTGACGTAACGACTAGGTAGTCGTGACGTCAACCCTGACAGTACCCCCCCCCCCTCGAGGGGAGCGCCCACGCGTGATAATGGGACTAGTACGTCTGGCAACAAAAAACAGACTTGCAGCATGAGGTAAACAAAGTGGAACCACCCAGTGAGGTAATCCTGGGTCATCCTACGTCAGTCTCAGTGCCAGGAATAAGGATTGGAATAAGATCCCAGAACGATAGGAATCTCAGATCATTTATATACACTACAAGATAACTACACACTCTTTGATGCAGTCTGATGGACAGCAAAAAAACCCAGATAAGTCATTCAGGTCAGCACAGGTAGGGCTATACAGTAGGCCTGCAGTTCACAACTCTGTTGTTTTGCCATGTGCCGACAGGACGCATGCACAGCTTAACCCATTGAGACCTGAGGCAGATTCTACAAATCAGTAGTTCTCTTTTATCGTGCCAAGGACTGAGGTTAGGGTTAGGTTTAGGTATAGTTTTACTGAGGTTAGGGTTAGGTTTAGGTATAGTTTTACTGAGGTTAGGTTTAGGTTTAGGTATAGTTTTACTGATGTTAGGGTTAGGTTTAGGTATAGTTTTACTGAGGTTAGGTTTAGGTTTAGGTATAGTTTTACTGAGGTTAGGGTTAGGTTTAGGTATAGTTTTACTGAGGTTAGGTTTAGGTATAGTTTTACTGAGGTTAGGGTTAGGGTTAGGTTTAGGTATAGTTTTACTGAGGTTAGGGTTAGGTTTAGGTATAGTTTTACTGAGTTTAGGTTTAGGTTTAGGTATAGTTTTACTGAGGTTAGGGTTAGGGTTAGGTTTAGGTATAGTTTTACTGAGGTTAGGGTTAAGTTTAGGTATAGTTTTACTGAGGTTAGGGTTAGGTTTAGGTATAGTTTTACTGAGGTTAGGCTTAGGTTTAGGTATAGTTTTACTGAGGTTAGGGTTAGGTTTAGGTATAGTTTTACTGCGGTTAGGGTTAAGGTTAGGTTTAGGGATGTAGATTTTTGCTGAGGTTAGGTTTAGGGTGGCAGTTCTGAGAATAAACTGAGCAAAATACTGCTCTGTGGAAATGTAAAGTTGTAAACTGATGCAATTCATCTGATTTATGGAGTTTCAAAATGCCATTTATTATTTTTTATCTCTCCCATGCTGGTGAGTCAAGAAAGGGAACACATAGTTTTTGTTTCATTATTGTCCCATTACAAAGGGATTCCTTAGGCCAATAAACCAGGTGAATATTTGAAGAGGAAACCCAGTGCACACATTTACACAAGGACAATGAGTCACCAGAACCAAGGATGGATGTTTTCAATTAATATTAGATCATGGTTAAAATGGAGTTTGCATTTAAAATGGGTTTGTGTGTGAAGGGGGCGTGTCTGATAAATACAATTAATATCAAATAAATATCTAAATAGTGAATCAAGCAACTTAAAAACTGTCCCGGGTGCTCACAAAAGCCAGAGAATGAGTAGATGTTAAAATGAACCCAAACATGTTTGAAAGTGAAACATCTGTCTAATGGCCAGTAAAACAAAACGGATGAATCATTCAGGTCGGCACGTCAGCACAGGTAGGGCACCAGCAGGCCTCAGTAGTTCTCACACTTTTCCGTGCCAATGACCCCCACAATGATATGGTATTTGGCCACACGGACCCCCATCTGAAAATGTTTTGTGCCAGGAGACACGCCAATAAGAGATGGTTTGTGTGTTGTTTTTTTTTAAAACAAGAAATGATTCAACATTTCAAATGTGTTGTGACCTTGTACATCTAAATTCTAAGAGTTTTCTTAGAAACATATATATTCAAATTACATTTATATATATATATATACTGTGTATATATATATATATATACTGTGTGTATATATATATATATATATATATATATATATACTGCTCTGTGGAAATGTAAACTGATGTCATTCTGATTGATCTGATTTATGGAGGTTCAAAATGATTGTTATGTCTCTTCCATGCAGGTGAGTCAAGAATAAAGGTGTATTATTGTCCCACTACAAAGGGATTCCTCTGTCTGGATTAGGCCAATTTATTTTTGGTGGTTTATTGGCCACCAATAAACCAGGGGAAACTATGTGAAGAGGAAATTGACATGCTGATATTTAATACTATACTGATTTACTGTACAATAAATAGTCTTACGTAGCCAGACACCTATATTCCACAATCTCCGAATGCTATATAGAGTCTGGAGACTGGAACCAAACCTCCCAAAATCCGAGCAAGGAAGATGCTCATGATCAGAGCTTCCGTGCTCCAGACTGTATGACGGTCGGAAGCAGGAGGCAACAGTGTACACCTTAAACATTTGTTTTGTTTTTGTTCTTTGCCACATACAGTACATTTGTGCATGTGTATTTTGTTATTGTCCTACAGCATTTTCATCTTACGGTTATTTTTTCACTTTCAAACATTTTGACATCTACTCTGGCTTTTGTGAGCACCCCAGAGTTTTGAAGTTGCTTGGATCAGTATTTAGATATGTGATGTTCATTTTTGAGTGGTGCAACTCCAAGGAACAGCTTTGTCCCTGTGGGACTATGTCACCATGTTTAGAGTACCAATAGGGGGTGCTGTTGCATCACTCGCTTCAGACTGGTCTGATTTTTTTATCAGACACACCACCTTCCTATACAAACTCATTTGTAACTGGGACATTCTGCACACTGAATAGTGAATACTATTACTTTTGCTACATTAAGTATTATGTTGATACCAATACTACTTTTACTCAAGTACATCATTCATTTGGGACTTGTTTGTTACTACTTGTAAAAGTTGTAACAGAGTACATCATCTACATTGCAGTATTGATACTTTTACTGGGAATACCACTCATTTTCAACAATCAAAAAGTCCCATTTCCACACTCTCTAAAGGTATATTAATGACATAGTAAAATGTTGAAAATGAGTGGTATTCCCCTTTAAGTATAACATTCAAGTATACAGTACATATTCCATCACTGTAGGCACACAGTGTTTTTTCCCTTTATATAAAGGCTCCATCTACTGGAATGTATGTGAAAGATAGCTCATATGTTTTACCTCTCCAGTGCAGCTGCAGAGTCAGGGTGCTGATATTGTGCATGTTGGGCTGTTGGCTCACTGGAAAGTTAAACACTACACCAGTGTGGGTCTCAAAGTGTGTGTGGTCCATGGACCCTCGTGGTTCCTGGCTTAGGGTTCCAGAATCCAAATGGCCCCTTTCGGGTCTGCATGATCGTACAAGTCACAAGTGGAACCAAATGGAAAAGAGTTATGATGGTCCAGTTGATAACTACTGTGCTACACAATGGAACAGAGCTGTGAAAGAATTAAGAGGCCCAATTACCGGTTATTTCCAATATGGCTGCTGTGCATAGAGCACAGCCATCGCTAACGTTGTATATACCGGTTTTAAGCTTAACTGCACAAGTTCCTCCCATATGTAACAAGAGTAGATTCAAGGACAAGGTTATTTGTTTTTCCATCCGTGGTGAATGGACCATTTCCATTCACCGTGGTTTTGGTTTCTGACAAAGCAAACAAAATGGAACAAATTAAGAACGGAACATACGAACGCTTTATTGCAAACTATAATTCAAACACATAGCGAACAAAACAATTGAGAAAAGGCTGCAGAAACAAAACTTACATGGGCCATGAACACGTCTGCCTGGGCTGGAGCCTATGGTAGTGAATGTTGTGTCCGGGAGTACTAGGACTGTCATTGGTCAATGAGTTTATTTTTATTTATTTATTTTGAATAGAACTGTATGCCTAGATTTGTACGTCTTTAAATGTGCTGAAACTTCTGAATGAATTAAAAATGGAGGACCCTGATATAAACAAGTCCTTCTCTGGTTTTATCCTCGTAGCAGTTTTTGTATTGACCTGTACTTTCGTTGAAATGTACCCGTCTACATACTATGAATAACATTTTCAATCAATGGTCCATCAGAGGCTGCCACTCTCAACAGCAATAGCATATTATGACCAAGAGAGGGAGACATTCCCTAAGAGAAATGGGATGCATATTAATAACGCGACACTGCAGGTTCTCAAACATTTATGTCAAGGAACCCCAAATGAGGCTATTAAACTATATTGTACCAGGGACAGCCATACGTTTGTTGCTAAATGTTTAAAAATTGTTACCCTTTTTAAATAGACGATCTATTTTCTAATAGCTGATTTATAGGCCTAGAGTTAAAATGTTTTTGATGCTATATCAACTCCACCTTGGTGATGGGTTCCAGGGGGTCCCCATCTAAAATAGTCAATGTAGCATCACAATCATTTTAACCACTTTATACTATAAAAGAATCAACCGAACACTTAACAGGTTCTAATCAAAGTGGCAGTAAGAATGGGACAGCAACAAGGATTTTCCCCCAAGATTACAATAGTTTATTCAATGATCAATAATAAAAGCACTTTATTGGCCACCAAATAATGAAGTTAAACAAAAACTCAAAATATCCATCATAAAACAGCAGTAGCAGTCAATGTCTACAAAAGAAACAAATCAGAACTAGAAAAAGTGCCCTTCTGGGCACAGGTCTCCACCAGGAGGATAGGACTGTGTGAGATGTTTGGCAAAATGTTTAGGATTAATATTTATAAACATGTTTTTTAGGCATTTTGTTCCAAAAATGTGTTTTGCAAAAATCAACCTGTTGGTGGCGCTATAACAGGCCAATGTGAAAAGGGTGGGATATATTCCTCAGCCTAGTAAGAAAATGTGTGAAAGATTCACGTAAATTGCATGCTGCGTTCATGATTTGAGGCTTTTGTTCAAAACGGGGCAATCTTGCAAACTGTGAAAGCTAATTATAGCCAATTAGGATGGAATATGAAATATCGGACAGATCCGACTTGAGCACATGACCATAGAGATAGTGTGTAACGATTTGTGAGATTTGTGGACAGAATCTGGAGGAGTAATATCAAAAAATGTGTTTTACAAAAGTCGGCCTCCTGGTGGCGCTATAAAAGGCAGATGCGGAAAATGCAGGTCAACGGTTTGTCCTTGGCCTCTAGGGAGTGTGCATGCAACGTTTCACGCAGATCGGTGCAGTTTTAGGTAAAAAATTTGAAAAGCTGCCTCATGGTGGCGCTATAACAGGCCATTCTGGAAAATGTGGGGCAGAGGTTCATCGTTGGCATCCAGGGAGTGTGTGTGCAAAGTTTGGCATCGACCGGGTTAACGGTGCCGGAGATTAGCTGGTAACAGACGGACAGAAGGACGGACACACACACGGACACACACACACGGACGGAGTGCAAAACATACTCTCTCCCCATGCCTTCGGCCTGGTGGAGACAATAAATGCATGCACCATACAAACATTTCCATGATATAGAAAACATACTAATGACATTTACCTCTGTCTGACTATTGTACAACCCATGTGGGAGGCTCAGCATGAGGCAGGGTCACTAATGGAGCAGGGCCCAAAGTGTGACAAACAAAAGGTCTCAAACAGGGCAATTATACAACACAGCACTTTCAAGTTTCACCGATCAGCTATCTATATGCACCTACCTGGGGCATTGCACAGCCAGCAACCTGTCACAACCTTATACTCTAAGGTCACAACCAAACTGAAGTAGTCCTATAAAACCCATGCTTTTATAGTGGGCCAAACAATTTAGGAAGCAGGAAGTGGGAGGGGCTCTGGCCTGTAGCCCAGTAGGGACATTTCCGACTGGCTACACATATATCCTATACTTTAGATTACTTAAGACCATTTTCCAAATATTTTATTTACATTTTGAACCAAACAGCCAATTTTAGATTGACACCTGGAAAGAATGTCTAATTCACATCTAATACAGCCTACTACAGTATAGAAGACGGAGCTCAAATTATCTGATGCACTGTAGCAATTAGCAAAGCCATTACATACCATATGTGCTGTGCAGTGACACACACACACACACACACACACACACACACACACACACACACACACACACACACACACACACACACACACACACTCACTCACTCACTCACTCTCCATCTCTTCCATCTCTCTCTCTGAGAGATGGAGAGGGGGAGGTAGAGAGACTACACTACTGTACAGGTATTATTTGCTTTAGATAGCAGCGCGGTCAGTCAGTCATAAGCAGCTCAGTGACGAGTGGCCCCGCCCACAACCCCAAGCCTTCATAATGAGTCACGTGACCGCGCTAATCGCCACTGCCCACTAGCGACTTTCCTTCCTTCCACGTTCACGTGAGACGGAGAGCTGTGTTATCATCATCTTCATCGCCAGCACGTCCATCCATAGGTTTAGGTCTCGAATCTTTGGGAGTTTAATACCAAATCGAGGAGAAATGACAATCAAGGACTAGGAGTCCTCCAGGAGATGTGGTTGAAATCAAGGAGACTCCTGCAGAATCCAGGGGGGTTGGCAGCTCTGAGTTTAGGTGGATGATCTGTCGGATCGGATGAAACGACAGTGACCAACCGGGGGGGGATTGGATCCACATCCACCCGCCATACATACTCTCCTTTATTCCTCCTACCTTCCCTCCTTCCCTTCTCCTCTCTCTCTCCTCTCCTCCGCTTCCAGTTGCATCTAAACGCGCCGCCACCAGGGCCGACGAGCTGGGGGGGAATTCGGGGAAAGGGAGCCGCGGTGGAGGAGGAGGAGGAGGAGGAGGCGGCTCTGCGGCCGCAGCAGCAAACCACCCGAACCATCACCGGTCCTCCTCCTCCACAGACGCTCCTCCGCGCAGTGCCAACATGCTGACGCGGGTCAAGTCCGCCGTGGCCAGCTTCATGGGCGGGATCGCGGGCGGCAGCGGCGGACCCTCCTCCTCCGGGAACGGTGGCGTGGGCTCGGCGGGCCCGCCGCTCCGGTTCCCCTACAGCAGACCCGTGTTCCTCGGGCTGTCGCCGGACGAGGTGGAGTGCTCCGCGGACCACGCGGCGCGGCCCATCCTCATCCTGAAGGAGAGCAGGAGATTACCCTGGGCCACCGGCTACGCAGAGTAAGTATAGAGCTCTGTCTGCTAGTCTGCTGCCCGCGAAGCCTCCATCCTCACCGGGGGTCTGCAGGCTACATGGGTTGCTTGTCTCAGCCTGTCTTGGTACCAAATTCTAAAATAAATGTGATTCACAGGCACAAAAGGGAAAAGGCCCACATGCCATCTTGTTGTTATACTGTGTGTGTGTGTGTGTGTGCGCGCGCGCGCGTGCGTGCGTGTGTGCAATGCATATGCTAATTTTATTCTATTTATGGTTTCCTGTTTCTCCATGCATGCCAGTATACAGTCTTATATGCTAGGGCCTTAGGGGCCTACATTGTATGTGATTCAGTACAGTGACTGAATTCCTGTTCTTTTGTGTGCTCGGCTCGGTTGCCTATAAACTAGGCTATAGACAGTGTACAGTCTGTACTAGAATATCATATAGCTCAAAATTGGACTGTAGCATAGGCATTGCATTCTGCAGATGTTGACAAGAATAGCCTTATAATCCATCTGTCTGTTAGAACTCCTCTATCTATAATTCAAAAGCGTCCTGTGTGTCTGTGTGCCTTATGGCTTTGTTCTTGTGCGGTTGTTGACGCTCCGCTCATCATGTGTATGCAGTGCAGAGCTGGCTAGCATCATCTGCCACCCAGCCAGCACTGGTGGATGAGGTCATCGTTTTACGCAGCTATTTTATTTCCCCCCAAAAGCATCTCTTCCATCATAGAGAGAATGATGATTTGAGAGCACTGTTCGTTGATTACTTTTGATGCAGTAATGGTCTTTTCTTTTTCCTTTTTTTGAGGGGCGTTTAGAAATAAAGTCTTGAAAGTCCCCCACAAAATGACCCTAACCCACAGGTTGAGAACCACTGTCTACAGCATGAGATGACTGGGCTTGCACTTACAGTATGTCTATAATACAGTAGTTCAAACCTTCAGTTTAATCAATCTCAAATGCCAGGAGACATAGATAGGCTTATTAGGCTATATATATTTTACCTTTTGTCTATGGTGGCTAGTGGCTACGCTTCTGGTATAGGGATGAATGAATGAATGTGTTCCGCCCTGATTCGGTTCCCACCCATGGTCAATATGTTACAACCGCTCCAGTCAACTTACTACTGTAGATATTGGTCTCTCACGCACGCACGCACGCACGCACGCACACATGCACGCACGCACGCACGCACGCACGCACGCACACGCGCACGCACAATGATGTATGATGATGTACGATGATAAGAGCACCCCTCACACAGACAGGTGTGATATTTAAGCGGCACTAGCCCCTTCTATAAACAGCTTTTGTCCCCACCCGTCTCAAGTTTTGCCATTGACCGTGAACGGAGAAATTACGTCAGACTCAGAATTCCGCTAAATATGACATAAATTGCTAAATAAGCTAACCAATCACAGGCAACAGGCATTCTGATTGGTCAATGGCCAGTATGAGATGATTCATGATGATGTATGATGATAAGAGCTGATAATACCACTAAATATGACAAAGCGTCTGGAGACGGTAGCCAATAACCTCACAGGAAAACCACCTGTTTTCGACCGGCACCCGCCCCTCTAGACCAGAAACCACACAGGCTGGGCCAGGCTAGATGTTGTTAGGCTATTTGCCACTGTAGGTGGTAAATAGAGTGAAAAGAAAGTAGGGAAAAAGTGGAAATGGCTAATCTAAAAGAAAGTCTGTGGGCGTGAAAGTGCAAGTTCTTTCTAAGTTCTCAGGGTTGGTTGCATCTCCTGAGCAGGGCCCACATTAGGGTTCTGAGAACCTTCATGTGAAACCTGAATGGACACGCATCCAGAACCTGAGAAATGCCATACATGACATGACATGTTTCACTTCGTTCTGATCGTGTAAACAAGACGATAGAGTTACATTTAATTACATGAATCTGTAATTACAGTCGCCATTAGACCAGTTAATTAGCCCTGTTCTCTGCTATGGTCTGGAGCAGCACATTGGACTCAACAAACATATTAATCTCTCAAGACAGATTCAGGGGGAAAAAACAAAAATAAAACGTATTTTGTTTGGCAATGGGTTCCCAGATCGAAAACGTATGAACACGTTAATTAAGACCGGGATAGCATCTGTGTCATTTTAGATTTTACCTACAACATACAGTACAACATATACAACATACGTTTTTCAGAAAACTCTTAGAAGGCATTTCGTTGCTGTCGGGCAGAAACCTCTGATCTCCATATTCTAACTTGTTGTTGTTGTTGTAAATTAACGCCCTACTTGATCATACCACAGCGTCACACAAAAGTATCAAATGTAGCAGATCTACTCGTCAGATCTTCACGATTATACTCCCTCCCCCAAAATAGCTGCTGTGCAAGCCTTTCAAATTTCAAAAGTTAGTGAAAAAGTCCCACATATGTTTAAAAGCGGCGACAAACGGTAGCCGAAATCAACAATAAAAGATATACCCGCACACTGCCGCTTGCACATTCACAAATGTTTCATCTTCTTCCTTCAACGTGTTCCAACTGTCTGGGTCCGTCCGTCCATCCGTGTGTCACACAGCCGCACGCACGCACGCACGCACGCACGCACGCACGCACGCACGCACGCACGCACGCACGCACGCACGCACGCACGCACGCACGCACGCACGCACGCACGCACACACACACACACACACAGATATGTGGACATAATAGACAGTGTCACACATACGTGTAGATTGGCTATTCTCACAATGCCTCGCACGGCAAATAAAATGTATGAAAAATGTCAAACTTTAAATAACCTCTGCTGATCCCTCCCTGTGCAGGGTGATCAACGCGGGGAAGAGCATGGTGAACGAGGACCAGGCGTGCTGTGAGGTGGTGGTGGCCCGCCGGAGACCCATGAGCTACTGCCCCCCGCCCTGCTCCACCCCCAGCGGGACCCCCACCGCCAAGAGACGCAACTCGCTGCCCAACGGAGACGGCGGGGGGCTCCGCATGGAGAGCAGCATGACAGGAGAGGTACCGTGCAGTATGTTAGTTATGATGACCAGTGTTGGGCAGTATCATTCAAGAGTAATATGTGACTTATTACATATTACTCCTTAAAAGAAAAGTAATATTATATTACTTATTACCGTACTTGGATTCATTACAATCCTACAACAACAGAATCTGTTTAGTCAGCTTATTTTTAGACTGGAAGTCTTATGGCTTAGGCAGCTCCCGGCAGGTTCCGCCGGGAGAAACTAGGCACAGCTGCTGGACATGAGAATGAATTAGAGCGACAGAGAGAGAGGAGTGCAGACGATCAGAAATCAGCAGAGAGTGAGCGACGTTTGCGCTACTGTATGCCGAATTGGAGTGGACTCGGCCCCAGACCTTTTTTTCTCCCTGGAAATAAAAACGTCTGGGTTTCCGAGGCTAGCTTCTTTTAGAACTGAATTAGAACTCTAATTGTTTTGAATAATAATAAGAAGAAGAAGAGTCACCAATTTTCAAACGGTAGCCAACAAATCCCGAGTATATATAGTATAATATTACTGTTTTGGCAGAGTAATACCTTACACTACTCGTTACTGGGTAAAGTAATAATATTACAGTAATATATTAACTAGTAACTTGTTACTGCCCAACACTGGTTATGACCACCAACCATGCATGGATTTGTTATCATGCTGCCTATATGCAGGGTGCACTGGGTACCATCTATACAGTGTATATCGTTACATTTTGCGACATGGTTAAAACAATCTATATTTGGATATTGACTTTAAAGCCCTGGAGCATGCAGCATGCTCTCCTGTGAGGGTGCACTGGCCTAAGGCCTAAGTTCCAGAAATTCCACAATTTGTGTTGTTGAGCTCTACAAGCTCACAACACTCTACAAATTGACATTGTGTAATTTCTGGAATTTATTGTGATTGTTAAAAATAATAATTAATGAAATTATTTGGAAGAAATTGTTTGAATTTATTTTAAATGTATGAAAAAGTAGGGTAATATTCACTCGCGACCCACAAAAATCGGCCCGCGACCCACAATTGGGTCCCGGCACGTTAAGACT
Organism: Electrona antarctica; assembly: GCF_951216825.1. Classification (NCBI taxonomy): domain Eukaryota; kingdom Metazoa; phylum Chordata; class Actinopteri; order Myctophiformes; family Myctophidae; genus Electrona; species Electrona antarctica. The sequence goes on from NC_136804.1 coordinate 13,098,761, forward strand.
GTGGTTGTACTCGTCAGCTCCCAGGTTTGAATCTGTGTGTGAGTGTGAAGCATGGGCGTTGCTGAAAAAGAGCACTGGAGTCGTGCTCAGCTTGGCATACCTACCCTGGGTAAATAAAGACAAAGAGGGAGACTGTGCCCGACGATCCGATAAGATCTGATTGTTTAATTTATAGGTGGTGAGCCGGCACCCATTTCTGTGCTGAATCTGTAGCCAATGAAGTAGAGGTGCAATGTGCTTGACTTGTCCCTGTGAGCACTAGCTGCTGCAGAGTGAGAGAGAGAGAGAGAGAGAGAGAGAGAGAGAGAGAGAGAGAGAGAGAGATCATAGGTGAGCACATAACATCACTGCATGGGGATTGGGTTTGACCTCTGTGGTTTGACCTCTGTGGTTGGCTACACGCTACTGGACAGAGATGAGTCATGGTGTTGTGTCTCCTCAAGAGTCTTACAGTATAAATGCTGCTTTGTCATGAGAAGTTCTGTGTTTTTCTATCAGTCACTACATCACAACTGGTTCTGTTTAACCCATTAAGACCTGAGACCGATTATACAAAGGCCTTCTAAATCAGTAGTTCTCAAACTTCTCAAACGTTTTCGTGTCAAGTGACCCCCTATATATTTGGCCGCGGTCGCCATCTTAAAATGTTTTGTGCCAGGGACACCCAGAAGAGTTTTATAAGCTTAATGGGTACATCTCAGTAATGGCTGCACCCCTCTGTGGATTAGTCTATTACTGCTGTGCTGTCTCCGGCGCTACATACTAATTCCTACACGGGTTGTGCTTATAACCACGCCCCCGGGCAAGTTAAGTTTACTGAGGTTAAGGTTATGGTTAGGGTTAGGTTTAGGCTGTCAATAACAGCGACTGGCGAATCACAGCGCGTCGACTGCACAACCTGTGTAGGCTTTGGTATGTCGCCGGACGCCTGAATGTTCCCTGTGAGATCAATAAAGGTCTCTCTCTTTCTCCAGCTGCACTCGGAGGGTCTGACGTTCCACTACTGGGGGTTATTCGACGGCCACGCGGGCTCAGGGGCGGCGGTGGTCGCCTCCCGCCTCCTGCAGCACCACATCGCCTGCCAGCTGCAGGCCGTCATCGACCTGCTCCACAACCAATCCGCGCCGCCCCCCACTATCCTGGGCGAGGACGGGTCCCCCCAGCTCCCGGACGGGCCCGCGCCGCCCCCTTACCCGTCGTCGACTGGCCCTCGGCTGACGCGCGCCGCCTCACTGAGAGGGGCCGCCGGTGCCCCGGGGCCCCCTGGCCCCACCCCGCAGGGCTCGACCCCTCCTCCCCAGCAGCAGCAGGCTCCTCCCCTGCGCCTCTTCATGGAGAAGAAGGTGCAGCACCAGAGTCTGGTGGTGGGAGCCATAGAGAACGCCTTCAAAGACATGGTGAGATGACGTGAATGTTGTTCATTAATAATATATGTAACTAGAAAAAGTGCCCTTCTGGGCACAGGTGTCCACCAGGAGGATAGGATTGTGTGTGATGTTTGGCAAAATGTTTAGGAGTAATATAAACGTGTGTGTGTGTGTGTGTGTGTGTGTGTGTGTGTGTGTGTGTGTGTGTGTGTGTGTGTGTGTGTGTGTGTGTGTGTCAAGTGGCATTTCTTCCTCAGCTTAGTAGTGGGAATAGGCATGCACAGTTTCACCGCAATCGGACGCTGCGTTGAGGAGTTGTGGCGATTTGTACAAAACGGGCTACTCCTGAAAACTTTAGAAGCCAATCAGGATGGATAATTATGAGAAATCAAACAAATCACATGACTATGGAGAGCATGTGTACCGATTTGCGTGAATTTTGGATAAAATCTGAAGGAGTAATATTAGAAAATGTGTTTTACATATGTCGGCCTCCTGGTGGCGCTATAAAGAGCAGGTGGGAAAATTCCAGGCAAAGGTATTTCCTTGGCCTCTAGGGAGTGTGCATACATGGTTTTACACAGATCGGTGCAGTTATAGGTAAAAACACAAATCGGCCAGTTATAGCGCCACCATGAGGCTGAGTTGAAAATATTCAAGTGGCATTTCTTCCTCGACCTAGTGGGAATGTGCGTGCTAAATTTCACGGAAATCACACCATGTGTTCATGATTTGCAGCATTTTGTTTGAAACGGAGCACTCCTGCAAACTTTGGAAGCCAATCTTAGCCAATCAGGATGGAGTCTGAAAAATCTGAAAGACCCGTTTCGTTGAATGGCTCTAGAGAGACTGTGTACCAATTTGCGTAATGTTTGGACAAAATCTGTAGGTGTACTGTCAAAACATTTGTTTTGCACAAAGCGGCCTCCTGGTGGCGCTATAACAGGCCAATGTGAAAACTTTGGGGCAGAGGTTCAGCTCTGGCATTCAGGGAGTGTGTGTGCAGAGTATGGCTGCGATCAAGCCAACGGTGCCAGAGATTAGCTGTTCACAGACGGACGGACGGACACACGGACGGACACACGGACGGACGGACGGACAGACGGACGGACGGACGGAGTGCAAAACATACTCTCTCCCCAAGCCTTCGGCCTGGTGGAGACAATGATTCAATTAACAGTCTGCTGGTGGGAGCCATATAGAATGCATTCAAAGACATGGTGAGAGACGGTGTTGAATTTTGACATTAGATTGATATAGATTTAGTCATACTCTTTTGAAGAGAATTCCATCAAGTTTTAGTCATATTTTAGGAGGTGGGTGAGAAAGTGGGTGAGAAAGGGAGGAAACATAAAGCCCAGTGTGTTTCATTAAAGGATCAGGACACCCCACCTGTGTGCTAACCTGACTCCGCTAGATGGGGCAGTGCAGCAGACAGAGTAAAAAAGGAACATTCCAGACACTGCTGACAATTATGTTTGATACAAGTGACGTCGTTCCCAAACTGGGGGTCAGGACCCTCCAGGGTGGGGTCCCCAAATTATTTTGAGGCTGACTGCATAGCTGAAAGAGAGATGAAGCTGGACCCCCTGTTGGAAGATTTAACAAGATAAAGAGACAAAGTCAGCGTGTAAACTGACTCCCTCCATGCCTCTGCGTCCAATGAGGATCTCTCCTGGACAGCATCCACCGACTGCATTATTCATGACCCACAAGCACCTGTTTAGCCCCCATGTGGTGGGAGGTGGCGGTGCAACCACCTTGTCCTTGGTTTCAGGAGGGACTGAGCATCTTGTGCCATCCTTCTGTTTTACTGAACAGCTGGGCCAGAACTGTTCCTATGGCTCTGACCATCATCATCTCAACTTCATCGTCCAATTGATCTGCATTGTGTTGTATTGTATATATCATTGCTGTTGGCAGTGATGTAAATAGGTTTTCGATGTAATGGGTCCCGGGCCGACGGGCAGAAACCTCTTATCTCCATTTTTTTTAAATTAAATTAATGCCCTACTTACTACAGTGTCAACATCAAATGTAGCAGCTACGTTCCAATTTGAATCCTGAAAAGTAACAGTTTTGGACATCGGGTTTCCACACGACGGACACGATATATATAAATACTGTATATGTCTGTCTGTCTGTCTGACTGTCGATAGATCAATCGGCAATCCGCGATTCACCTTCACTCAATGGCTTTCACAAGATTAGATAAGGGTAGATCGATAACTCGGATCAATCTACCCTTGGCTAATCGTATCTGCTGCGTGAAAGTCATTGAGTCGAGGTGAATTGCCACAAGTGAGTTTTGTTCTCTCTAGCAAAGCTAGCTGGAAATTCTGACATTATTTCATGAATGTATTCCTAGAAATGTCCCCGATACCGATTCCCATTACTTGCGTATCGGTTGAAAATAATAAATAATACAATAAATAATTATACAATAAATAATAATAATGTGATAAATGACATGGTATCAGAATGGCATAGGCTGACATACTCGCCGATGCCAGCATTCTAGGCTCGCCCCATAAGACATGTGCACGCACACACACATGCAAGCGCATTTGATTGCACGTGTGCAATGCCAGTGCAGACACACACTGTAATAACATGCAAACATGTATAGCCTATTTAGAAACGGGGTTTACAATGCTTAATCGTATCCATAAAAGTAAATGACAAGTAAAAGAAATCGCCAGCTTTTCCGATACTGGGGTTGGTATCGGAAGAACTCCATTTATGTGCCCTTCCGCCTCCCTTCTGCTCCCAGGACGCCCAGATAGAGAGAGAGAAGCGGATGTACAACATCACAGGAGGCTGTACCGCTCTGACTGTGGTCTACCTGCTGGGAAAACTCTACGTGGGGAACGCAGGAGACAGCAGGTGTGTGCGTCTGTCTGATTTAGATGTGTATTGTACGTGTGCATGTGTGTGCATACTGCATACTCATATACTGTTATGTTTTAACTTTATTATTACATCATTCTTAACCTTTTTCCAGATGACCTGTTAAAAGTGTTTCCTGATGCATTGAGTGAAATATGTATAAAGCAATGTTGCGTGTGTGTTTGTGTGTGTGTGTGTGTGTGTGTGTGTGTGTGTGTGTGTGTGTGTGTGACTGTGTGTGTGTGTGTGTCTCCGTACCCTGCCCTCCAGGGCTATCATCATTAGGAACAACGACATCATTCCCGTGTCTGCAGAGTTCACGCCCGAATCGGAACGACAGCGACTCCAGTTCCTGGTGAGAACCACAGATCGTTAAAACACACACACACACGCACACGCACGCACGCACGCGCACGCACGCACGCACACACACACACACACACACACACACACACACACACACACACACACACACACACACACACACACACACACACACTTTTCAGAGCATGTATATTTTAATGATCAATCAATCGATGTTTGTTCTGGCTTGGGTCTATGGAGCTAGTACACTTTCAATCCCTATTTATCGGTATCACAAAGAAATGACTTTTTTTGAAAAGGTTTTAAAGGTAGGGTAAGTGATCCTTTTTTGATTAAAACAAAAAGTGTTTTGTGTGTGTGTGTGTGTGTGTGTGTGTGTGTGTGTGTGTGTGTGTGTGTGTGTGTGTGTCCTACAGGGCTACATGCAGCCCCACCTGTTGGGAAATGAGTTTACTCACCTGGAGTTCCCCCGGAGGGTGCAGAGGAAGGAGGTGGGCAAGAGGATGCTGTACCGAGACTTCACCATGGATGGCTGGTCAGTCTGCATTTAACATGATTAAAACCTTTTATAGACTGGTCAGTCTGCATTTAACATGAGTAAAACCTTTTATAGACTAGTCAGTCTGCATTTAACATGATTAAAACCTTTTATAGACTAGTCAGTCTGCATTTAACATGATTAAAACCTTTTATAGACTAGTCAGTCTGCATTTAACATGATTAAAACCTTGTATAGACTGCTCAGACTGCATTTAACATGATAAAAACCTTTTATAGACTGCTCAGTCTGTATTTAACATGATTAAAACATTTTATAGACTGGTCAGTCTGCATTTAACATGATTAAAACCTTTTATAGACTGCTCAGACTGAATTTAACATGATTAAAACATTTTATAGACTGGTCAGTCTGCATTTAACATGATTAAAACCTTGTATAGACTGGTCAGTATGCATTTAACATGTTTAAAACCTTTTATAGACTGGTCAGTCTGCATTTAACATGATTAAAACCTTTTATAGACTGGTCAGTCTGCATTTAACATGATTAAAACCGTTTATAGACTGCTCAGATTGCATTTACCTTTCAAGTAGTCACAGAATACTTATCTCCACTACTACTATTATTATTATGATTGTGTGTGTGTTCCCTCCCAGGGCTTATAAGACCATTGAAGATGACGATCTAAAGTTTCCTCTGATATACGGTGAAGGGAAGAAGGTGAGTCTCGGTGTGTGTGTGTGTGTGTGTGTGTGTGTGTGTGCGTGTGTGCGCGCGCGCAGCCGCGCATATATGCTGTGTCAGTGCCTTTCTGCCACAAACCCAGGAGTAGGTTAGTAGTCTTTCTCTGAACTGTGTGGTATATTATATACCACTGTATAACAGGCGCGCACACACACGCACACACGCACAAGCACGAGCACACGGCTGCTTGCAGCAGGAAAAGGTGTGTCTGTTTTTATTTATTTTTTGCCACACACTTGGACAAACACGTCAAAGCTACTCTAACACAGAACACTTTCTCCCTCACGCCTCTTTCATCTAATTGTTTTCAGGCGCGGGTGTTGGCGACCATCGGGGTGACGCGGGGCCTCGGAGACCACGACCTCAAAGTCCACGACTCCAACATCTACATCAAGCCCTTCCTGTCCTGCTGCCCCGAGGTCAATACCAATTATTATTATTATATTTTATTTATATTGAACTTTACATTTGAAACAACTCAATTGCTACAGTACAGGTGAGACCAGCACTGGAAGAAGTAAACGTAGCAACACAATTGTAAAAGTACTTCATATCGTCATAACCTCTTATCTCTCTGTTTTTTTAGTAATTTAACGCCCTACTTGGAATACTTTTTAATGGCAGTAATCCTGTAAGGTGACGAATTGCAAAACAATTCAATAACGATTATCTGCGTTGCACAACGATATGATACAAAATCAAACGATACGATATGTTGCTATTTTACATATCAATATGCTTGGATTGGTGGAATTAAAATCGATGCAGTTAGTGTACGGTTACCCCCCTGGTCGTCGTGTGTCCCCCAGGTGAGGGTGTACAACCTGACAGACTATGAGCACGGAGCTGACGATGTCCTGGTGATGGGGACGGACGGCCTCTGGGACGTCCTGTCCAACCAGGAAGTGGCGGAATGTGTCACCAGCTTCCTGGCAAACTGCGACCCCGACGACCTCCATAGGTACTGTACTGCACACTAGATGCTTCGTTTCACCATCGGAAAGCTATTTAAAGGGATATTTACATTTCAAACATGTTTGGGGTCATTTTAAAGACTACTCAAGCTTTTAGGTTACACCCCAGACACTTTTTATATGGGCATGCCATACACATCAAGGACCTCATTAAAGGGACATGGACTGACAGATACAGACATCTCCATATACCGGTATGGGCACAAAAGGGACAGACAGAATCAGATGAGTACCGTAATTCGCTCTGGATTAAGAGCGTCTGCTAAATGCCTAAATTGCACAACGGGTACTCTGGCAAAGCCTGACACTATGACTCAGACACAATTGGTCGGATCGGCAGTGCGGCGCAGGTGTGAACTCTAGTAACAATAAAACACCTCAAACAAAGGCAGCGGCAAACAGAAGCGTGTTTTAGTTTAGCGATGTAAAAGAACGAAGAGTGGCAGCAGACCTGGGCACTTTCTCGTCCCTCCAGGTACACCATGGCGGCCCAGGAGCTGGTGATGAGGGCGCGCGGCGTGCTGAGGGACCGAGGCTGGAGGATCACCAACGACCGGCTGGGCTCCGGAGACGACATCACCGTCTTCGTCATACCGCTGATGTACGGGACCGCCACCCGGCAGCCCTGAGCGGCGCCAAGCAGCAGCCTCGAGGGACGGGGCACGGTGTCGGTGGGACCGCCACCAGGGCCACGGTGGGACCGCCACCAGGGCCACGGTGGGACCGCCACCAGGGCCTCGGTGGGACCGCCACCAGGGCCTTTGGACCGTGACCGCTTAACCCCCAGCATCCCATATCGTGGGGGGAAGGGGGTCTTGCAGTAAAATAGCAGATCGACAATCTTGTCAATCGGCTGTTTTCCTACGAAAGCTTTCCCCTCACAATAACCGAAGACAGAAAATACACTAGCACAAAGCCCTGGGGGACTCCGCTCAACCGTATGGGGGGGGCCTTGGGATACACGTACTGTACAGTAGGACGCTGAAACCAGTGCCACTGGAAGCCAAGCACTTCTTTTTTTATTACTACATTTCGGAATGATCGCCCCATTCTCTCTCTCTCTCATTCGGTCTGTCCTTTTAAGTCCTTTGTTGGACTCATAAGGCAGTGGTTCTCAAAGTGGGGTCAGGGGGGGGGGGGGGGGGATTCGGGGGCTGAGGGGCCCCCGAATATTTTAACTACTTTAACCCCTACTGTATACTTTGGCTATTTGAACGATCTACGTGCTCGTCTTAAAAAAAGTAACACAACAAAACTATGTGACAAAATGTGACAAATTTCCAATAGTTTCGAAACATTTTTAACAACACAAATCATGTTCCCTGCCACAACACATTTTCAGATGGGGGGGGGGGGGGGGGGGGGGGGGTCTGCAGCCAAATATTATTTTGGGAGTCCTTGATATGAAAAAGTTTGAGAACCTCTCTCACTCTTTCTTTCTCTCTCTCGTTCTCTGTCTGCCCTCTTTCTCCTCTCTAACAGCAGTCTTTGTTTTTATCTGTGTTTATGTCAATCGTCGTGGCGTCACCAGAGCGAGCTGACCAGAGTGTTGCGTCCAAATCGCCAGGCGGATCGATAGATAAATCGATCGATGAATTGATCTGACCAGTCTAAAGCACAATGGCCATTCCCATGCCAGTGTTTGAGTTGTCGCCTTATGGATTCAGAGGGCTTTGGGGGCGACCTGACGTGAGCCTGACGCGCCACACACACACACACACACACACACACACACACACACACACACGCTTCTTGTGACCTCCTGTTGGACAAGAGATATCGGAGCCAAAGCAAAGCCAGGAGGTTGTAAATAAATACCGGAGCACAAAAGGGACCAAGACTTTAGTACTGATGATGGAGGGTCACCAGCGGTTTGGCTGATTGCTCATTTTGGGACTGAATACAGTGTTTTATGGTTGTTTAGTTTGGTTGTCGTACAATAGTGTCTCAAGGCTTGCAGTAGGAACAATGATTATGATTAAAAGGTAGGGGGTCTAATGGATTTCACACGCACACACACACACACACACAATCAATCCAGGGTGTTAAAATCTGATTAACTTTATCTCTAAGTTGATGTAAATGAACACACTTTTTTATGTTTATGCACTGATATCGTGTTCCCGGTAAAAGGATGAGTTTATACCCCTAGCGTCCCTATTCTGAGGGGAACATTCGCCAAAAAATTAGCTTGTAGATCTGCTATTTTTGGTAAAGAGGTTTGTTGTTGGGAGGGGGGGGAAAGCAGACCAAGTACAGGAGTCAAGTTCACAAAGTATTGAATCCAACATAGTGATAGAAAAGATTAGTCAACTAACAATCAAGTCTGTGAAGCTATGAAATCTCTTGTCTCAGCAAAGGGGTCCTCGGTCTGAAAAATATTGAAGACCCCTGCTGTAGAACATAATGAGGGAGTTAGGGAGTTATGAGGGACTTCTGGTATGACTTTATATTAAGGTGGCGTCTATAATGCATTATAATCACGATTATAATGCATTAATAAGGCATCATAACACTCAATATAAATGGTTATAAGTATGCATATCAACTTATAACGTTTATGAAGAACATAAGTGCTATAAGTTCAGTGGAACAGCACAGTATACATAGCTACTGTACCATAACTTCATCAATTATGAAGTGTGTTATAAGTTGTTACCGGTATGCATAATTATACACATTTATAACAAGTGTTATGAAGCCTTGTAAGTTTGCATGGGCTCAGCGAGTTTAGAAACCCATTGGCACTGTTCTGAACGAACCCTGGAAGAAGAAAGTTCTCGTTGGGAGATTCAGTTCACTGTTGTTACATCAATCATCAATCATCGATCATCAATCCATCAATCCATCAATCCATCAATCAATCAATCAATCAATGTGTGCCATTCTGTTGCATAGGTTGGTTTATCATGGCTGGAAATCGTAATTATCTGAATTTCTTTAACCACTTTCCGGGCAGGCATCCCTACTTTTGGCATGTCATATATGTTGAAACTTTTAACAACCCCAAACGAAAAGTAAAAATGCTCAAAGATTTTCCATAGAATGATAATTGCACATTGAACCAGGCCTCAAAATCACTCTTATATCATGAACGGACACAAACCAATACATCAATGAATCACAAAACTCAACACTGCATTACAAAAATCATAATTTGATATTACTAGTTGAATTAGGAAGAAGTGGATCTGGATTCAAATAGTAAAAAACTATGTGCTGAAAGACTGATTTCAGGAGACAATTTTGTCAAATCAATTCCTAATCAACTATTGAAGATAGCTGGCCAATATAATGTTGGGAGTTCCATTATGGCAACGGTAACTACACAACCCAAACCTCTACCAAAGTATTGTGCTTTATGTGGTTAAAGGAGTAGTTCACCCAAGTAATGACTTTATTTCAGTAGTATTCAGACAGTCAAACAGTCTTTTATTTTTTTTATTTACGGACATCCTTGCACGACGACATGGATGGGGCGGGGAGATTTTCCTAGCAGGTTTGTTATTGGTCCAAACATTTTCTGCCAATGACTAACCAGTCATTGGCCGGAAAATGTTCAGGAATCAGGAAAATGTTCAGGAATCAGGAAGTGGACAGTCAAATTCATGCATTTTTCATGCATCCCCTAGAGGTGTCTGAATACTTAAAGGTTTCATGACATTCATTTTCAATTTCATTTTAAAAATGTATTTTAGGTTTTATGACCTGCAATACCATTGTTGGCAAATCCCATTGTCATATATGGGATTTGCTGGCTCTTACATCACACTCCACAGGAAAATCTGAGCACTTGTTTGAGCCAGAAAACGCTACTGAAATATCATTAAAGAATGAAGAAAATTTACCTAAACACTTCCGGGCTAAACCGGCTCACACGAGAGCGAAGAACGCACCTGGACCACTCTATCGCCTGGTAAACGATAGAAAGTCATTTATTCTGTGAACTATTCCAGTTTATAGTGTCTGTAATATGCTTTGTGATGGTGTTTCATATATGGTGCAAACCAGCCTAATCCACACATAATTCATTGCATATTTATTTATTTTTATGTCGGCATTTTGTTGCCGTCACGTATTTATTGTTCACATTTCCAGTCCTTTCCCTTGGAATACGCTAAGTTACAGTACCCTACATGGTCTCTGTCAGGTGGATGTCCAAAACTGTTACTTTTCAGGATTCAAATTCAAGAATAGCAAGAGTAGCAGATCCACAAGCTCGAAACGTTTCAAGCTTGTATATCTGCTACGTTTGATACTTTTGTGTGATGCTGTATATGATCAAGTAGGGCGTTCATTTACGAAAAAAAGGTTTGCTTCCCCGACAGCAACGATATACACTAGACTTTGTTTTTCACACATTTCCAAATAATCGTTGATATCGGGCAGAAACCTACATTTTCCATATTCTTTTTTCTTTCCGTAAATGAATGCCCTCGAAATTCGAGCTTGTAGATCTGCTACCTTTGAATTTGAATCCTGAAAAGTAACAGTTTTGGACTCATGAGGTTTCCACCCGACAGACGATAAAGGATGTCGTGCTGTAAGAAAACGGGTGAATTGGGGGCCTTAATAATGTGTAGCTTCTTTTGAATGTTCATCCTTTGGAACTTCCAATGGTACGACTGACAGTCGACGTCTAAGCCTTTTTCGTTTCTTCATTGATGAATGAATGTGAAAGAATGAAGATATTATTTATTTTTTATTATGCCACCCATGTGCATGTATGTGGTCATCCAACTCAGGTTAAAGTGTGAGAGTGTGTGTGTGTGCGTGCTTGCGTGTGAAGCTAAAAAAAAAGAAGAAAGTGCAGTGAGATGCAGTATGTATGTATTGTAGGCCCTAGGCAGTGAACAAAATGATCTAGAATCTGTTGTATAAAATTGTCAATGGAAGTGAGATGGCTACTTAAAGGGAAACTTTACGTTCTGCTCCTAGGCATCATCATGGTTTCTTTTCAGGCAGGGCGTTGCTGGGGTTAATGTCTGACCCCATTTACACTGTTCTGTAGACCAGTGGTTCCCAAGCGTTTTTAGACAACAGTCCCTTGCAGATTTTTATTTTAACATGATTTCCATTTGTCCAGCTTTAAGGGGTTTGTAAAAACACAAACATTGTTTTGCTATCGTTTCCTAGGACTCGTTTTGAGTGTTTGTGTAAACACAAACATTGTGTAAGCACAAACAATGACAAGAGTGAGGACGTATGATAAGAGCGCCCCTCACTTCACACGGGTGTGATTTTTCTTTTAGGAACTGGAAAATGGGAATATTTACTTGCAGCTGCAACCCATAAAAAAATGTTTTGGAACCCCTGGTCTATCCGTCCCAGTTTCCACTGTTCTACAGGGATATGGGCTTGTGGGAAATGCAGGGGAATTAACCACTTAAACCCCAGCATCTGTATTGTGGGGAAAGCTGAAAATAGCTTGTCGGTCGGCTATTTTCACCTAAAGCTTTCCGCCCACAACAGAAAATACACTAGTATAGAGCCCTGAGGGACGCCAGTCGACCATAGGGTATAAGTGGTAGACCCACCCCCTGAGCCAGAGGCGTGTGAAAAGATGTAAATACTTGATTGAATCGATGCCATTTCATTCTAGGTGTTCAAGACTTCTAATATCTTTCGTTGTGAATGTGAAAATGACTTTGGAAATCCAAAACGTAACTTATGAAGTTAAAAAAGAGATATTTTTCATGTTTTTTTGTCGTGCAGCAAATATGTTTGTTTTGAATGTTTACCTTCAGTGTTTCTTTTTTTTTCTTTCTCCAGAAATGAAGAGAAATTCTTGGAATGGATAAATAAAAACAATCAATGTAAATCAACAATGTTTCGGTAACTGCAATGACAATCTTTTTTCCTGCTTGTAGCTACAGTAAGAGTGCCTTTTTGAGGACTTTGAGTTTGATATGCTTAACGTCATATACCGGTAGGTTCAAATCCACATACCGGTATTCACTTTCAATCTCATCTAAATCAATGGTTCTCAAACTTTCAAGTACCCCCATAAGAGCGTCTAAGAGCATAATAGAAGTGGGCCCATTTGGTTCCATTAGAATGACAATCTTTTTTCCACAAACATTTTTAACTCAACATTTAGTTTCTCTTATTTTTTTAGATGTGGTCGGCAGCCAAATAAATATAATTTTGGGGTCCTTAACATGAAAAGGTTTGAGAAACACTGGTATAGCAACATACGTTTTTCAGAAAACTGGTAGGATTTAGAAGACATTTAAAGAGTTAACGTTAAGAGAACCACTGATTTAAATCACATGAGGTTAAGTAAGGAGTTGTCCCAAATATCTGCTGTTCCTCTATGGCACAGGAGATATGCCAACGTTCATAAACAGAATGCAGTTGGTTCAAATCAACGTTTTTTTTAAACATTTTAAAGGAGGACTTTTTGAAACAGACAATCATGGCAGCAAGACTAACTGTTTAGGAGGAGAAAAACAGTTTTGTTTTTAATCTAAAATGAGTTAATAGCACAGGCACTCTTCACATACTAGAGCATGTCTGAAATAAATGTCAGAGCTGAAATCGTAAATATGAAAAAAAAACATGTAGCCAGGTGTAATGTTAGACCACAGAAGTGAACCTTTCAAGCCTGTTTTCCCAACTTTTCTGTAAGCCATATATCTCCAAAACTGGTATGTCAAAACGAACAACCAATATGTCAATTTGAAGCTTAGATTCCCTGCTTTCATGACATGAAGAAATGCGGGGGGGGGGAAATCCAATGTATACAGTATACAGTAAATCCGAGAAAACGGGGGTCACCCGCTTTTCCGGCAGAGGAGGCTGCGGCCGGGTTCCTTTGAGGACAGCGCTTGCCCCGGCCCTTCCCGTTCAGAACGCCAACGTCCCATTAAGCATCATGACAGGACAACTCGGGGAGGCTTAAACACAACTTTATTGAAGATTGTGTATAAATACACATGCACATTGTCAAATGTAAACCCAAGTGAATTCAAGTGCAGCCAAACCTGGAAAACCCACTGTATGTCCCCCCCCCCCCACCCCTCCCCCATCCATGTCGTCATGCAAGGATGTCCGGAAAAAAAAAAGAAAGAAAAGACCCCACCTCCAGAAAAACCCCCCAAAACAAACAGAATGCATCCTTTAAAAAAAGAAAAAGAAAATAAACACACCACTTTCTCCTGGAAAAACCTCGACAGGCGTCAGTCAGCATTGCAAGACTTCCCAACCATAGTGTGTCGTTGTGTTTGTCGCCCCGCCCCCAGGGTCTTCAGCCTTTGCGTCGAGGTCTTTAAATACGATTTATATATAGTTGTTTGTTTTTTTTCAGAATTATTAAACGCTTACATATAAATAAATAAACTTTTATCAAATTGTGCACTCACAGAGTGAACTTTGTTATGTACAGTATATCGTATATAATAAGCCTATAATAAGTGGAGCGCCGCGTCTCGCTGGCGGAGAAGCGACGTTCCATTCCACGGGCCCTCGCACCCGCCCACTCGTACCCACCCGAGAAGCGTTCTGCAGCTGCTGTGCTGCAAGTCCCCCCCCTACCCCCCGCGTGGGAAAACATACTGACGCCTTGAGTAGATTTTCAGTTCCAGGCAAGAGGGATGGACTAATGACGGCAAACAGTTGCCTTCCAACCTCCCAAAAACCACTCAATCCCTATATATGGTTGACCGGAGTCCCTCAGGGCTCTATACTAGGGTCTTTTTCAGGTTTCTGAAATTGCAGGGATAGCTTTCGCGGGGCCATGTATTTCCTATTACAGCTTAACATTAAAGGCAACAGACCCTGTCGGACCCTCCCCCCCACCCCCCGAGACATTCAACCGAAGCAAAGAAAGGTGAGCAAATAAAAGGCAAAAAAAACAAAAACAAATGCCTTGATTTCAAGCTAAAGTGGCTACAATGTCAAGCAGGTTTCCCCCCCCCCCCCACCCAAAAAAAATAAATAATAATAATGTACTTTAGTTTGTGTGTGTGTGTATGTGTGCGCGCGCGCTCTTAAGTGACAGTTCTGTGCAAATGAATTAAAAAAAGGCAACCGTGCGGCAGATTAAGAGTTTAAGGCAGAGGTGATCCAACACGAACGAAAACCACCCATGTTTCCTAATCTATAACAACAGCGCCCTCTACTGGGAACATGGCAAAGGAAAAGGATGGCGGGGTTGTTTAGGGGAGGCTCTCTTCAACTATGAAGGGTTAACCCAGAACGTACCATCAATTACCTGAAACCTTCTACAAGTTATTTTATAGATTAGATAGTTTCTATAATAAACAGAACCAGGTACATAATTTCAAAACAAAGCAAAAAAATAGCCAGCCAACATGGTTGAGCTTGTAGATCTGCTATTTTAGAGTATGAATGATTCGACATTAGAGACAGAAATGGAAGAAAAAAAGATTTTTAAATGGACAGGAGGGAGCGAACGAGGTGGAGAGAGCAGGGGAGAGTGCATGGAGGGGGGGGGGGGGGGGGGGGGGGAGAGCGTAGCGACAAAGAGGGCGACAGTGTGGTGAATGCAAAGAAGAGAGAGAGAGAAGGGCCACGGTAAAGCTATGAAGCTAAAGACCAATTTAAACTAGCATGTTGAAAATAGCAGATATACACGCTAACAACGGGCCACACATGTGACGTTTGTGAGCTTTTCTATCTGCAATTTACTGCATGCAACACCAGCGTGCAACTAAGTATAAATGAGGCTTAAAGCTGCTATAAGCAATAATGTCCAAATTGTAATGACCTTTTTTAGACAGCCAGCAATGGGTAGAACGCTCCCAAAAAAATGTAGTCTCTGTGACACATCTAGGGGCCGCAATCTGCATTCAAAGATGTTCCTAGAAGCTTTGTCATTGGTCAAAAAAAACGCGGTCGCAATGACTAACCAATCAGGAAACAGACAGGCAAATCAACCAGATTGCGGCCCCTAGATGTGTCACAGAGACTACGTTTTTTTGGGGGAGCGTTATACCCATTGCTGGCGGTCTGAATACCAAAAAAGAAAAGGAAAAAAAGGTCATAACATTTTTGACATATTATTGCTTATAGCAGCTTTAAGATGGTGGGTATAAGGACCAACCAGTTATCAGCTTTTTGCACACTACATGCCACCGGTATGAAACACGCTTTTTCTGCATGCATTTGGATGCTTCCAATTCCAATTCGTCCACTTTGAAGATGTATGCATACATACGAAGCCCTACACACTTTTAGTTTTGTTGAAGTTAGCCGGTTAACTTATCGATCAGACCAGAGAATAAAAAGCCTCGTCTCACGAGTCATAAAAGCGTCACCTCTCCCAGTGTCGGACGACAAAAACTGACAAAAGGTTTTTTAGCTGAAAATGCATAATTATTTAGTCAGCCCAAACACTGTCGCTGTTAGAAAGAACAAGCGAGACTTGATCTAATTCACCATATTGATGACATGTCTAAAAGCAGCAATAGCAGCATTACAATAGCTACATTAATTTAGCTATTTTGACATTTTTCTTTCAATTCCCCCACAACTAGTCAAAACATTTAGACTCCACAGCCTTCCTTAGCCTGGTTTATACTTAAGGTCCGTCCACACGCAGGGAGAATTAATTTGGTACGAATAATTTACATTAATTTAAACCAGTCTTTGTGTGATTAGTATATCCACACTGAACGCCAATATTGCACCAGCGATAAAGCGTCAATTTTGGATTAATATATTTTTCACCGCAAATATAAAGCTTTTTTGTTCTTTCGTTTTTCACGTTATAAACTGAGAAAAATAGCCTCAGAGGGAAGATTTTTTTCTTTTTTTGTAAAACAACTTGTGGAACAACTGGCACTAATATGAAACAAAAATAAAATAACACAAGGGGAGCGTGGCGGGTTTTGGTGATTGTGCAACAGGAACAATTTTCTTTCAGCGCAAAAAAGGAAAAAAAAACTCCAACATCATTCAGTGTTTTTAAAATATCTACAAGGCCTAAAATATTAATAATGGCAATAAACAACGGTAAAATTATATGCAGATTTTTTTAGTTTTTTTTTTAGTTTAAAAATATTGTGTACATTAAAAAAAACTGAAAAGGAGGGGGAAAAAAATAGTGAAATCAAAATCTAAAGCGGAAGTCAACTTTAGAAACGGCACGCAGTGATGCAGACTAAGTAGTCCGCTTAAACCCCGTTAAGGTAGAGCGCAGTCGCTCAGGGCTCTATACAGTTGGGAGGCCATCGATATTGTCCTTTTCTTTTTGCTGAGGTTTGCGTGATCTGCGCAAAAGGACAGTTAACCCATTTTGGGCGGGAACCCCTTTTGGTGTTTTAAACATTATGTTATAATTTAGCTATTGAAAAATAGCAGATCTACAAGCTCATAGCGCGCCACCGAGTGGCGCGCTACGAGCTTGTAGGTCTGCTATTTTTGAAAAATCGTGAAAATATTTATTTCAGAAAACTGGAGGATTTAGAAGGATTTAAAAAAAAATTGAGGTCAGGCCTAAATGGGTCAAATGATAAGGGACAATATCGGTGGCACCCAACTGTACTAGTCTGTTTTCCGTTATCGTGGGGAAAGATCTTCCTGCGAATGCCTTCCTCCACAAATAAGGATGCTGGGGGTTCAAGTGGTTAAGCTCGGTTAAAAGGAGTAGTTCAACCAAAAGATTATTTATCATTTATCAGTTACACACCCAATGAAGCCTTGAATTCATGGAGTTCTCATTGTTTTCTTCTTCATATTCCTAAAACAATAATTTGAAGACATTAGTATTTCTCCCCCCGGTCATCAAATTATTGGCTCAGGAATGAGCCAATGAGCCAATCTCCATGAATTGAAGGCTTCATCGGGTGTGAAATTGATAGAAAATAAGTCATTTTATTATGGGGGAACTACTCCTTTAAGCCTCGATATGAAACACTCTCGCACAGAATGTCCGCACACGCACACACACACGCACGCACGCACACACACACAGTGATCAACCAACAGAGTAGATTGCTTGTCATTTTAGTACCCCCTGGCAAGGCATGTCCCTTGGCCCCCCCCCCTAACAGTCACCTTGAGGCCCCTCACTCACTGTGGGGCCCCTAACCTGGGGGGTTGGGCGGGTTGGGGGGTTGCCTCGCCTTGTGTTCCATATGGCTTTTTTTTTTGGATGGAAAGATCCAAGTCTCTCTTTCTCTCTCTCCATTTTAGGCCATTTGAGGCTCTTTTCGACTACCAAAAGGGTTCCATCGTAACCTGAAACCTTTCAGAACCCATGATAAGTTCTGTGAGGATTTGGTTTGGTTTCCATTATGATCAGAACCACCCCTGAAGGTACGCCATAAAAAGGCAAGCTTCTATTTCCGCCTATTTTAGAAAACATGTTTTAAATGATAAATTCTGAGAGTTCTGGGGGTTCCCAGAGAACTCTAAAGTACCAACAACCTCGTGAACACGGACCCCAAACATTCAAGGTTCTGATAATCTCGATCTGAAACCTCGGCCGCAGCGTTAAAACGGAAACAAATCACAGAACCAGTGAAATACGTTCATGGAGGTTAACCACACTTCTCTTTAGTTCCCGTAGTCGAAAAGAGCCGATTTATGTTTCGCTTCGTTTTGTTCTGAAAACCGTACGTTCGTCCGTCGCTCCTCAGTTGCTTTTCATAGCAACGTCTCTGGGTTCTTCCTCACCTTCCTCCTCCTCCTCCTCCCCTTCGTTGGCGTTCCTCCTCCTGTTCTCATTCAGGTCCTCCTCCTTGTCACTCTGGGCGCTGGCGGAGGAGGCGGCGGTCGGCGCTGCCGCACCGCAAGAGGAGGCGACGGTCGCCTCTGCCGCACCGGCCGCCGCCGAAGAGGAGGAGGAGGAAGAGGAGGCTCCGCCCTTCTTCTTCTTCTCCTCCCGTCTCTCCTCTCCTCCCTCCCGCTCCTCCCCCTCCGCCTCTTCTTCCTCCTCGTCCACCTCTTCATCCTCCTCTTCCTCTCGGTCCAGATCGAAGTATCCCGTTCCCTTCACCGTGTCCTGGCGCTGGTAGAACAGCACGTAGCCTGCTTTGGACTGCACGCACGCCCCCCCCCCACACACACACGCACACACACACACAGTATATAAGTCACAGTTATGAATCGTTGATGTCAGGCTTTTTATGTTAAGTGTATGTTAACGCCCTACTTGATCATACTACACTGCCCTACAAAGCCAAAGTGCAGTAACGAATAATTGAACTGACAAAAGGGTTTAATATTGTTTCAGTTGGTCAGCCAAATCGGGTATCGGCTTACAGTATGCGATACGTAGTAAGTTATTTTACACTAATCTGTTCCTGAGGTAATCGTTTATCCCCCAAAATCACGAAGGCTTATTTGACCATTGGGATACACACATAAGTCTCAGTCAATGTGTCCCAAAACTTAGTTACTGCATTTTGGCTTTGTCACACAAAAGTATCAAAAGTAGATGATCTACAATGCACCACGTTTTGAGCTGCTACTTTTGTCATTATTGAATTTGAATCCTGAAAAGTAACAACATATGAGGTTTCCACCCGACAGACGAAATGCAACTAATATCACAATTTTTTTTTCTTGTATCTCAATCTCTTTTCCCCCATGGATCAATGCCCTTCAACGTAATCGTGAAACAGTGTTGCACAGAAGTAGCGGGTGAAAACCAGATCAACAAGCGCACAACGTGCTGGCATGTCACTATTTTTTGTATTCATTAGTACATTATCATTGATACGCCCTTGTGAAGGAAGTTAGGAAGAGGCCCAATTTCTTTACAATATGGCTGCTATGCATAGACCCAAAGATGGTGGATGAGACAGGCCACAGATATGCAGATAGTGTGTTGCTGGGACAGAGAAAGGTAGATAATAAAGTAGACTTTCTCCTGATGTGACTAAAAAAATAAAAATAAAAATTGTGTCAAAATGTTCAGAACATTGTGTGGCTTGTGAATGTGTCCAACATTTAGTTCAGTGACCATGAGGCTAAAGAATGGTTCAGAAGCTGTGTTCACGTTCACTCTTCCATTGGAATGAATAGAACCTGTTTCCGGTCTCCCAAAAAGGCGGCCAGCCGGCCACCTATTACAGGCAGCAAACCAGAGATAGCATGTCTTTATTATTATTTTTTGTCTTGGATAGAGCCTATACCCGAGACTTGAATTATAAATGTGAGTGGTATTGTGTGTTAACAGCTCCAGCGCCCCCCTGTCAGGCTTCTTAAGGAACAACAACACTCACCACGATCTGATCGTCGCTGGCCGGCGACACACTGCTGTCATCAAAGTTGTACCACTTGCCATCCTCCTTGTTCTTGGCGTACGCCGTGTCTGAGGGGCACATGGTAATATCATCAGTGTTATGGACAGATACGTTACTAACAGGGGGGGGGTTCCATGTGTACACTCTCAGAGTTACACACCTGTAAGGGTCCATTTGGAACGCCCTCAACGAACCCTGAGAGTCCCTGGACCCCACTTTGAGAACCACTGTCCCTAGATTTGTTTTAAATTACACACTGGTATCATATCTGTACTCTGTATAGGCCGATACACAAGTTATCGGAATGGGGGGAAAAAATGGTATATGGTAACTGTACATCTCTAGTGTCCTGTAACCAAACGTAGATCTACAAGCTCACAACGTGTCACACTTCGGCGCTATTTTTAGCTTTAGTTTTAGGGTTAAAAAGGGCGTGTCTTACAGTGGCCTCCTCCCATTCCTCCGTAGTGGTTGGACACAGCAATGAGGTCGTAGTGACAGGGCCCAGAGTTGGGGTTGATCAGGAACTCAGACATGTCCAGATCTCTGTAGAGAGAGAGGGGCACGCACGCACGCACGCGCACGCACACGCACACACACACACACACACACACACACACACACACACACACACACACACACAGAATAGAGTTTCATATGAGCATTTTTTTTTCTCTACTTGACTGTTTCCTGATTTGTTTGCTTCCATGTTCTTTGAAATATGTTAGTTTAATACAGTTTCATGAAATCGGCCGAACAGACCAAACCGTGTCACATGACATCTGCGTCGGGTGCCCGTGGTTATTGTTTATGGAAGCAGTAGAGAGAATAGCAGCTCGTTTCCAACCATTAATCCATCCGTCCGTCCGTGTGTGTGTGTGTGTGTGTGTTTGTGTGTTTGTGTGTGTGTGTGTGTGTGTACCTGAGGGGGAAGTCTACCAGGGAGTCCAGCTTGTCTCTCATGTAGCGACTGTAGGAGAAGCGTTTCAGATGGACCACCAGCACCGGGGGCAGAGACCACAGGTCCAGTTTCTTGGAGGCCTGCTGGTGCTGCTTACAGTTTGGACAGTACCTGGGACACACACACACACACACACGGATGGGTATCGACTGGGTAACACAGTCTGTTCCATCTGCAGTGGGAGCATGGGTCACTGAGATTTACCCAGAATAAAGATGTCTTAGTTCCTTTCTTGATCTGAATTATTACTTTACTACAGGTTTTTATTGATGAGCCGAGTGAATTCCCCACTCTGGGATTACTAGGCTCGGGCGATGCTAATTACGCTTTATGTTGGGTGTGATTTCATGGTTGCAGTAACGGAGAAAGCCATATTGGACATTGTGGTGTGAGTGAGTGAGTCTCACCATGGGTCCTCCACGCCCAGCTTCTCCTTGGTGGTGAACAGTTCGATGCAGTCCTTGAGCCTAAAGAAGGCCTTCTTCTGGGGCTTGTAGTCCATGCTCTCGTGTTTCTCAAAGTCCTGAGTAGTTGGCGGTGACAGGGAGAGAAGAAACCGTGTTTGAGGGGAGCAATTCATTGGCATAACAACGTTAAGGGATGAAAGCCAAAAATTAAAAATAATAATCCTAACGCTAAATATAGCGCTAAAATATAAGCCTGGTCATTTTTGAAAGGGGTAAAGGAAAATATACACAATTTAGGAAATTGATCTACCATTGGACCCGATCAATTACTTGATGGTGTGATGCCTGATGACATAATGTAATCACATTCCCAGATATTTAAAAGCCATTTGGCACCCGTTGAATCTCCTCTCAAAAAGCTTCTTTCATGCCACAGGTTGTTGGCAACATGGAAGAGACAATGTATGACGTAAATCTAAGCTACATTCTTGGTCACAATGCTGTACAAGTGTTATACAGTTGGAGGCCATCGATATTGTCCTTTTCTTTTTGCTGAGGTTTGCGTGATCTGCGCAAAAGGACAGTTAACCCATTTTGGGCGGGAACCCCTTTTGGTGTTTTAAACATTATGTTATAATTTAGCTATTGAAAAATAGCAGATCTACAAGCTCATAGCGCGCCACCGAGTGGCCCGCTACGAGCTTGTAGGTCTGCTATTTTTGAAAAATCGTGAAAATAGGATTTTTTTAAATTTTGAGGTCAGGCCTAAATGGGTCAAATAATAAGGGACAATATCGGTGGCACCCAACTGTAAGTGGGTTTTTTTTTTTTACACAAAGATTTCCACGGATCCTCGGGGCAGCCACTGAAGGTGGTCAACTTTTCACAGAGACACATTCGCTATAATACAACAATTTGTACTAAAGAAGTTTCTAGGTTTGTGACGTTACCTCCACGATACTCTCGTCAAAGTATTTCTTCTTGAACTCGGGCTCCCAGTCCAGGGAGAGGTAGGAGCGGTCTGTGAATACAACACAATCTGTCAATACACAAAGAGGAGTCATGTCATTCATTGTCCATTTATCTGCTTGCTTGATTGATTTGCACAACAGGAATCATATAGTGTACTATTTCTTTCCTAGAAAACATGGCGGAATGTTGTTGTACCAGTGAAGCAAGAAACCCTAGGAGGGTTTATAAGAGAACCTCACCGTTTACATTAAATACAATTTTTTTGCGTGTTTACATGCACAGTAATCATTTGATTAGACCTGGATTAAAAAGAACAACACCGCCATCATTACGCTATTGTATTTTCACATACGGTATCGTACATGAACAAACACATGGCGATCTTTTAAAATGTCTGCTTTGTTCATGTTTTTCTCCAATAGACCAGTTATTTGTACATACTGTACACATTGAGGCTGTGTCTGGGCACACAGGTTACTTTATACAGAATTTTGTTGGCGTCCAAAGCCGTTCCATTTTTATTGTTATTTTAAAAACATTTAAAAATGGTGAAAATAGCTTAGATGTTCTTCCTATGATGAACTACGGCAGGAGTAGTTCACCCAAGAAATGACTATCAATTGTGACGTCTCCTAAGTTGTGATCTTGTATATCTGCCATTTTCAAATAGCCAGGATTAAAGTGCTCATGTGACCTGGTCGCTTCTTTTGGGCTTGTTTTCATAGACCTCGTCGTTTAAGTTATTTCTCCCGCAAAATATGGCAACAGTGGTCTGGCCGCGCTGTTCTCACCGCTGAGTCGGAGGTGTGCCTCGTCGAATCGGATCTGCCGGGTGTCCTCCTGGATGAGGGTGAAGTCCGTCTTGCCCATGTTGTTGAACTGGAATGTGAAGAGGCGCGTCTTGCCGTGGTTGGTGCTGCTGGCCGGCTGGTCTTGGCGGTGGGAGGGGGTGGAGGGGGTGCCCCCCGACGTGGTGGTGGTGGTGGTGCTGGGGGTGGGGGTGGAGTTCTGGGGGTCCCCGCCCACCACTACCACGCCGTTCTCCAGCTCGTTGTCCCCGCCCACCGAGTCCTCCGATTGGCTGTTGTCGTTCTCCGAGGGCAGCTCCTGGTCCTGGCTCGACTCATCGTCCTGCTCGTCTGTCTCCATCTCGCCTGGAAGACAAGAGACCTTAGATACCGCTGTCTTTATGGACACAGGGAGAACAGGGTAGGAGGGACAGACAGTAGGACAGCTGAGAGGGAGAACAGGGTAGGAGGGACAGACAGTAGGACAGCTGAGAGGGAGACAGTGTAGGAGAGACAGACATTAGGAACCAATTTAGTTTTGGTGATGCTTTCGTGATATTGTCTGAATCAACTTTGTTAAAACGTGAATAACTCTTGAACTAAGTCATTCCGTCCAATTCAAAGAAAAGATTATGTGTTAGACGGCCCATCAGTCGCGTCGCTAGTCGCATTAGAATTAATCATACCTCCCGTTGTTGTCGATCGCATCAAGTGTTTTGGCTACATAAAGCTACTTCAGCCACATCCGGGATAGCATCTGGTCCGTCGCTAAATGTGCACTGCTGCTTTAAAATCGCTGGGCGATCTGATTTAATGGATTCAATAACCCTGGGCGTTTGGGGTGTTAAACTGGGTTTTGGTCGTGAAATGTGCCTGGTAATTAAATACCAATATATTTAGTAAATAGGCATGGGACATTCAAGTGTATGTGTGTGTGTGTGTGTGTGTGTGTGTGTGTGTGTGTGTGCACACGCACGTGCGTGCGTGCGTACTCACTAGGTGAGCCCTCCTCCAGCACACCATTGGTAGTGTTACCGTTGACAGCGTGTTGTTTGGAGGTGTGCGTCTCCTCACACTCCTCAGTCTCCACCTCCTCCACAGAGGAGCGCACGAACCGGCTGCAAAACACCAAACACCTCACGTCAATGTACAATGTAAGCATTTAGCACCTTTAGACCTTTATCTAGAGTGACTTTACAATAAGCAAGGTTAACACATACTGTACATCAAATGCAGATACAGTGTTAGCGGCAGATTTGGTCTGGCACCGCTCAGTTGTGATTGCATTTGCAACGGACGCAGGGACACAGCCTCAAAAAACAAAAGTAGCAGATCTACAAGCTCGAAACGTGCCGATTCACATCACATTCCAAGCTTGTAGATCTGCTACTTTTGATGGTTTCGTGTGACACTGTGGTATGACCAAGTAGGGACGTCAATTCACGGAAAACCACAAAAAGTTAGAATATGGTTTCTGCCCAACAACAGCGATGCATAGCAACAACTCAAATGACACAGAGGCATTCCCAGCTTGAAAGGTATCACAACGTACGTCTATAACGGGTCTAAATGGATTAATAAACCATAACCAATAAAAGAGCCTGAGAAGAGTCTTCTCACCAGAGGCGCAGGAGCAGCATGTTGTACAGCTTGTCCTCGCTGAGGGTTCGGGGCACGGTGACCAGGAAGGGCTGTCCAAACAGAGGCGTGCTGGTGTGGTTGTAGCCAGACTGCTTGTACTTCTCCCTCATGTGCACCGGGATCACCACGTGGTCAGAGTCCTCCTGCCGGTTCACCGACACCTCAAACCTGGGGATGGATGGTGAAGAAGAGAGACCCACTGGTTAGACCAGCGCTTCTCAAAACCTTTTCGTGTCAAGGACACACACATTAATATGTATTTGGCCCGCGCACCCCCGTCTGAACAGATTAAGTGACAGGAACCCCCTTACAAAACATGTTTTTTGTTAAATCTTTTCAAGAATCTTTCGCTCTTTACTTTTTCTATATTTCTTTGGAGCAACGGAAGCATGAGTAAAATATAAAGCGGAAGTGGAGCCTCCACCCCACTTCCGTTGTCTTTACAGTCACACAAATGTATCCTAATACAAATCAAAATAATCAAAGCATATGTCGACCATCTGAAAAGCATATTAATGAATGCAGTTAATACTTGCTCTGGGCTACTTTTGAACAAATTCAATGGGGCGTGGCATGGCGGTGATCAGCCTGTGGCACTGTTGAGGTGTTATGGAAGCCCAGGTTTGCTTTGATAACCGCCGTAAATTAATTTGTATTGTTCAGTCATATGTCTCACACCATCCTCTTGACCATACAACCATTACAACCTAGACCTTTTTTATTTTTTTAACTGGGTAACTGGTGTACTGACCACAGTAATACCATGGTCAGTACAACAGTTGCCCAGATACTAGTAGTTTTCTCTCTCTCTCTCTCTCTCTCCGATTGTGGAGTTGTCTAGTTGTCTGGCTACGCAAGACTACTTTCAGAGCGATTTCATGAACGATGAACGACGACATCATCAAATGGGCCTGAGGTGGCTGCGTTCCTAAACAAAGACATGGAAACCATTACTTTCAAGGCCAAGGTGCAAAGCTATAATCCTGTCCAAAAAGAGGAATCCATCTCTTCTTTGGGACCACTAAAATCAAGCTCAGCGAGAAGATGGAGGTTCTGGCTCTTTGCATACAGTAAACTCATGTGGACCAAAATCCAGGTCAGGAGTATTATGGAGTACTCCTACCTAGCCTGGATGAATGCCTCTCAGACCATTCTTTCGCAGTTAGACATTATCAAAAATCATTGGGGTGGATGCTACAGCAGTATGCCATCAGCAAGCTGAGTCATCGTCCCACAGTTGCAGCAACTATTCTTAAGATGCACACTCACAGTAGCCTGGCGCAGTGGTATATTAGTATCGCAGCGCAAGGCTACACTCACAGCTGTCCAGTAGATCTCTAGCCTGAGCTAACGTGTTAGGTTTCTGGTCTAGAGCAGGGGTTCTCAACCCGTGGGTCGCGACGCCTTGGGGGGGGTCGCCAAATTATTTTGGGGGGGTCCCCAAATTATTTAAAAAAAAGAAAAAGAAAACTTTTTCGGAAAGTCACGGATTGGAGGGGCTAGCGGCTAGCGCACCTCAAAAACATAATAATAAAATAAAACGGACAGCTGACAGAAGTGTGACAGGCCCACTCACACATAGATGTCGTCGCGCTCCATGATGCTGCTCAGGTTCTCGTTGGTCTGGAAGATGCGGTGGAAGCGATGGTTGTAGATGTCCGTCACGATCATCTGGACAGCAGAGGGAGAAGACCATCACATTCAGTACAGGCTCATACATACTCCAGTTTGAGGTGATAAGTTATCACCTTCACCTATAGAGCACCGAAGTCTGACGTCAATATCGGTAGAGGCCGCTAAGTCCAAGTCCACGGGTTCATGTACTTTTTATTGTCTCCACCAGGCCGAAGGCATGGGGAGAGATTATGTTTTGCACTCCGTCCGTGTGTGTATGTGTGTGTGTGTGTGTGTGTGTGTGTGTCCGTCCGTCTCTGTGTGTGTGTGTGTGTGTGTGTGTGTGTGTGTGTGTGTGTGTGTGTGTGTGTGTGTGTGTGTGTGTGTGTACAGCTAATCTCCGGCACCGTTAACCCGGTCGATGCCAAATTTTGCACACACACTCCCTGGATGCCAACGATGAACCTCTGCCCCAGAACGGCCTGTTATAGTGCAACCAGTAGGCAGACTTTTGAAAAAACATTTTTTTTAATATTACTCCTCCAGATTCTGTCCAAAAATGTCCTCAAGTACACAATGCAGCCACCAGATGGTGTTGCCGGCGGCGAATGAGTTTAATCTGCAACACAATCGTATAATGTAGTGTCAGCTAAGGGGCTGAAAAACCTTTTGAAGAGCCCTGCATTAGACTCGAGCATGTAAATGTACTGTCTGCAACAGCAGAACTAAGGATTATCCACTGATTAACCCATTTTGGGCGGGAACCCCTTTTGGTGTTAGCATTATGTTATGCTTTAGCTATTGAAAAATAGCAGATCTACAAGCTCATAGCGCGCCACCGAGTGGCGCGCTACGAGCTTGTAGGTCTGCTATTTTTGAAAAATCGAAGAACGACTGACATAGAAACATAGCTTTTTCAGAAAACTGTCAGGATGTAGAAGACATTTTTAGAATCTGATCTCAGGTCAAAATGGGTTAAAGTATCAGTGGACCATGGGGGATTCAGGATGTGCACACTGTACAGGACAATAATGTGCTATGGGAGACAATGCTTTGGCTGTAGTTTAGCCCTGGGGAGGATCTTGGTGATGTCATTGGGAGAGACATACGGATGATAACCCAGGCTCCATGCATCTATCTAAGAACGTCTCAGTAGAACCCCAGTGGTATAGTTCCATGTTCAACCAACATTTATCTTATTTATTGCTAAGATTAGTTACATATTAAGCACTTCAGTTACATCATGCAGA
Organism: Electrona antarctica; assembly: GCF_951216825.1. Lineage (NCBI taxonomy): Eukaryota > Metazoa > Chordata > Actinopteri > Myctophiformes > Myctophidae > Electrona > Electrona antarctica. The sequence continues at coordinate 13,126,411 of NC_136804.1, forward strand.
CATGCACTGTATGTGTCTCCTCTATTCCTGTGTCTTTATGCTCTTCCTTAAGGGCATGGATGAGCCTTTTGGACAATTAAAAATATCACCCACCACATGTAATGTGATGTGACTATAAAGATTGGTTCTGATTCTAGTTTGATAGTATTTGATGTAAATTGTGTATTCCGAGTGTTATTTGTGTTTGTCAATGTCTGTCGATTTGAGTAGTGGTAATAAGTCCATGACTTTTAAAAAACTGAGGAAGGGGCGTAAAATTGAATTACTTTAATCATGTCTACAACATTTGAAAAAACAACATGTTTCGACTAGAACTGGTCTTCATCAAGGCTGATACATGTTGGCTTTTAAGATTTTGTGGACATGATTAAAGTACTTTGATTTTACCAGGCGTAAAATCCTCCTATTGTTTAAGTTTTGGTTTCTGTTGATCCTAAAAGTAACAACCATGTTTTTAACTCAACTTTTATCTCCATTGAACACCTGGTTGATCTCTCTGTCTAAGTGTGCCGTTTTAATTTACCCTCCATTATCTTTTTGACCGTCCATGTACATATATGTTGGTTGCAAGCAATTAAATAAACAGAAGCCACCTCTATTTTTCATGCAGAGAGAAAGACAGTACAAATCTCTTTAACCACTTAACAATTTGAATGCTGGCCATTTTGAGCAGAGCTATTCCGCCTGTGCTGAAGGTGATGCATTGAACGAAGGACCTGGTCTGAGGCCCACAGTAAATGTTCTCTTATAGCGAGAATCACACAGCATACCTCAAAATAAAGCGTAACTTGCACACTCTAATTTTAAAAAAAAATGATTTTACCATCTTCCATTCTGGAGATATGCACCTTTATGTAACACCTGCTTTTGTAGTAACGTACTCTTCTTGAACAGAAAGCCTAATTAGAAGCGGTTTTATGTCAGACGCTGTGTATCGTTCCAACTCGGAAAGCTGTGCTCGCGCTGTGAGTTCCCTCCGAGGTGGAACGGGCGGTTAGTACTGCCAAACAACACAACACATTTGCCATGTTCTATCTGACCGGCGTTGATCATCATGATAAAGAAATAACCGATCGCACAGGCGATACAATCCGTGCGTTTTTTGTTTTAATATGAAGAAAAAAGGAGAGAAATCTGACGGAGACACTCTGAAGTCACACTCGGATCAGATTACACACACAACCCCTCCATTGAAAGTCACATGAGGGGAGGAGAGAGCCCTCCCCTCCCTGAAACAAAGAGAAACAAGACTGCAGCGACACGATTGGCTTGGTTATGAAGCCATTCTTTTGCCCCGAGTTGCATAGGAGTCTCCGAGCAGCCTTTACGTGACAATACGGGGGCTCTATGGGGCTGCCTCTTGTGCTGTTTTCAGGAAGGGAGGGGGAGAGGCAGTTTTTTTGTTGTGCTATCATCCAATGCTAGTTGATAAAGTGCCCGGTGTGTAGAAAGACGATTGAAAGTAATCAATAAAAACATGCGGTAAACGTAGAAATCCCTTTCCCGCACGTGACGTTTGAGATTTTAACCACGTAGAAATCCTTCTCCCGCACGCAACTTGTTAAGACCGATATCGCTGTTGAAACTTCTTATCTCCATATTTGAACTATTTGAGCTTGTATACAAGCTCAAATAGTTGTGCAGCGCATTGTAGAGCTTGTAGATCTGCTGCTTTTTCTCTTTTTTGAATTTGAATCCTAAGAAGTAACGGTTTTGGATATACTGTATGAGGTTTCTACTTGACAGACTATACTTGGGAGACCCCCAGGGCTCTATAGCAGATCTGCTACTATTTCCCTCTACACCAAACAACCTCGCCGAAAATAGCCGGCCTACAAGCTTGCAACACAATGTGTTTGTGAACCTTGTAGATCTGGAATTTTCGCATAATGTTCGGCACCACACGTACCCCCGGCATCCCTATTTTGGGAAAGTTCTCAAAAAAGATGAACCTTGTACGAGCAAGGAAAGTGTTAAAACATCCACACGGAAAGCTGCTGACAGCGGGGAAAGGGAATAGGCTGTCTTGCTCAGCAGGACAACCATGTGACAGCTAATAGGAATGCAGCAGAGATATCGACTCAAAGTGTCTCATTTAATTGTCTTTCAATTTTTTACCTTCTCAGCAGCCACCCCAGACAGAGCAGAGTGAGGTACACAGGGTCTGTTCAGGTAGCTCTCCACCAAACAGACTACTACAGACTGGCAGTCCGACGTCGGATAATGTCGGCTTTTCAGGTGTTCTTAGTTCACCACACACCATTGCTAACTATTGCTGTCTGTCGGCCGACGGCACATTGTTGTGCGCATGCTTGAGAGGAATCAGTCCATACCGGAAGCTGAGGCAGCATCGACCAAAACAAAAACACAGAGCATTTTTGCGCTAGTCGTATTCACAGTACTGCTTTGGAGTTGCTTGGTATAGGAATTGAGAGTTGAGAATATGATATCTAGTTCAAATGTGCGACGGCCCGGGCAATGTCTCTGGCTCATCTAGGCTTGCTCCTGCAGACGGGCAGTAGTTGTCGGTAGCCGACCGAGCAGGTTTGGTCGGCTTCCGCCGCTTCTCTACAACTTACGACCCGAACTGGTGCACGCCGTCCATTTGACATTTTCGGCCACAGATGCTTTCCAACGATTGTGGAGTGCTACCTTTACCTTCTCAGCAGCCACCCCAGACAGAGAACAGAGTGAGGTACACACACACACACACACACACACACACAGGTCTCTTACCTTCTCAGCAGCCACCTCAGACAGAGCAGAGAGCGAGGTACACAGGTCCGAGATGTAGCCCACCTTGGGCACCGTCAGCTTGTACTGAAACACAACACGCACACGCAAACACGCACACGCACACACACACACACACACACACACACACACGTTAGCTTAAAGGGGAGTAAAGGAGTCATGATCGAAGAGGCTACACACACTTTAGCCCAAGTTATTTTTAAGGACAGAGATAAAGGGGTCCAGTGACAACCTACCTGCGTGGGTTTAACGAGGGGGTCCAGGCGCACCAGGTAGACCTCCAGCGTGCGCTCCTTCTTCATGGGCAGCGGCAGGGTGAGGTAGCAGAAAGGGTCAAAGGTCACAGACACCTTGGCGCAGACGGGACAGACCAGCGTGGACTTGAAGAGGCCGTGGAAGATGTCCACGATGATGGAGTTGTTGCGCTTCAAGTGGTTCTGCCACGCCTCCTCCGCCACCACCTGGGGAGGAGCAGAGCCATAGAGGAAGACAGAGTTACGACAACTCCGTTCACTTCATGGGGCCAGTCCAATGGCGGGCGGCTCTTCTACATAATAGACTTCTATTGGCGAATAGTGACAAAGGCCGGAAACCAGAGGTTTACGGAATGCATTGGAGTCTATAGGCAAGAGCGAGTTATATGAACCACGTGAACGGCTGTTCTGCCCCCTCAACTCTGTCTTACTCTATGGCTCTGGGGAGAAGGAAGAGGAACAGCCACGCCCGTGTTAAAGTCAGTGGAAACGTTTTTTTACTTACAGTAAGTAAAAGTATCAATACTGCGACGTCAAACTACTCAGTACTCAGTAAAAGTCCGGAATTCAACATGGAATTCAAATGGCCAAAACGTATATATAGGGCTGAAGTGGTTACTAAAACTAGACTAAAACATTTAAGATTACACATTTTTATTCAAAAGATTAGAACACCTTGTCAGGCCTGCCGTCTGCGTCAGTCAGCTGGATGTAGGGTTTCTGGCGGATCCGGTTCAGGTCTTCATGCAGACCGTCTAGGAGGAAGGCCAACAGCTCGTGAGAGTCCTGCTGCTGGTAGCCTGAGAACTGTGGGGCGAAGCGGCCCACCTGGGTCTGTATGGGAGAGCGTGCACACACACACCTTTAAAACCGCCATAAAAGAGCACTTGGCTCGTTGTCTGCAATGGGCTCTATGCACACACGCCATTTTGGAATGAACTTGAGCCCCTACTTTTTCCTTCACAGGTGTTACCGCTGAAGGCTCTGTTCCATTCTGGTCAAACAGAGTCAGGGTGCTGCTATTGTGCATGTTGGCTTACTGAAAACACTCTGCTACCCCAGTGGGTAGCAAAGTGTCCTTGAGTGTACAAATGTACACTCAAAATGTTCCATTGAATTTAAAAAGTTTGAGAACCATTGCACAATAAATGGAACAGAGCCTTAATTAGAATCATCGGTATTCGGTAACACCTGTGAAGGACGTAGGGAAGCGGCCCGGAAATAAGAATAGTTATTCTGTGTCTTCTAAGCTTGCCAAAAGAAATTACCCTCCCCCACAGTTTATCTGTAAATGTACTTTTACTTATTGATGATCTCTTGTATATCTTTTATTGTCTTGATGAATTGAATACACAGGACCACAATGGAAACAAGTCATACACCTGTGACTGTCTGGCGCGCACACACATGCCAGCACTTGAAGCTCAAAACGAGATTGAATACCAACAGAGGAGTATTGGTAAAACATTTTGGGGGCGCTACCCATACGGTTAGCTGTGTTGCTCATTCCATAACAACAATAAATCTTTTATTTATGAAATGACAGTCTAAGAAGTTCTCCATATTGTTTTGAGAGATCACACAAACTATACAAGACAGCTCATTACTTTAACAATGACAGACAATACACAGGTATATATTTAGCTGATCTCGTACGGTTCCAGAAACAGAAGAGCGGCTTGGTATTCTACAGTTACATTAAGAATTAGGCTCTGTCAGTATCCCTCTCCTTCCTGGCAGATTGTTTTCAAGGACAGGGGACACACACGGCTCACTAAAAGAGCAGGATTGAGACTGGGGCCAAATACATACATGTCAATTTGGGGCGTACTTGACTTGAAAACATAATAATAATAATACATTTTATTTATAACACACTTTACATTACATTTGAAACAAATCTCAAAGTGCTACAAAGCAGAAATATTAAAAGGAAAAATAAGAATAAAAGCTAAAACATTCTGTGATCACCTAAACAGCTAAAAGGCTAAAAAGGAAGGTCTTTAAGGTCCCTGCACACAGCGCGCGTTTTTCGGCTTTTTAGCAGCGTTTCTCCATCGGTTTTCCAGTGTGCAACCACCTTAAGTCCCCTTTTAAAAGCACCCACGGACTGTGGTGCTCTCAGGTGGTCTGGGAGGGCATTCCACAGCTGAGGAGCAGCTAAGCGGAAGGCCCGGTCCCCCATGGTGCAGAGTTGTGTCTTTGTGCTTTTGAGTGAGTTTGATGCACCAGAGCGGAGAGCGGGTGGGGGTGCAGTAGTTTAGACTAGTCATTGGTTAGACCAGTCATTAGTCCTACAACCTATCTCAAACCTAACCTTAACCCTCTCCCAAACCTTAACGCACCCCTCACCAACCTTAATCCGGTCGTGTTAACGCACCCCTCACCAACCTTAATCCGGTCGTGTTAACGCACCCCTCACCAACCTTAATCCGGTCGTTTTAACGCACCCCTCACCAACCTTAATCCGGTCGTTTTAACGCACCCCTCACCAACCTTAATACGGTCGTTTTAACGCACCCCTCACCAACCTTAATACGGTCGTTTTAACGCACCCCTCACTAACCTTAATACGGTCGTGTTAACGCACCCCTCACCAACCTTAATCCGGTCGTGTTAACGCACCCCTCACCAACCTTAATCCGGTCGTTTTAACGCACCCCTCACCAACCTTAATACGGTCGTTTTAACGCACCCCTCACCAACCTTAATACGGTCGTTTTAACGCACCCCTCACCAACCTTAATCCAGTCGGACCAATGCTCCTTTGAACCAATGATATGTCGAACCAAAGGATGCCTGCTGGGGGTTCAATTAGTTCTTTTAAGTAGGGGGGGGGGATTCAGAATCATGAAAACCCCCTAGTTTGACACTCATGCTACTTAAAGCAGAATTACATTTTGTACATTTTGCCTGCATACATATACCGTTGGTTGTTAACTCACTTGTTGCCAAGAATGTCTTTTGACATGTTTTTTATAATTATTCTGAATGGTCTTGCTGATATCCACCATCTAGCAGCGTCCCCGTCGCTAGATAACGGCCTTCTCACCTTTTTTCTCGGAATTGAGGTTCAGATTGAGGTGTTTGAACAGAGCATCGATGTTAGGAGCTCATTATAAATTGTCGCTACTTGCTACCTTGCGGTTACAATATTAACGCTTCTGATGACTTTTAAAGTTACGATCACCAGATTAACTTTAGGCAATTTTGCTTCCGGTTCATTTTGGGGTGAATTTTGGGGCTGCATCCGGCGGCACATAAATTGCAGCACCGGAGTCAATGGTGGCAGCAACAGCAGAGTTTCCCAAGGGAGTTGGGTTGGAACAAATTGAGAGATGATAGCTAATGGTAAGCATTTATTTTGTAGATTGGTCACAAATTTCACACGTATAGCTGTATTTACCTTGAAGGGTCTGGGGGTGACGTAGCTGTATTTCCCCGACCACACCTGCTTGGTGAGCTCAGCGTAGGCCCTGGCGATCTCTCCCTTCATGCCCAGAGGGTTGTCCTCGTTCATCTCCTCCACATATTTGTCTTTGAGGAAGAAGTCAATCAGCGGAGGGATGTTACTGAGACACTGTGGGAAAAGAAACAAAAATGAAACGTGAGGAGGGATGTTACTGAGACACTGTGTGTGTGGACACAACAACTAGAAAAAGTGCTCCTCAGGACAGGTCTCTGCCAGTTCAGGTAAGCCTCATTAGTCCATTGAGACCTGGAACGCATCCATGTCACGTTAGCGTTTAACCACATTAACCATTAACCCATTTTGGGCGGGAACCCCTTTTGGTGTTTTAAACATTATGTTATAATTTAGCTATTGAAAAATAGCAGGTCTGCTATTTTCGAAAAATCGTTAAAATGTGCCTCAAATCTTTCCGAAAATTGTTAGTAGTGCTAGAATAGGCCATTTTGAAAAGGCTGTAATTTCCTTCCTTGACCTTTCGCGACAATCGGACCCTGCATTCATGATTTGAGGGTTTTTTTTGTTCCAAGAATATGTTTTGCAAAAATGAACCTGCTGGTGGCGCTATAACAGGCCAATGTGAAAAGGGTGGCATTTTTTCCTTGACCTCGTGGGAATGTGCATGCACATTTTCACGCAAATCGCACACTGCGTTCATGATTTGAGAAATGTTGTTCAAAACCAATCCTGCAAACTTTGGAAGCCAATGTTAGCCAATCAGGATGAATATGAGCAAATCTGACAGATCTGTCTCGATCACATGACTATAGAGACACTTATCTGGACAAAATCTGTAGGAGTAATATCAAAATAATTGTTTTGCGAAAATCGGCCTGCTGGTGACACTATAACAGGCCAATCTGACATTTTTGGGGCAGTGGTTTTGCTCTGGCATCGAGGGAGAGTGTGTGTGTGTGTGTGTGTGTGTGTGTGTGTGTGTGTGTGTGTCTACAGTTTCGCTGCAATCGAGCCAAGGGTGCCGGAGATTAGCTGTCTGCAGACTGACGGACACGCGCACACACACACACACACAGATGGACGGACAGGGTGCAAAACCGTCTCTGTAAATAATAGTCTCGGTAAACAATAAAAGGACGGAATCGGATGTTACTTAAACACTGTGTGGAAAAAGACAAATATAAAACATAAGACAACGATGAGAAACAGGAGCAGAGAGTGGAGGAATCCAATAGCTTCTCCACTTCAGAACCACTTGTACACAATACACATCCATATGTCATTTGATCTACATCGAGTATATCGTCTAGTAGTCGTCCGTGAGCCTTGAACGATCCATTTCCACACTCCCAAGTGTTCCAAATTAATTATCGGTACATTTCCGGGCCTGCCACGCATCAGGACAACAATTCATGGCCATGGCCAGCAACGCTGTTGATAATGATAATCCTGTTAATGCACAAGGAGCAGAAATCCCTATCTTTACCCCCTAGCTAAACACTGTCAACTAATACTGTGGCTAGGAAACTGCAAAGTCAATCCCTGCAGTGATGTTAATGAATAATTCAAATAAAAATTGTGCATACCCAAGTTGGAGGCACTGCAGTTGAGAGTGTTAGAACATTTCTTTGAACTCTCTCCTTCAGATAGATGGTGTCTTTTTTTCTTGCATAATATAACCTACTTAGTCATACTCATGTGTGTGTAATATATTAAATATGGCTTATTTTGCCCATACTACTTATGGTCATTGTCTGTCGATTGTCATATCTGCCCTGTGCAACTTGTGTTTACAAGGCCTAAAAGCTAAGCTACACAATTAGCCCATTCAAACCGGGAAAGCATCTGTGTCATTTTATACTTTGGCTATTAAAATAGCAGATATATAAGGTCTCATCGTTTCACTTCATGCCACACTATGAGCTATTAGATCTGCTATTTCTTTTATATTTATCTCAAATCTTTGCTTCTGGGAGTCCCTGATTTTAAGATGGTGGGGGTTGAAGGCGAAATCCTTTTGTGGGGTTTTTTAGCACCACTGATGTAGCAACATACGTTTTTCAGAAAACGGATGTAGAAGAAATGTTTTGAATCGGCAGTCAGGTTTTAACCGTTGGCCTCCGGGATTAATTGATTTGCTGTAATTCACGCCAGGATTTCCCCCGTTTTACCCTAATTTTGAAGAGCCAAATCCTCGACCGGATGTAACTTTTGTTACTTACAGTTTGTGGTGTCGGACCATATCCACATCTACCGCTTGACGATGAGAAAGGATTACCGCGACGATTACAGTGTTGGCTATCGGCCGTGGAATAAACCTCGTTTTGACCAGAAATGCCATCTGAGACAAGGAATTGGAGATAAGGCGAAGAAACAGATACATACAGTGTATCTGTATGTATCTGGGTGCAGTGGGTGGGTGCAGTGGGTGTTGACAACATCACCTAGCAACCCAGTGAGTTTTAAAACCTGTTTTTTCTTACTCATGTGTGTGTTCTTATTCATGCTTACTGCTTTGCCTGTTTCGCTGCCGTTTCTATGCTCTTTGCTATTGTTTTTTATTGTCTTAATGTTACTGTGTTTTTGCTTGCTTTAATGCTACTACTTACTTGTGTTTTTATCTCTTTTTGCCATATGTAAAGCACTTTGCGCAGCATTTTATGACATGAAAGATGCTATATAAAGAAAGTTTATTATATAATAAACTAGGGAGATAATTCAAACCCGACAGGGTGTTTAACCACCGAAGCGAAGCGGAGGTGGTTAATCACACTGGTGAATTATATCCCTACAATGACCACCTAGGCAGACATTATCCCACTTATTACACGGCTATTTAAATTAATAAATTTACCCAAAACACAACAAAACGAGGTATTTCCTAACTTACGGTAATGAAAGCATTCCATAAGTGTCGCACTGGCCGACGTCTGAGCCGGGCAAAAAAAGGAAGTGAGTTGATCAAATAGAATCCATTTTCGGGTACCGCTTCGTCTATTTCTCGCTCAAATGTTTTCCAAAAACATTTTTGAGAGCAATGTTTAGCTGTAAATGTTTAGCTGTAAATTACATTGTGTGATTGACCAACCAGAATCAAGCATTCAACCAAGCCGTGTAATATTTATTAATTGCCGTACATCTACGGAAATGGCGCCAATGCGGGTTGAATTGCCAATCGCAATTATATTATCTGTGTGACATTTACTCGTCAAGTGAACGGCCATGATGGCGGACAGCCCAGAAAGCAGTGTGGGATCCAGTACCTGTACAGCGGAGTTCATGAAGCAGGTGTTGCCCAGGTTGGACAGCCCACACAGGCCTGAGCGCTCGCTCTGTCGGCCCTGGTCCGTGTTGTAGTCGTAGTTGTTGGTGTACGGGTGGTATGACGGAAGACTGTAGCTGGAGTTCTTCACACTGTATTGAACAAACACACACAAATACACACCATACTTTAGGATGGCATTGAAAATAGCTCAACAGTATTTTGTTTGTTTGTTTACGGGACACGCAGTGCATGTTAATGAACAAACATTCAACACGTGCAATTGACAATTGATTTAGTTGAACATGATCTCATTTAATCATGCCGGATTTAGCTAGAAGCAAATGTCTACATATAAAAACATGAGAAAAACTTGAAAATACATTTAAAAATTAGGAGTAGATCGGCTATATTTTGGTGTGTTGCATCATTCACCACACAAATTAGTTTAAAATAGGGAAAACTTAACCAAGTATAAATTATGTTTAAATCTAATTCCAACCCCTAAACCTAACCTCTAAATGACTAATCCTAATCTAGTATAACGATAAAACCACCATTTGTCTTGTGAGGCCCAGGAAATGGTCCTCACAATTTTCTCAAATCCGAGTATACTATCACAAGTATAGAAATAAAAATACACACACTTGCGCACACGCACACAGATGTCATGGGTGACTTAGCGGTCGGCATTTTAAGCATTAAAGCGATCAGAGAGAAGCTGGTCAACACACTTGAGTCGACACATGCACACCAAACAAGACAACATATATTACAATACCATACTACCAACTACAGCCATATTAACCCATTTAACAGGAAAGCATCGTCGTCATTTTAGATTTAGCTATATTATATATATCGTTGCTGTCTGAAAGAAACCTCTTATATTCATAGTCTAAGTTATTGTGTTTTTTCATAAATTAAGGCCCTACTTGATCATACAACAGCGTCACACAAAAGCATACATAGTAGCAGATCTACAAGCTCGAAACATGGCACATGGTGACACGTTTTGAGTCTGTGGATCTGCTAATTTTGCCATTTTTTTTAATTTGAATCCTGAAAAGTAACAGTTTTGGACATAATGAGGTTTCCACCCGACCGACAGAGACAATATACAGTATATAGCAACATAAGTTTTTCATAGAACTGTTAGGAGCTAGAAGGCATTTGTAGAATCGGCCTCAAGAACCCAGAGGGTCCCTGGACCTCACTTTGAGAACCACTACAATAATATGCATGAAATACTGTATGTATGATTGAATTTCTGTTCATCAAAAATCATAATGAAGGCCAAAATAATATACATTCTTACGAATATACGAATGGTTTAGAGGGAACGGTTAAGAGGGAATCGTTAAGGAACCGGAACCGCTAAAATCCTAAAGGCTACTCTATCTATGACAACCACCTAACCCCCCTGTTCATTTCAATAGAAGTTGATCAGTGGCGTTTTGAAGCACCCGGAAGACTACCGGAAGTACCATTATAACTCAATGGACTACCGGAAGTACCATTATAACTCAATGGCTCGAGCGAGCGGAAGAGCAGCCCCGGAGGATGACACACGTTACGCACATGACATCACTGAACGTCCGTCCACCTACATGAACGTGCTGCAGTTCCACCTTTCGCCAATAGGTCATAATTTTTCGACCGCGGTCGAGATCATGGATTTCACAATGCCAGGCCAGACTTTCCGGTCCTTCATTGCCATCCCCAGTTCCTGCTTACTGATACATGTGTTCCTAGCGATGACATCAGGGAACAGACAGTTTTCTACCTCTGGTCTGCTTTGAGGCAGGACTCCAGAGAAGAAGGGAAGATATAACCTCAATGTCAGCTCTGTGTAGCAGTGGCCGGCAAACTGTGTTCTTCTGGATCGGACTAGTGAAGAAACACAGGGAAGGTTGCCGTATATTAGATTAGTCGATGGGTGGCTCTTCCAAGACAGATTTTGCGCTCTCATTAGAAGGCGGGTGTAAGTGCCATAGTGGCAGCTTCAATGTTGGATAGCCTTACTGGGGGTTTGGTAACCATTAGGAGCAGTGAGCACTGAGCAGCCATTCTACGGTGCTCGGGGAGGGTTAAGAGTCTTTCTTGCAAGGGCACACATCGACACATTGCTGACCTGGAATCGAACAAGGGACAACCAGGGGCTCTGTCTCTCCAGGCAGGCTCACAAACCACTCAGCTATGGCCGCCCATATTAACCCTGTTCTCCACAACCTACACTGGATTCCTGTCAAACATAAAATCAACTCGAGAATAATACTCATCACCTACAAGGTGCTGAACAACAAAGCTCCTCCCCCTACGACTCTGACCTCCTCTTCCTCCCTCATGACCCCTCTCCCTCCTTCCCTCAGGTCTGGTGACGCCAGCACAGCCTCCCGGTGGTCCCCAAGACCAAGCACCCAAACTGGGGAGACAGGGCTTTTTCCGTTGCTGTGGAATGCACTCCCCAACACTATCAAAGAAGCCCCCCACCCACCAATACCGCTCTCAAAACCCACCTCTTCAATATTATTCAATATCCCCAGCTAACTGCACACACTCCTTGTTTTAGTGATACACTGTTATTGATTTTACTCTGTAGACATGATGCTTTGTGCTCTTTCCTAAAAGATATTTTTTCTCCCTCTTATGTAAAGTGACGTTTGAGTACCTAGAAAAGCGCTATATAAATTTGAGATATTATTATTATTTAATATTATTATTATTATTAGATCTGAAGCCTGAAACACTATAGAGCCTTGGACCAGTGTTGCTATATCTTGCAAGAGAAACAAGCGGCTGGGTCAACGAAAACAAGCCCCCACAAAGTGTCTAGGCTAGGTTTTACCACTTTGCGTCGGGTATCTTGAAACAAATGTTTTAACAACACAAATCTTGTATAGGGGGGGTCCCAGGCACAAAATAATTTACAGATTAGGGTCTGTGGCCACAAATTCATGTTAATTTGAGGGTCCTTGACCTGGACATGCAAATGTTTGAGAACCACTGGTTAAGGAAGCAAGCCTGAATAATCAACTACACTTCAGAAACAAGCCGAGAGAACAAAACGCAAAGTAAAGGCACTTTACAGAAAAACAAGCCCAAAGTTGCTTATCGTCTCTGTCGGGTGGAAACCTCACATGTCCAATACCGAATGTATATATATATATTGTTTTTAAATAGCAACAGTAGCAGATCGACAAGCTCCAAGCGGCTTGCTTCGCGCTACGTTCCAAGCTTGTAGATCCGTTACTTTTTGATACTACTGTGCGATGCTGTAGCATGACCAAGCGTGGCAGAAATGTTACGGTAAAAAAGTTAGAAAATGGAGATAAGAGGTTCCTGCCACGACAGTGACGATATAATAAGCAGACTGGGCAACAGCACTGCCTCGGACGGGCAGACCTCTGGGTCGTCTGCAAGGTGCGGGCTGTGGCAGGAGAGGGCTCCCAGCGATCTAGGGAGGCTGCAACAGTGGTAGTGGCGGTAGTAGTAGTGGTGGTAGTAGTGGTGGTGGTGGTGGTGATGATGGAGTTCTCGCAGTCCAGCGCGCGGTGCTCCACCCTTCGGTCCAGGTGTTCCACCCTGCTGCGGTCCAACTCCGCCCCCTCGGTCCTCAGGCACCACCAGCAGCACAGCAGCATGGCTCCATCATCCTCTCCTCAGCCCCGGTGCCCCCGCGGCCGCCCAGGCCCCGGTCGGCGCCGGCCCGCATCTCCGCCACCACCGGCCCACTTGTCACCAACCACCACCCTCCCCCCCAGCGACCTCCCCAAAAGAAAGACGCCTGTTCGGCTTCGCAAGGTCAGAGAAATCCACCCCACTTTTTGAGAGCGCAGAAAACACAGTTAATCAATCAATCCACTCGAGTACCCGAGCTTTGGTACGGTTCCGTTCGGTTCTGGTCTGGGAAAAACGACCCGGAGAGAACGAGCGGTTCAGCGGGGAGGAGCAATTCAGCCTTGGTGTACGGTGCCCAGAGCCCGTGATGAGCCCTCAGTCAACAGAATCTGCACACACACACACACACACGTCAAAATGAGCCAAGGCAAGCTTCCTTTGCACTCCTGTTGTTTCGGTTAAAGTACGCGGCTCCTCTCCTCCCCTCTTTCAGTCCGGGACAGATGGCGGCATCATCCTTTCGCCCTCCCGTCTTCCCCTCCTATCTGTTGTTTCTCTGTCCTCTCCTCTCTACCCTGTCCTGTCTCTCCACTACTCCTCCTGTCCTCTGCTCCTCCCTGTGGCCTCTCCTCTCTCCTCTCCTGCTGCTCTCTGCTGATCTGCAGCCACCACAAGATTATTTATAGCAGCATCACCAGCAGAAGGATGAGAGAGACTAGAGCTACATGAGACTGGGGTGCAGAGAGAGAGAGAGAGAGAGAGAGAGAGAGAGAGAGAGAGGAATGGACAGGAGAAAAAGGGAGAAGTAAGAAATGGGAAGGGAGGGGGGAGCGAGCATGAGCGCCAGAGAATGAGGGATGAGAACACGGGGAGATGGGGCAAGGAGAAAAGGGGAGAATTAGGGGAGGGAGAGGGAGGGTGGTAGCACGCAGGGAATGTGGAAGAAAAGGGAAAGAAACAAGGGAGAAATAAACCCGAAACAAGAGGGAGAGAGATATGGATAGGCTAGAGGAAGGAGTTGTGTATGTAAGTTGGGGGGGTGAGAGAGAGGGGTGTGCAGGGCCCTGTCAGCAGAGAGAAAAGAGAGGTAAAGGAAGGGTGTAGCTGATCAGCTGTATCCAGCTGAGGCTGCAGTATAGCTCTCTCTCTCGCTCTCTCCTCTCCCCCTCCCTCTCTCTCATATCCACCTTTCTGTATCTCTCAGAATCTCTCTCCCTCAGTCGTCACGACATCTGCGAGCTTGTAGATCGGCTGTTCTCGGTGCACGACTCCTCAATAACAGACCTCTGGACGTCATACTATAATATTACATGTCAAATATGTCTGTCACTCATCTGTCTTGTTGCTTCCCCCCCCTCTATCTCTGTATCTCTTTAATATGCCATGGATGCCCTTACTCTTCGCCATAGTGGCGTAAATAAATGAGTAGGGTCCTGGAGAGGGAGAGAGAGAGGGAGAAAGAGACAGAGAGCCTGTCTTGCGGCAGGCAGCCTGGAGGGGCCACATGTGTTGTGAAGGTCACTGTACTGCACCGTAGGACATGTATGTAGAGAGGGGGGGGGGGATATAGAGAGAGAGAGAGAGAGAGAGAGAGAGACAGAGAGAGACCTAGAGAGACAGATGAACGCTAGTATCCTACTGTAGGTGTTACAGCTGCTGACAGACACGCCAAGAGATCAACACCCCCAACTCCCCAGGGTTTCATTTAAAATGGATACAAATTCATAAATTAACACAACAGTGAGGATTTTTTTTTGCCGTGTGGGGGTGATTGGTGAAGCAAAATAATGAAAAAAAAAAACAGGAAGTGCTGAATAATTCATGGAGGATGACAGAACAGTACAGTACGGCCAGGCACACACACAGCTGCTATTTCAGGGGAAGAGGAGAGTATCTCCATCTCTTATCCTTAACTCACCCCCTTGATGTAACCCATGCAAACAAGCTGAATAAGACACTCTCTCTCTCTCTCTATTGCATATTCAATACCACATAAATGCTCTACTACTATATTCTATACCAGAGGTTCCCAACCACTGGCCCGTGGACCGGTGCCGGTACACGGCAGCACATTTGCCACCGGTACGCGAGAAGGAACCGGCCATGAATCTATAACCTTGCATCACCAGGATTTTCCAAACATAGCATGAAGAAAGATACCAAGGATTTGTCAGTGATGTCACCGACGGTGGTTTGTAAACAGCTTTGAGTCTTGCTACTTCCGTGTTGCATAGCATAACAGTGACATCACTGTTGAATAGTATCGAAGCCGTGGTATTTTTGAGTGGTGCAGCCACTCCAATGCCCAGCAGCGTTTTTTTTCACCACAAAGTGTCACTGTTGCGCGCGCACACACACACACACACACACACACACACACACACACACACACACACACACACACACACACACACACACACACACACACACACACACACACACACACACACACACACACACACACACACACACACACACACACACACACACACACACACACACACACACACACACACACCTGATTTTTTACCATTCATGTGTGTTGAGCACGCAGCAGCATAAAAACAGCTGTAGGCTATTTTGTCACACTCACGCTAATGAAACAATAAACAGGATTAATATTTCATTCATCTTTCATGTCGACATTCAAGTTATCAGAAGATGCATCACTCTGCAAGTTTAACTAAAGTTTTCCACCTGTCCAAAGTCATTTCTGAAAAAAACATAGGCCTAACCTCTTTTTAGTGTGGTTGCCCTAACAGGGCAACCAGACTATTTGTACATTTGGATACTTTGCCGCACTACTCTTCCCACAGTTTTTGCCGCACACACTCGAGCCATATGTCAAATCGACCGGCTTCATCGGGAATCGTGTGCTTGTATTTTGCTAAGAGATCCGTTGTATAGTTTAATTGATATTAATTAATTAGTTCTTCATAGACTTATAATGGGGAAATCGAAGACTACATTTAAGTATTTTTTTCCCTTGGAGACCGTAAGCGCCATATTTACAAGACTTGGGGGGGAGGTTCATAATAATTATGAAAATTAATTGAAATGGAATTACATCAGTCCGCCTCATGGTGGCGCTATTACAGCCCACTTTTTTCCCTATAACTCTTGAACCGTAAGTCGTCAAATCTAAATTTATTTTTCCATGGATTCCTTGGGTCATGATGCATTTCCACATATAGGCCACGCCCATTTTCGTCAGGGAAAGAAATCCTGCAAATTTGAATTTTCAAAAAAAAAATCGGCACACATGATCTCCGGACCTATCCGATTAAAATAATTTTGGTAGTGCGTATACTTCGGCCATAATCGTCATCCGAAGTTAGAAGGAGGGGCCTATTTTACAAAAAATCGAAATAAAATCAAAATCACGAACGGAATGTCCAAACCATCCTAAATTTGAATCACATGTCCCGGGTGGTTAAATCAACCAAGTTCCAAAAGCAATTAAATTTTCATCCATAGGGGGCGCTGCAAATGCGAAAAATGTAACCGATTGTTGCAAAAACATGATTTTGGGGGGATAAATCCCCTCCGAATTACTTACGCATGATCACAAGGTTGACGCGACATTGTAATTGGCTAGCAACATTAGTGGGAGGGGCCTATGTAAGCGACTGCGGCAACCACACTTTGCACTTTTTCAAAATTGCAACCTTTCCAGTTTATATTCATATTTGAATAGAAAAGAGAGGTCGCACACAATGCATCGCATCGCGACGCATTGTGAGCTTGTAGATCAGCTATTTTCAAATGGTCGAAATGTATATAGGGTTGAAGTGGTTACAGTAATGTATGTTTTTCTAATCAAAATGTAAATCTCCAAAGTAACTAGTAACTAAAGTACAAATGTTGGCTCTGAGATGTAGTGGAGTAGATGTATTGGGAATTGGAATACAGTCAAGTAAAGTACAAATACCTCAAAATTGTACTTAAGTACATTATTTGAGTAAATGTACTTAGTTACTTTCCACCACTGGGTTAACGGCAGGAGGATGAGTTAACAAAACGTCAACAAAGAGAAAAGTATATGACCAAGCTGTCCGTTTGTGATGACAAAAAAGATTACGAAAGAAAGGAGAGAGAAGTATGACTAAGACACAGAAGTGGTCAATGTTATCCTCAACTTCATATTGACATCTGTTGTCCAGATCATATCTCACACCAGGGCTGCAGGGCTGAATCATTCAGGCCGCGGTAGTCAAGTCATACACCCAGCCAGGCCACCCTATCCCTATACCCACACGCGTGTACGTTTGGATTACAACAGAGCCAACAGAGTATAGACAGAGTTGCGACATTGAGGGGGCAGAAAACAGCCCTGTCACGTGGTTCATCGACTACAATAGATTCTGTAAACTTCCGGTGTCCCTATTCGCCAATAGAAGTCTATGTAGAAGAGGACTGGCCCCATGAAGTGAACGGAGTTGTCGTAACTCTGTCTATACTCTATGGGCTCTGGATTACAAGTAGGGCTGCACGATATTATATAAAATATATATAAAATTTCATATCTCTGTATTTATGCCAAATATTGCGATATCGATACGATATACGATATTACCGTTACAATTTCATTATCTACATTTTAAGTGTTGCAACACTTATGGTGATTGAAAAACCATAAAACCTGGGTGATCTACTGTATGCTATCAAATTGTATGTTTATTCACGCAGCATAGTACTGTACAGCATATGAATGATACATTCTACCCTTCTAAGGACCAGCTGAGACCCCAACTTTGAGAACCAATGGTGTAGTGACGGGCGGGAACCCCTTTTGGTGTTTTAAGAATTATGTTATACTTTAGTGTTGGGGCCCTTTACTTTAGAATCATATGATAGACTGACTGATCAGCTGGTTATGTTCTTTCACCACTTTATTATTTGTATATGTAACAATACATAACATTATATGAGAGTCGCTATAATTAAGATTTCCAGGGTGAATGCCTCCGACTTAATTGGCCTAATTTTCTACAGTGCCACCCTGCTCTTTGGGCCCTGCAGGGCTTGTGCCCAGAATTTCCCATTCAGGAATCCAGCTCTGACGCATCCCCAAAGCTATAGTTAGCTAAAAGTTAGCTACTTTATTAGTGTGGTTGCCTATGGGCAACCATACTATTGTTCCCCTTACCTTTTCTTTTCATTCATTAGTGTGGGCAACCAGACTATTGTAATTGTAACACTTTATTATTAGTGTGGTTGCCAGACTATTGTAATTGTAACACTTTATTTACTGGAGTAAGACTTTTTTTGAAACGCTACTCCTCCCATTGTTTTGACTGTACGCACTTGAGCCATATGTCAAATCGACCGATAAATGTTGTATAGTTTAATTGATATTAATTAATTAGTGAATTCATTTTCCCCATTCACTTAACATGGGAAGATCTAAAAGTCCAACTCAAGTATTTTTTTCTCTGACACCATAATAGCTATAGTTACAAGACTTGGCAGGGAGGTTCATAATAATTACAAAAAATAATTATCATATAATTACATCGGTCGGCCACAAAATTATTTTGTCCCTGGATTCCTTGGGTCATGACGCATCTCCCCATATAGGCCACGCCCATTTGCGTCATGATAGATTTTCCGCTAAAATCGGTACACATGATCTCTCGACCTTTCCGTTGAAAACACCACAGGCGGAATTTTGATAGTGCGTATCGTTCGGGCGTAATCGGCTTCCGAAGTTAGTGGGAGGGGCCTATTTTACAAAAAACGCCACAAATCACAAACCAAATGTCCAACCCACCCCAAATTTGAATCAGATATCGCGAGTGGTTTAATCAACCAAAAGCCAAAAACAATTCCATTTTCATCCATAGGGGGCGCCGTAAATGCAAAAGAAATTAGCGTTTGTTGCAGTTTTTTTTTTTGGGGGCATAAATACCCTCCGAATTACTTACACATGATCACAGGTGTGACTTGAAATTGTAATTGGCTAGCAACGTTAGTGCGGCAACCACACTTTGATTTTTTTTTTAAATTGCGACCTTTCTAGTTTATCATAGTATCCATGTTGATATAATGCCATTTGGATCAATGATATAACATTATGTTGTTATATAATAATATAGCAGCGGGTAGCCTACTTGAGAATGACTGATGGCAGTCAACTGTCTTCTGTGTTTTGGTAAGCTGATGGGAGACGCGACGACGCCACAGTAATCGTGACATGTTATTTTCGTCCCATCCTTAAACACTCCTTATACACTTATACCTTATACACTCCTCCGATGTGTGGTCGGATCGAATCTTTCAATGAACAATGCGAGGTCAAAACAGCGATATCGGGACAGGGTCTAATTGGCATAGTGCCAATAAGGGGTAGGGCAATTGTGAAAATACACCTCTTTGTTTCTCGCCGTTGCCCTTCCCATTTGCGTACAAGACTTATTTCAATAAAATAAAGACATACATGCTGTCAAGTGTTTACGGGATAAAGTGTATTCTATTCTGTCTTGGCCAAAATGTGCAGTTATTGCCTTCAAATGTTTTGAGGACCTAGTGGACACTTTTTCATGATTGGCTGCCTCTAGCGCCTCTAAGCCAACGGGAGATCCAATAAAACCCATAGTCTGAACGCTGCAACATGAAGCCGTATATCCTCTAAGCCAATGGGAAATAAAACCCATAGTCTGAACGCTGGAACATGAAGCCGTATATCCTCTAAGCCAATGGGAAATAAAACCCATAGTCTGAACGCTGCAACATGAAGCTGTATATCCTCTAAGCCAATGGGAAATAAAACCCATAGTCTGAATGCTGCAACATGAAGCCGTATAAGCCAATGGGAGATAAAACCCATAGTCTGAACGCTGCAACATGAAGCCGTATATCCTCTAAGCCAATGGGAAATAAAACGCATAGTCTGAATGCTGCAACATGAAGCCGTATAAGCCAAT
This sequence comes from Electrona antarctica, assembly GCF_951216825.1. Taxonomy (NCBI): domain Eukaryota; kingdom Metazoa; phylum Chordata; class Actinopteri; order Myctophiformes; family Myctophidae; genus Electrona; species Electrona antarctica. Next base: position 13,146,655 of record NC_136804.1, read on the forward strand.
GGGAGATAAAACCCATAGTGTCTTTGCTGCACCTGGCAGTTATGACGCGAGTCATTCTGCGGTATATCCGGCCAGGCTGGCCGCTCCAACAAAGCCAGCTGGCAGGGGATGGAGTGTGTTCTGACTCAACAGTGACGTTTACAGGTTGGACGGGACACCTGTCCTGTACAGCAAAGGAGTGGGAACAGGGAAGGGATAGCATGTTCCTCCACGCACTATACGTCCTCCCAGCGAAACTCTTCACGGCCAGGTGAAAATACTTGGCTGTTACACATTTTCTTTTTTTATATAGTTTTTATCCCACGATTTCGCAACCCATTTTTTTCACCCAGTGTCAATTATCTAATGTAATCCTGGGCGCTACACTTCCTCTGCCAACCTGGGGGGGGCAGCAGACTGACCTCATGCTCTCTTCTATGCATGAGGAGTCCAAGCTTCTTTTCACCTGGCAGGAGGGAGTTTCCCCGGCTGGACGTAGCGTGTGGAAGAAACACGTTATTCCGACCAGTTCCTTTCCCCTCCATCAGGCGCCCCGGCTGGCCAGGGGCTGTTACACATTAACACATTCCTTGCCGTTACACTAGGTGGAATCGTGAGGCCAGTGCCAGTCAAATGCGTGAAATACCAAAGTAGAAGAAGAGATCCTGGGCAACCAGGAAGTGCAGCCCCCAAAACACTATAGTGTGGCTTCACTGCGGGGGATACGCGATGGAGTTGTTTTGGTCCGCGCAATGTTAGATCATGGAATTAAAACCTCCCGAGAGAGAGAGAGAGAGAGAGATAGAGAGAGAAAGAACTGCTGTGGCTAAAGGACAAACAGATCGATAGCACATGATCCAACTATATCAGCCCCTCCTGGTTTGCAGTGGAAACTGCAGTGTCAGGAGACCACCTTAAGCTGTATTGATCTAAGATCAGCTATTTTCGGCGAGAAGAATTGGTGTAGAGGTTTAAATACCTAGATCTTCCATCTTCGACAGAAACTTACATTTAAAGACCGCCCCATTTTTTCCCCTAATTAAGTAAATTAGTTTGATTAACAGTTGTTGCAGCCCTACTTTAATGATGCATTAAAACACAATGACAAGGTACGACTTTAGAGATAAAGGATTAACAAAGTTATCTCTGCCAAGCAGCTTCCAGTGTTATAGACATCATTATTACATATTAGCCTAATTGCAATTATTTGAGGCAATTTCCATGGCATTTCCATGTTGAAAAATGTAAGAAAGAAAATCAGCGTCCGACCGTGCACTTATGTCTAAGACACACAAAAAAAACAAGAAAAAAAACATGCCATCTCTGGTTTACTACATCTGTGTGAAGTAGGTGGGCAGGTAGTTGTATTGTAGTCTATTCATTTCAATGGAAGAGTGAACTATAAGTGAACACAGCTTCTGAACCATTCTCATGGTCACTGAACTTTATTTTCGATTATTATTATCATTTTGATGAACACAAATTCAACCATACAGTATATGTAACATATTATTGTAGTGGTTCTCAGAGAGAGGTCCAGCGACCCTCTGGGTTACTTGAGGGGGTTCCAAATGGACCCTTATACAGGTCTGTAAATCTGAGAGTGTACAAATGGAACCAAATGGACCTTATACATGTCTATTTGGTTTTATTTGGTACGCTCTCAAAGTTGTGGTGGTCCGTGGAATTAACCATTGTAAATTGTATAGCAGACTGTTCCAAATGTGATGGAACAGATTCCTGGTTCCTTAATGTTGGACACAGTTTGCCCGGTTCCTCCTGATCCGGACCCCAACCCTAATCTCTGGCTGTGTCCCGACACCCCCCGTGCCCCCCCAACCCGATAAATGTTCCTTCCTACCTAGTATTATGATACCCATAACTTGCATATCAGGCGATACAGAGTACCGATCTGATACCAGTGTGTCATTTAAAACAAATCTAGGACAATGGTTCTCAGAGTGGGGTCCAGGGACCATCTGGGTGCCTTGAGGGGGTTTCAAATGGACCCTTACAGGTCTGTAACTCTGACGCGTGCGTTTTAACAGCGGGCGACAGACAGACAAATGTTCCGGAAGTGCATTATTTGTCTATGGGACCCGGCGAATACTGGCGATAGCAGACGAACAGGCGATAGGCGGAGGAACGTCGCCCGAAAAGATAAAAATAATTCGTCTTTTCGGGCGACATCATCCGGCGATAGCGGGCGGTCCGGCGATAGCCAATGAAATTCATGATCGCTCGCCGTTCTCCCGCTGTTAAAATGCACTGTGAGAGTGTACAAATGGAGTCCCCCCCCCCACACACACGCAGGATGTATGTGATAAATTACATGGTATCAGAATGACATAGACTGACCCGCCGATACCGACACTAGCAGTTTAGGCAGTATCGGCAGCTTTTACCATACTGGTGTCGGTATGGGAATGACTCCTCCCTCACCACCCATTTCAGTCTGGTGTTCAGAAGGACCCCGCCCACCACTATGGTCTTACTTCCTGCCGTTGAAGCTGCTGCTGTTATGATTGTTTGTGAGGGATGAAGAGGAGGAAGGCGAGATCTTTGGCAAAGCACAGAGATTGGAAGCACCAGATGCCCTGAAGTTCAAAACAAGAGTAAAAAAAATAGAAGAAAAAAAAATGTATATACCTGATATATATATATACACAGGTCATGAGTTAAGATGAGCAGGGGTTCCCAAAACCTTTTGGCTCCAGACCCCAAAAGATCTGCAAGCACACAACGCGTCGCGGATGCGATGCATTGTGAGCTTGTAGATCTGCTATTTTCACTACTTCTTAAGGTTTTGTGTTTGGTTTCGAATTTATGGGAGTTCTTTGATATTATGAATTTCTTTTAGATTTTTATTTTCTATTTAAATAAAAGAAAGGGAAATTAGAGAATAGAAATGTACAGTTGGAGGCCATCGATATTGTCCTTTTCTTTTTGCTGAGGTTTGTGTGATCTGCGCAAAAGGACAGTTAACCCATTTTGGGTGGGAACCCCTTTTGGTGTTTTAAACATTATGTTATAATTTAGCTATTGAAAAATAGCAGATCTACAAGCTCATAGCGCGCCACCGAGTGGCGCGCTACGAGCTTTGTAGGTCTGCTATTTTTGAAAAATCGTGAAAATATTTATTTCAGAAAACTGGAGGATTTAGAAGGATTTTTTTAAATTTTGAGGTCAGGCCTAAATGGGTCAAATGATAAGGGACAATATCGGTGGCACCCAACTGTACTCGTGACCGATACAAATGGGCCAGATTTGGGAACCACTGGGTTAGAGAGAGAGAGTGTGATGCCTGAGTTATGCTTAAGGGCTTGGTGGCACCGAAAAAAGGAGAGCTACAAAAAAAAGAGCTACAGTTGGGTGCCACCGATATTGTCCCTTATCATTTGACCCATTTAGGCCTGACCTCAAAAATGTAAAAAATCCTTCTAAATCCTCCAGTTTTCTGAAATAAATATTTTCACGATTTTTCAAAAATAGCAGACCTACAAGCTCGTAGCGCGCCACTCGGTGGCGCGCTATGAGCTTGTAGATCTGCTATTTTTCAATAGCTAAATTATAACAATGTTTAAAACACCAAAAGGGGTTCCCGCCCAAAATGGGTTAACTGTCCTTTTGCGCAGATCACGCAAACCTCAGCAAAAAGAAAAGGACAATATCGATGGCCTCCAACTGTACAAAAAAAGGAGAGCTACAAGCTCACAACCCGTCGTGAGCTTGTAGATTGGCTATATCCGATGCAGACACACACACCAGCACACAAGTGAGGTCCAAATTAGGATTTGGTTGTGCATGGATAGCCGATCTATAAACTTACGTTATGCACAAATGTATATGCACTGCATATAGTTGTGAGCTTGTAGATCTGCAATTTTTGCGCAACTAAGTATAAGTCAGGCTTTCAGAGAGAGAGAGAGAGAGAGAGAGAGAGAGAGAGAGAGAGAGAGACAGAAACGTTCTTGAAGATTAAACGTGTCAATTAAAAAAAAACAATGAAAGTGATGAGTTGAGTTGAGAAGCCCAAGCAAACCCACAGATGGATTGATATACAGAGACACAGAGAGGAGCGGCTTGGAGATTAAGTTAAAGAAGCTGAGAGGTAAGATCAAATGAAGCGCTCTCTATATTCCTATGGTGTACCAACACGTTCCCTGGCGGCATTAATTAATTAATTCACCCGTTAATCGCCAGCATTTTTAAGTGAAACCCTTATTTTTGAAGGATCCACCGGAAATGGAAAAAAAAACTGAACCGGATGTAGACTGACGGTGTGTGTTGTGACGGACGGATAGAAGTTACCATCTGCTGTCCCCTGTTAAGTCATTTTGTAGCTACAAGATCGTGAGACCTACAGTACAACCACAGGGTAACAATATTCCCTATCGGGACATAACTTAAATGAGCTCACTTGAGCTTCCTTCCCGATACCGATTCCGATATCGGTCGATACAGAGCACCGATCCGATACCAGTGTGTAATTTAAACAAATCTAGGACAGTGGTTCTCAACGGGGGGTTCCTTGAGGAGGTTACAAATGGACCCTTAAAGGTCTGTAACTCTGAGAGTGTACAGGAACCAAATGGACACGCATTTGTACTCTCTCATGAATTAAAGGGGTCCTAGAAATTAAAATGATTGAGAACCACTGATCTAGAAATAAATTCCAAAAAAATGTAAGTGCCACAAATTTGTAAAAATAATGTAAATAGTACCGTAAGAGTATAAAACAGTCGTGCAAAATCATGTGATGAATGACGTGGTGTCAGAATGGAATAGACTGGCATATTGACCGATACCAGCGTTCTAGGCAGTATCAGCAACTTTTCCAATACTGGTATCGGATCAACTCTAGGATGGTTCACTCACTTAGGTGTTGACCTTCCCTATACTCTGACCCACAGAGCAGTGATGGTTTGACTCACTTATTGACCTTCCCTAGTACACACTAACACAGACAGACCGACAGACAGACAGACATATGTTTGACTCACTTAGGTGCGGTGGAACCTCTTGGCCACGAACCATCCATGTTCTTCTGCTCTATGACCAGAACCTGCAGCAGAGAAGATTCACATGAATTATCATGTTCTGGTGCAACCAGATGTTGTCATTAAAAGTGCATAGACCACGATGTGAGAGTAATAATGGAAATAAGACGTTTCTGTCCGTTTCATCCAGCGGTTTTAATACAGATGAAATAAATGATTCTAGCGGTTATGCAAAATAATTGCCATTAACTCAGATATTTGCAGGAATTGTACTACTTGTGACGAGCCCATAAATCTCAAGACACAGAAAAGACACCCTCCCCTATCATTCTCAATGACGCATCACTGATATCTCAAACAGTACCGCATGGGTCTTCAACAGGGGGTCCAGGGCCTCTATACTAGGGGGTCCTCAAGAGTTGCGTTAACCTGTCATTCGGGGCGGAACATTCACCAAAAATAGCCGAACTACAAGCACACCACAACCAACGCATTATACCGTGACACGGTTGTGAGCTTGTAGATCAGCTATTTTCGGCAAACGGATTTAAGTGGTTTAAGTGGTTAAATGCCTGAAAATGAACTGAATTACAAGACACTGATGACAGTGCTGTCAAACAAGTCTATGAGGCCATCTATGAAATCTATGAAAAGGTTTAATCTGCAATATAATTGTACACAATATGTAATGGGAGGTCCCTACTTCATATATCTCTTGGCTAAGGAGGTCCTTGACCTGAAAAACATTGAAGACCCCTGTCTGCACTACCGGACTGAAACACTCGACAGCATGGTTTCCTCTCCACGCGGTAGCCGTGTGTCACAGGGTAAGACAGGGAGCTGGATGGACGGATGGTATGGCTGGGGCCACTTAGTAGGGCTTTGTCTGAGGCCTGGTGAAAAGAACCCGACAATCCTCTGGAACTGAACAGCTGGCCTGGAATGTCACCTAGCAGCCTGTGGCATGCCGGCCCATTGTGTCAGCCGGTCATCTAGATCCGTCTGGACGTAAACAGAGACCTGTGTAGGTCAAAAATAGCTTATGTCTAGAAATTAGCATAGTCTACCACCAGAACCTTAGTCTGTGGCCAAATAGCCTCAGAGTATGGTGTGTGGGGCATTGCATGTTATCCACGTATACCTGTTCTGTGGTCGGAAAGCCACGAAGCATGATGCTTAGAATTACTTTATTTTGTGAAACTTATCATTCTCCTTTGCTTCTATGCTCTGTCAATCTTTTGCTCAGATACTTTTGAATTACTTAATATTGTTCGCAATTTCGCATTCGTTGAGTCAAAGTTAGTTATTTTGTTTGTTTTCTCGTAAAACAAATGCTTGACAATGTGTCACTAAGTTTTGTTTAAAAAATGAGAAACATCTAAAGAGGTAGGCAATAAAAGCTTCGGCTTCAGCCTCTACCTTTTTGGTGCCACTAAGCTAGTGGTCCTATATGTGTATGCATACATATTTGTATGTATATGTTTACTTTTCTTTTAAATGTACCGAAATAAAGTTTACTACTACTAAAAACTCCCAATCCCAGGTGAATGTGCTTCACATGTTGGGAGCCGCGGCGGGAAAATCACTCTCAGTAAGGCAGTAGTACCGGTAGTTCTCAAACCTTTTCATGTCAAGGACCCCCAAATTGATATACAATTAGCCACAGACCCTCCGGCTGTTAAGGGGTTTGTGCCACGGACCCGCAGAAGAGAAGATCTGTCCAAACATTTGAGACTTTTCCATTATGTTATTTTTTTTAAATGGCAAACATGCAAGCTTGCAGTGCGTCATGAAGTGAGCTTCTACTATGTGCATCTACTATTTTTGAATAGCTAACGTGTATAAATGGAATGTGGTTCAAAATGATTGTGATGCTGCATTAACACATATTGCTAGGGACCCCCTAAAAAGGGCTCCTGGACACAACTTTGAGAACCAATGCACTTCATTGTAGGTTACGCACAGGATATGGGCATTTGGAACTACATCTACAACCAGTATGTTATACTATACAGGGATTGATAGTACAACACTGACGAAGGCTATACGCAGAAACGTGTGCTGTCTGCTCTGCAGCATACTGTGCGAATTATAAAAGAATAAAAAGTGCCTTAAACCAAATGGCATGTCCGTGAGTGCTGGTATTCTCTCCTTAGATCATTTCTTGTAAAGAATACTATACAGGGTACATTTATATTTTATAGTTACAACTTAAACACTTTTAAGACGTTTTTAATATAAAATTGTGAAATATTACGAAAGAAAGAGGCAAACATTGTGAAAATACACAATCTACAGTACAAGCTCACAATGCAGATGAGCTATTTGCAACTGAGTCAAATTAAATATGACTGCCCCTACTTCCTACCTGTCCCTGGTAGAGTCCTGCGTCCTGGATGGTGCTGTCGGGTTTGTTGAGCGGTTCAAAGGTGTTGCTCATGTAGCGGTTCCACAGCCGCGTCTCATTCTCGTCTGGAATACTGAACAGCTTCCTCATCTCCTTCTCGATCATGTCTGGAAACAAAGGGTCAGAGGGGGGAGGGGGGGATCATTTAGGGCACGGGTTCTCAAACTCTTTCATGTCAAGGACAAAAAAATCACACCCGTGTGAAGTAAGTGGTGCAACTCCGTGGGGGAGGGGGGTTCCAGACCCACAGGAACGCACCCAGGGTGCCGGCCCGATTCAGGCGAGCCGCCCCGCGTCCGAAACGGTTGAGAAATGACATGAGAGTTACAACCATGCTGTTTCCGTGCTCAGAAGCACCCACCCACACACCCACCTACACACAGTCACTTAAGGAAGTGGTTGCACCACTTAAAAAGGAAAAAAAAGACAAAGAAATGGGATTTTAGTATTGCTTATCATATACAGTACAATTATGGACAATTATATTTCTTTTAGGCTCTTACTGTAAGTCTGCTAGGATAGTGTTTTATCGTTTGTTAGAACTTGTGTTAACTATGCTATTCCCATATCTCTGCTATCCTATATGTTTTTATTGTATTGCTGTGCAGGACTTTGGAACTCATGTGTGCTATACAAATAAACAAGTTATTAATTATCATAATTATGTAGCAACCCGGGCCGGTACCGTCTTAAATGGAAACAAAATGGAGTCAGCACATAAGCCAATTGGTGCACCAGGAATGAGGCCACAGGATACTCGCCCTATGCTTTAATGTTTGGACGAGAAGCAAGGTATACACTCTGTTGATACTGTTCAGTATTCAACATCCTCTCCTTCAATATTCTCTCTCACCTCCACACTCTCTCAATTGAGAAATCCCCAATCAGAATGAAAAACTCCATTACCTGGCTAACTGTCTCGTTTACTCTGCTCAGTAAACCCATTAACCCTGGCACACACCCGTTTGTCATTATTGGGTTTTTTCCACAGCCTCTCATATGAATTTAACCCTTTATTCCCCATGAGTTGCATGCATCTTTTTAAACAATTATCCTTTACTAAAACCTATTTATTTAGAGATCTATTTATAACAGACAACCTTTTATTAAAGGCATACATTTTTTAACTTAGTCAACTGTTTTAGAATGACTTGTACTTAATGTATTAACATATTTGAATAGGGCTAAGGGCATGAACTAACCACTTGGCTACAATAGTATGATAAAATAAATTTACAAAAAAGAAATAAATACACAAAAAGATAGAATATGGAGATTCTGCCCAACAGCAACGATATGAAATGTGAGCTTACAGTACTTACCGGTATAAGCATTATTATCATCCATTTCTTCTGTCACATGCAAGAGCTTTAGAGGAGAAACTACACTGACTCAAAGTCACTTTGACTTTACAGCACAGCAGAGGGGAATCTGTGTCCAGCTGACACTCGTTAACGTTACTGATTAAGGCAGTTATTTCTGCATCCAACAGGTCTACATCTAAAGTATGGAATGTAACAAGTGACCGTTTCTATTATTATTGATTTTTAGAGGTTAATGGAATTTATATTTATGCAGTATTGATATTATGTTGTTAGTGCCTCCGTCCTCTGAAACTATGTGGTGTAAGTATAATAATAATAACATCATCATCATCATCATATCGTATCAATATCACTATGTCAGGGGTTCTCAACGTTTTTGGCCGGGGACCCCCGGAAATGCTTTGGCAATGTATCGGGACCCCCGCCCCGCCCCCTCCCGACCCCCAATATAAATTGACTGCTACAATAACCTTAAACCATTTTGGGCGGGAACCCCTTTTGGTGTTTTAAGCATTGTTATAATTTAGCTATTGAAAAATAGCAGATCTACAAGCTCATTAATTTGGGGACCCCCTAAAATTATTTGGCGACCCCCCGAGGGGTCGCGACCCACGGGTTGAGAACCCCTGCACTATGTGACAGTCACACATTAGGAGCTTGTAGTAGATCTGCTATTTTCAAATATCTGGCACAAATTGTTTTCCGCAGCCAATACACTTTGGCATGAAAACATTTTGAGAACCCCTGTTTTAGTTAACAAGCTTTTAATTTTAATTTCATTTGGGAGACCCTGAACAGTGTTTGTGGTAAGTTTGGTGCAGATTAGATGGGTCCCCTGACGTGGCCCGTGGGGGCCTCACGTGTCCCCTGTTAGAACTATTCTGATGGCAGACCACTGAACAGTCGTTCTGAGCTTGTAGTTTCGCTATTTTGACAATATTTATCTGTGGAACACAGTCAAACTAAATGTAATGTATACAATTCCAAGTGCCTGTCAGGGTGGGGGGTCGCCAGTTCAAATATGATTATTTTGGGGGGGTCGCGGCACTGAAAAGTTTGGGAAATGTCTTGCTCTAGGCCAGTGGTTTTCAACCAGTGGTCCGGGGACCACCAGTGGTCCTTGAAGGGATTCCAGGTGGTCCCCAGACAAATGGAGAGTTGGTAAACAAATGGACGCTTATAGACCTCTTAGAGAGCGTAAAATGAAACCAAATGAAACTGTACGGGTCCATTTGGTTTCATTTTACGCTCAAGAGTTAAATTATTGTTAAACATCTGCATTATTTAATTTACAAGAAGTCTACACAAATAGAGAATGTAGAAGAATTGTTATTTTGATCAACGCCTGTTATCTCTCCTAATTTTACCAACATCAATACAGGATGGAAATGTGGACCAAATCTTATCCAAAGACAACAAAATATTTTGGTTCTGAATCTCATCAAATGGTGGTCCGTGGCTCAAATGCCAAAAAAACAATGGGCCTTGATATGGAAAAGATTGAAAACCCCCGCTCTAGTCCATTTCAATATAGTAGAACAATAACATCACTGACTGTCTTCCATCGTTTGAGGACTCAACTTTTCAGTTGCTTGTCACTCCAGCGATGTGGGACAGGGCAGTCGTCATTAACATAAAGGGGGATTTATTTTATTTTGTCCCCGATTATTAATCATTATTTCTAGGCGAGGATCAAAGGAGGTGGCACACATCCGCATACCGTGCAGGTGCTGAACACTCCCAAAGGGATCCGTGTGCAACCTTTTCCTTTTCTTTATTTATTTATAGGCTTCAGATATTTATTTCCATCTACAGATAATGTTCATTTGAATATTGTCGTTGCTAGTGGAAACCGTTGTATGTCCAGAACTGTTCATTTTCAGGAGATGTAAAAAAAATAATTATAACTTCCAATTGATCCAATGTAGTTATTAGTTAGTCACAACCTTCGTGTTAATACTTTTAATTGGTTCAAATATTAATAAAAACTCAGACGCACTTAAGCATTTTCACTTAAAAAAGATTCAATAATATCATAATTTGATGCTTTGTGACCTTGTAGATAGGGTATTTTTGCAACTTTTGTGCAACACTGTACACGATAGGGCATTCACTTCTAGTCATTTTTACTAGTTGCCTAGTTTACTAGTCGACTAGTCGACTAGTTTTTAACTACCTACTTTTCAATGTACAAATATGTATTTGGGAAATACATATTTGTACATTGAAAAACTGTGTACATGGTGACTATAACTATAATCTACCTGATCTTGAGGCCTACAAAATCGGGAAAAAAATAAAAAATAATTTTGTTTTCCTTTTTTTTCTTATCAACTAGTCAACTAGTAAACTAGTCGACTAGTTGCTTAATGCCCTAGTACACGATACACTGAAAAGACTTCCTAGCCTACCACGGCAGGATGGTCATGAAGGTCAAGGTCATCGTAGTTCATTTGTACCTACCTATCGTGTCGGCTTTGCTGAAGCGGCGGGTGACCACGTTGTCCATGTTGCTGTCCTCACACAGCTTCAGCTCCGTCAGGTACACCTCCACCTTGCAGTGTTTCACAAACATACCCTGTTCCACCACCTGAAGACACAACAGCGCTACATCAGGTGAGGCACATTCACATAAACAACACCACCACCTGAACAACACAAGACAGCCGGGGAGTTTTCAATTCACCGCATTAGGACGTCAGGCCAAGTCCCAATCTGTGATTTGTGAAACAGCGTGAAAGGAATTCCTTACACACTCACACACAGTTCTATAAACAATTAGTCACGATATGCAGAATTATGATGTTTAGGTCTCATCATTCTAAATCTAAACCTATGTTCTACATTATACAGCCGACCAGGAAGACATTGCAGAGTGAGGCTTTAACCGTTGCTATTAAGAAATATCTGAGACCATTAGGGTTTTATTCAAGATGCCTCTGACACAGGTATTCTATTGCATTATTACAATTATATATAGTTTACTTTAGACTGATGCTAGGTTCTCGGTTTACCCGTGATCCATTAATAAGCATTCTAATGCACCGTTACAAATAGTAAAATACACCAATAAAATGTAGATAAAATAAGGGGGACCACACAATCACAAGATTAAATAGATGGAACAGAGTCCAAAGTTCATGTGCAAATTCATCATCAGTGGGGGGGGGGGGGGGGGGGGGGGGGGCACGGGGGAATATATTATATACTATATCCTATTGCATTTGCCCATATGCTATTGCACTTGCCCATGGTCTATATTGCACTTGCCAGTTAGCACAGTCATATGCGAGTGTGTGTGCGTGTATGCGAATTGCGAACCGAGCGAACCGAGATATTCTCGTGGCAGACCCCTGAAAAGTGTGCAGATTGGAACGGTGTGCCCTAGGCCCCCAAGTGGCCCCTGGCGTGGCCTCTAGTGTGACTATCGTCATGGCAGACCCTGCCCTGACCAGTGTTTGGGCCAAGTTTGGTGCGGATTGTAGTAACAAGCAATTTTATTATGAATTTAGGATAACAGATGCCCTCCAGCTAGGAGGAGGGCGAGTACTAAATCAGAGCATTTCAAAACATATACAGTAGCAAGAATGCAAGAAAAGACCTGGACATTTTCCAGAACTTCAAACACCAGACTTTTCTAAAGCCGGCAACTCCCTAAACCATGAAACAAGTCCTGACAGAATGGAAGAAAAGAGCTATCCCTCCCTCGCATTCACCCTTTACATATGTAAAGGGTGCTAATATATGACTAAAACTATGACAAAATACACCGACAATTTTGTCAACAAATAACAACTAGAGAAGAGATCCTGTAGAACTAAGACTTGTGTGTCACGGTCTGAAAATAGCTGATCTACAAGTGAGCTTGTAGAGCTTGTATATCTGCTATTTTCGATGCAGCCAAGTATAAATCAGTCATTGCAACACTATCATGGTGCGACAAAAAAATACTAAATTAACTGTAGATTTAGTCAACTAAAACTACCGACTAGACTAAAAGTAAAATATTTCAGATGACTAAAATAATTAAATGTTCTAAGGTCTATGAATGAATGAAGGAAAATGTGTACATTAACATTGCTTATTGCATGGCTTGGTTGAATGCTTGATTCTGATTGGTCAATCGCTGAATTCAGTGGTCTGTTATTTCTGGATAATGACCACTCCGCTGAGTCCGCTCTATAACAGACCGATCCCTAATCAAACCCTCGGAGCACCTGCTGCGCCCTGCGCATTTACCTCTGTTTCCAACAGTCATTTACAGCCAAACATTGCTATCAAAAATGTATTTGAAAACATTTGAGAAATAGACGAAGCAGTACCCGAAAATGGATTCTATTTGATCAACTCACTTACTTGTTTTCCAGACAGTGCTGCAGCTGGGCAGACGCCGGCCAGCGCGACACTTATATGGAATACTTAAATTACCGCAAGCAAGGAAATATCTCGTTTTGTTGTGTTTTGGGTCAATGTATCAATTTATGTATTAAGTAGCCATGTAATAATAATGTGAAAATGTCTGCCTAGTTGGTCATTGTCGGGACCTAATCCACCTTTAGGGTGATTAACTACAAGCATCTTCAGCAGGTGAATTAATGATACAGCCTAGCCGCTGGTGAGAGTCACGCTGATATACATACGACTACTTTTCGGTGTAATCTAGTTAGTAAAACACCGCTCTCGCACTCAGAGCCAGGCTGCACAAAGTGTCTAGTGTGCATGAGCAGCAGACACCTAAAGTTAGGAGAGAGAGAAGCCATTTGTTCTCTCAGAAAACGAAGACAGGTGGACATTGCACCGAGGAGATCAGTCAGAATCAAAGACAGAAGCAACTGTGGTGGCCTGGTGGGACAACAACACTGTCCAGGAGCAGAGTGACAGATGCCATGGCTGATAGGTCCCAGGATCACTGGAAGATATAACTCTAAAGTCTCCACATGATGAGAACCAAACTGTATGTAGCCTATAAAAGGTAAAGAATTGCCAGCACTCCGACATCTGTCAGGTTCTTTTAAATTCATGATTAAAAGCTCTGGCAAACAAACATGTTTTTACGTGTGTGTTTGTTTGCCCGAGACTTCTCATGAATGAAAAAGTACCCGAAGCACTTTGGACTGCTGGCAATTATTTTGTCTAATACATTGTTTAAGTGTTGTTGAGTCGTGCACCCGCCCGGGAAAAGTGTTGTTTTAAAAAGGACTGAAGTAGTTGTGCTTGATTTGCTTCTTACTTTACCCCATGTCTGTCTGTGGCCCATGGAGCGACCTTCACCACTTAAACCCCAGCGTTGCAAACGAAAGCTTTCCGCAAAATAACGAAAAAGACACTAGTATAGAGCGGCGAGGCCTGAGGGACTTCGGTCAACCATATCGGTTCATAATCTAATATAGGGTTTAAGTGGTTCATTTATTTAGACAGTCTAAAATGCCTTCTAAATCCTGCAAATGGTGTTAATTTACAAATATTAATAATAATTATGTGTGTGTGTGTGTGTGTGTGTGTGTGTGTGTGTGTGTGTGTGTGTGTGTGTGTGTGTGTGTGTGTGTGTGTGTGTGTGTGTGTGTGCGCGCGCTCGCTCATTGTGCCCGACAACGACTATATAGCAAGCAACAACTAAACAGAGGTGTTAAAAAGGTATAGTTGCTTAAAAGGTAACATAACCTTAAAAACAACATATAGGCTTTCCAGGTCGAAACTGAAATGCTTGTTGTTGGTGTTGAAATACCGGTTACCTATAGTGCCATCACTTTCTCTGCAATCTGAAGCACTGTTTACCACACTAGGAGTGATGACTGATTTGTACATGTTTGCGTGCTGTGTGTCCTGCACTGAAAGTAGCACATCTACAATCTCACAACCTGCTGTGCTGTCTGACACATTGTGAGCCTATAAATCTGCTATTTTTGGTACAAGTCTGACACTGTTATGCAGGCGTAAGAAATCAACATGATACACGCAATGTTTCGTAATAACATTGCGAAACTACTTTTTCAAAGTTCCATGGACGGGCAAGCCACTTTGGACATCCAATTCTTTACTAGTACAAATCACAACTGGTAAAACATCCAAAACTAGAGATGTACCATTTTTTCCAATTTAGATACCCATTACTTGCATATCGATTGATACCGAGTACCGATCCGACACCAGTGTGTAATTTAAAAACAATCTAGGACAGTGGTTCTCAAAGTGGTGTTCTAGGGACTCTCTAGAACACCCAATGGACCCATACAGATCTGTAACTCAAGGGGTCCTTGAAATTAAAAAGGTTTGAGAACTGTACATAATACAAATTAAATTAATAAATTGTCCAGCTACAAGTTAGTAAAATCATAATGTAAATAGTGCAGTAAGAGTATAAAACAGGTAGTGCAACATCAACTGAAGCATTCAAAATACAAAATAATTGCCTGACTGTAATGTGATAAATTACATGGTATCGTAATGGCATAGACAGAAATACTCGACGATACTGTTCCGAGCATTTTAGGCAGTATATTTGCAGCTTTTCCCAATACTGGTATTGGTATGGGAACAACGTTAATCAAAAGGCATCTATCTGCCGGGTGCAAACAACCCAAAGCTTCTGCCCGGTCACGGTGGCGACGTCTGCGACATGCCCAGGCCAGCTGCTGTGTCCGGCGGACAAATTAGCTTCCTGTCCTGCGTGCCCGCAGCCCAGACCCCCTCCTCATCATCATAGGACAAAGCACGTCACCGTCAGGGCCAGGGTGAGGGGTGCCTAATTTAGCAGTGTGACGCGTGGAAACAGCTGAGGGGTCCCAGCCTATTTATTTCAGAGACCCCCCTCCGCTACCGGCCCCACACCTACACATACACACACACACACACACACACACACAGACTCTGCCTGAGCTCACCACCAGTGTTGCCAGATTGTGTGAGAGAAATAGGCAACCAGGTCTATGAAAACAAGCCCAAAAAAGTGACTACAGTATTATAGGGATAGGCCACATGAGCACTTTAACCCTATACACATCGACTACAAGCTTGCAGATCAGCTATTTTCAGAGAAATCTGTCCCTGGCACAAAATATTTTCAGATTGGATAATTCCATATAAATTTGGGAAAATATTTTAAACAATTTTAGAACTGGTATAAACATTAGGAAACAAGCCCAAATAAGCAACTACACTTACACTAGAAACAAGCCCCCCAAAAAATGCAACCCGCAACAACCAATATTTACAAGCAACTTCACAGAAAAACAAACTCAAAGCCGCTTATAATAAGCGGGCATGGCAACACTTCTCACCAAGTTACCACTGTCCCGGTTGAGTCAAAGAACACACACAGCTCATATTCAACACCCCCCCACCCCCACCCCCACCCCCCCTCCTGCACTCCTACAACTTGCCCCCACCCCTTGCACCTTGCAAAACACCCATGTGTTTCTTGGGGGGGGGGGGGGGGGGTAGAAAAGACAAACTTCTTCTCACCCGAAACGTGTAACAGAAACACCTCGGAACAGAAAGGAGCATCAATGCCAAACCCCTCCTCCCAGGCTCCCACTCGCTTATCTCCTCTCCCCATTCTCTCTCTCTCTCCACTTAAAATGCTTTAGCGCTCCTTCTCGGGCTCCTTCTCGGGCATGCTGCGGGCATGCTGAGCGAAGACCCCATGGTGTCCGACCCCAGCGGCCGTACGGTCCTCCTTTAGAATCCCTTGAAAACGCTCCGCCGCCCCTCCTAACCCCACCAAACCCCGGCCAGCCAGCCAGCCAGCCGCGGTCTGTAGCTCCAAAAAGAAACTCCAACAAATTTTGAGAAAGCAAAAGTAGGGGGGTTGGGGGGGAGAGGGAGGGGGAGAAAGAAAGAAGAAAAAAATAATAATGAACCTCCTGCATGTTGTGTCTCGTAGATCGCTCCATGGAAGCTGTTCTGTCATCCAGAAACCCCTGGCTGAAAATAGAACCTCCACCAGCCACATGATACTCCCCAACACCACACCACCCCCCCACGACATACATGGCAAAGATGGGAGGGTCCCATGGACAGGGGTCGAGCAAGCAAGAGAGCGTGTGTGTGTGTGTGTGTGTGTGTGTGTGTGTGTGTGTGTGTGTGTGTCATTCAGTGGGAGAGAGAGAGAGGGTGATTTATACTCAGTTGCGTGGCCGGGTGTCGCACACTCGACTGAATATAGCCGATCTACAAGCTCACAAGGCGTCACGTTCTCGGTTCACTGTAAGCTTGTAGATCAGGCTGCTTACTTTGGGTGATGCGTGACACCGGACAGTGGGCACGCCACAAAGCATAACGTTGGCTTTAAGAACAACGCAACAGAGCGGAGCGGCCATGATGACTGGTCAGATTTTGAAAAGTTGGCTGGCTTCAGCGGAAGTAAGTGTAACAGCACAACCTGTTGCCGTTTAGAAATAGCCATGGGTGAACTGAAGCTAGTTGTTGTTGGGAGGTATATATAATGGCAGGATGTGCGTGTCTAATTATTATTCCCCTCCGGGTCTTCATCCTGATGAAGACCCGGAGGGGTCGAAACGTTGATTCCTGATTTCCTAGGACCCCCAGAAGAGAAGAATCATTCAAAATCAGCCAAACACTTTCGATACTTTCCCAAAACATCTTTAAAAGAATAGCAGATATACAGGGTCGGCGTGTCAAATGGGAAGGGACGAGGTTGGGGTTGCCCCAGTTGGAGAAAAAAAAGCGAAGGGGAGGCCGACGGGCCAACTGGGACCAACCGATGGCCAGCAATCGCCACCCCAGCCCCTGATGAGGCATTTCGCCCCTGTGTCCCCCGACCCGGCCATGGCCAGTGGTTGAAATGATTGTGATGGTATTATGTTAACTACTTTTTCTGGGGACCCCCCTGGAACATCCCCAACAGGACCCCTGGGGCTGGGGGTCTCCGGACCCCACTCTGAGAACCACTTCCCCAGAGGAATACAACATAGCTCATAAACATGAATGAATTAAAGAGGGAACTAAATTAATTAAACTCGCTTACATTTTTTTTTTTTTAATCTTTCAGTGTGCAAGCCTTACTGTTGTTTATAGACTCTGAGTTATCCGAGTTATTGGGGTTTCCTTGAAATTAAAAAAATAAAAAGGTTTTAGAACCACTTGCTTTACGCAATATAGCTTTGGTAGCCATCAAATTGATTCAAGGCTCCAGCCTCCCTTTGCAGTACAGTACCCAGCCCAGATGTAGACATTTTGCTTTCCCGATGCCCTAGAGGGTTTGCTAATATGCTATCATCAGTGTTGAAATGAGAGATAATGCTGAGCTGTGTGCAGAGAGGGGAAAGGCTGGCCCACACGCCTGAGATTGGATCAGGCTTACTTGAGAATCATCTGGAGGAGGGTTCCAGCTTATATCATCTGTCGGTTTGTAAACCTCATGTCCAAAAATAAATCAAAAGTAGCAGATCTACAACTCAAAACACACCGAATCGCGCTGCATTTCAAGCTTGCGGATTTCCAGCTTTTTCTTTTTTTAATATTTTTTATCCCACGATTTTGTAACCCATTTTTCACCCCTGTGTCAATTATCTAATGTGATCCTGGGCTCTACACACCCTTCGCCAACCTACTCCCCATATATTGGGGACATGGGGAGAGCAACAGACTTGAACTCATGCTTCCTTCATGCCCGAGTGTCCAAGTTGCTCCTTTACACCTGACAGGGGGGAGTTTCCCTGGTTGGACCTGGCCATCAGGTGCCCGGGCTGGCCAGGGGGAGGCATGTTTTTTGTGAGGGTACCTACGCTAAGGGACACGGGGAGAACATGCAAACTCCACACAGAAAGGCCCTTTCGCCAACCCCGCCTCGGGTATGGGCACTGATGACGTGGAGGAGGAAACACGCCGCCAGCGCCCCGAGCGGGAATCAAACCCAGGACCTTCTAGCTGTGAGGCGACAGCACTACCAACTGTGCCACCGTGCCCCAGATTTCCAACTTTTGTATGATCAAGTAGGGTGCATTTACGGGGGGAAAAAATACAGAAATTTATAAATTATGGAGATTTCTCTCTGACAGCGACAATATACTGAGATTAAGAAGTCCTCCAGTGTCCTCTGCTTCTATCAGTGTGCTCATCAATATTGATCCACGGGTCACATGGTTTATAAATGTGCTGCTCTCGTAATAAACAAACCTCACATGGCCTAGCATTGGTGCACCTGGTTCTTGGAACCTCTTGCAACAAGATCTTAAACTACCTTAGCATCTATTGGCCATTTTAGGAACTTACTTAATGTAATAACTGTGCATTACCTATATGCAACTGTTTTAACTGATTGCTGTCAACACTCAACATGCAACTGTTTTAACTTATTGTCGTCAACATTGATTTACTTTGTTGCTCTTATGTTATGTGTGTGTGTGTGTGTGTGTGTGTGTGTGTGTGTGTGTGTGTGCAATCTCGGCATCATTGTAAATGAGGGTCTCCCTCAATGATCTCTCCGAGAATTTGAAATAAAGCTAATGAATTCATGAAACCTCGCAACTACACTTGTCTGTCAGTCAAACCCAGGTATGGTCCTATGTATGCTGATGGCTAGAGCCCTGACCCATGTCAGGTTTTTGTGATGCTGATCCCAATTTCAGAGGTTCGGTAGACCACTTATTACAGATGTGTAGACTGATATTTCGTAATGAAATAACACAGATTGTATGTGAAAACTTTCAAAATTGTCCCCATATAATGACGGGTTGAAAGTGGTTTCAAATCGGCACACAGCATCGGCTGCATAATCGCAGATACAGATGTCAATTATACATCACGGTCAAGCTGATATCTCGGCAGGGCTCTAATGACGACAAGAAGAGCCTCACCTTGCGTGAGATGGGCTCCTGGGAATCCATCAGTCCGTACCAACTGAGCAACTTATTCCAGCCCTCCGTCGGGACCAGAATGTAGTCCAGCTCGTCGATGAGGTGCTCTTTGATGGCCAGCACATCACCGTCTAGACAGAGAGAGAGCAACCAGAGAGAAAGGGGGAAAAACAAGTGGATTCAGCAGATTCAGAGGACACCGTAGGAATTCTTAATATCAGTATAACGTTGCCGTCGGGGCAGAAAGCTCTTATCTCAATATTTTAACTAGTGTCATCACAAAAGCAAAGACACGTGGTACAAAGTGATCTGCTACTTTTGCAATTTGTTAATTTTGAATCCTGAAAAGTAACAGTTTTGACATAAGAGGTTTCCACCCGACAATATATACTGTAAGCTCAAAGCAAGAGAATCATGAAAAACAGGCCATTTCCAGTCTGCCCTTAATGGCCATCTTTCACACAAAAGGCACAAAAAGGGGGGAAAAAGTATTGTTTTGTGGGAGAACTTTCCACACGACGACGTCAACAATGTGCCTTTGTTCCCTCCTTCCCTCTGAATTCTCTCCTCTCCATCAATGACTTCAACAACTATTATTACTGACTGAACTTGGCAGTTTTCGCGAGGTGACAATATTTAAAAAAAAAAAAAAAAACCGTCTACCCTACAACGCTTGATCATCACTTCATCACTTGTGACTTAAATCAGATTTTTCTACCAGCTCAAGATTGTGAGCTTGCAGACCAGCCATTTATGCTACTTTTGACAATGTTTTAGACTTACAGCTATATCTTGCGCCATCCCTTACCCCTTATCCATAAACTTGTTTGCCATTTTTTACTATTTTAAAACATTTTAGAATAGTTCAAGTAGCTGATCTATGTACATGGTCACAACATGTCGATGTAGATTGGCACTCAAAACAAGTGTAATTTTGACTGTAGTGAAAACCGGGATAATTTGGCAGAGAATTATCGTGTAAACAGGAAAATACCAGGAAACATTATATGTTTTATTTTAGGCAATAAAACCCTACCTAATTACTGTAGCTATGCAGTACCACAGATTTACCATGCACCGGTACAACATTATGTCAAATATACACCAGTGGTTCTCAAATTGGGGTGCAGGGACTATCTGGGTTACTTGGGGGGGGTTCCAAAAAGACCCTTACAGGTCTGTAACACAGAGTGTACAAAAACTACAAATGGAACAGTTGGAACCAAATGGACCCGTATTTGTACACATTTAGAACGATACTAGTATTGGTATCGGAACAACTCTGGGACAAAATGGTCCTTGAAATTAAAAACTTTTGAGAACCACTCAAATACACCACAGTCAGACAGGCTTCTGTCTGTCTTACCTCTGAGAAGACCCGAGTTGTCCACAGGTCCTGGGTAGACATTCTGGTCTCCCATCTGGTATTTGTCCCAGCTGTCAAATCCCACATATTTCTTCCACTGTTTGAACCAGTGACTGTCCACCAGGTACCTGTGGAGAGAGGAGAGGAGAAGGGACTTTAGTGACAGGCTACATTCAGGGAATATAAGAACCTTATTCCTAAACGTAACCTCAGTAAAACTATTCCTGAACCTAAACATAATCCTTAACATAACCTCAGCTAAAAAATATACCTAAATCTAACCTTATTCCTAACCTTAACCTCATTAAAACTATGTCAAAACCTAACCTTATACCTAAACATAACCTCAGTAAAACTATGCCTGAATCTAACCTTATTCCATCCTAACCTAGGAGAATTCCATGCTAGAAGGCTTTCTTACCTTTATTTGTGGTTGTTACGTGACTACGTCCCCACCAAAGAGGTCCAGGTGTTATTTTTAACACCTGGACCTCTTTGGTGGGGTAACAACTACAAATAAAGGTAAGAAAGCCTTCTAGCATGGAATTCTCCTTTAACCTCAGTAAAACTATGCCTAAACCTAAGCTTCCGGCTACCATGAATTGAATTGCATTGCATTGCATTGAATTGGGCATTGTGCTAATTCGCTTATTTCCATCGCATTAAAAACAATTGTATATATCCTCTCTTCATAATGTAAATAGTATCCCAAGCGGCACACTTTACTACTTATTTCGATAGAAATAAGCGAATTAGCACAAAAACCTAACCCCCATTGAGGGCTTATATTAGGGGAAATAGCCAATAATGCACTTTTGCACAAAATAACACCTGGACCTCTTTGGTGGGGATGTAACAACTACAAATAAAGGTAAGAAAGCCTTCTAGCATGGAATTCTCCTTTAACCTCAGTAAAACTATGCCTAGACCTAAGCTTCCGGCTACCATGGAATTAAGACAGTAGTCATTATTCTCCATCAGGTTGTGAGTGTTGTGCTTCAGGAAGAAAGCGGGAATGCTCAGAACCTGTGGAGCTGGTTATTGTAGGGTGACAGTGACACCGTACAGACTGATGGATGACAGACTGGCACACTGGCAGACTGTTGGCTGAAAGACCCGCACATACAGCACAGACTGACTGACACAAAAAAAGTAAATTGTCCCCAGTCGTCCCTCCCCCTACTGTACATAACTATTTTCTTTTGACTTCTAAACAGTTTTTCTTTTTTTGCATAGTACTGTATATTTGTATGTCATTAAATGTTCTGATGAATTGAAAGTGGGGGACCCCAATGTAAACAAGTCTTTAGTGCTTTTCTCTCACTTGTATTGAACTGTGCTTTCCTTGAACTGTGCTTATTCTACAAACTGCTAATACAATGTCCAATCAATCAATCAACAACACAGACTGCAAAGACAGACAGCACAGACAGACTGATGGCTGACAGACAGCACAGACAGAGAGAGAGACAGACAGACATACAGAGTGACAGACAGAGCACAGACAGACAGCACATAGTGAGGGCTGACAGACTGACGCTGATGTTTTTTTTTCTGCCTGTGTTAGTTCAGGTTGCTGCCTGCCTGTCCACAGCCCAGCCAGCTGGCTCTTGCTCTACTCTGGGTGGGTTCTTTCTGACAGGTGCGACGCCGCCCTGCCTTCAGAGCCCGACGGGATGAGCTCAGCTCAGCCACGGATTGTCATGCAGGGCTGAAGTCTGAACACACACACACACAGAGCGGTACTACAACGTACATAATACCCCCATATAAGAGAACTTGCTGTCACACTGGCTTTCCCACGGTAGCCATCGTTAGCCGCTAGGCTAACAACACACACACAGTCACTCACACACGCACACAGTCACTCACACACGCACAGTCACTCACACACACATACACAGTTACACACACACACACACACACACACAGACACAAACACACGAAAAAGATGACAGGCAGCTAGGCTAAAGCTTGCTAGCATAAACTGTCAACATAACCGTGGGACGGCCCCGTCACTGCTGTGTATCTACCCGCCTCTCCTGACACCTTTCCCCGGGGTGCCCTGACAGTCCGAGCTCCGGCGGCCTGCGGCCGTCCGGAGCTCGGCCCCCCCGGTGACCACCGGGTCCCCAGCCCCTGCTCCCCTCACCAGGTGTCTCCCTTCCGGAGCTGTGTCTTCAGCAGCGCCGCCACCTCTCCTCTCTGGGTGTCCAGATCAGCCGCTCCTCCTTCCGCCATCTTTGCTCCTCGGACATCGCCGCCTCCCGTTGCATGCTGGGAAGGGAGAGAGGGGCTTGGGGGGGCGGGGCCGGACCCGACGGGGCGGGACGTTACGTCATTGGGTTGGGGAGGCACATCACGTGACGGGGAGGCACGCGCGGAAGTTAGGAACAGAAATAAAACAAAACAGTGTTTTTTTTGTAAGATCACAGACATACTAGGGCCAGCAGCACAATTGTATTTGCATTATTAATATTTGTATTGTATGTTGCAGTTCTGGCTTAACGTAGCCTGGCGCAGCCAGACTTCATCCGTCCAGACTGCAGCTATGTGTAAAGCAAAGTTCTTTGTTCACCCAGGGAAGTGGACTAAGCTTGAGATGCTTGTTTACAGCCACACCCTGCTCATAGAACATTTCATGGTAGGGGTTCAATGCCTTGCTCAAGGGCACTTCAGCGGTGGTAATTTTAACGTGCCGGTCCGGGGATTCGAACTGGCGACCTTCCGGTATCAAGACCGCTCTGCAAACCGTTCGGCCACCGATGTGTGTCCCTGGGTCTGTCCCTGGCTTGCTGGCTGGGTCTGTTCGAGCATGAAAATAGCTTTTGGTTGGTTTTCACAACCAAGTGTCACTGTTGCGCAGCCTAACACACACACACACACACACAAACTGTATATATGATGATTTGGGGTGTGACAGTACAGTACAGTGACAGTACAGTAGAGGGACCCACTGGGGACGTCCACACTAACTCTGTCATTTCTCAACCATTTGGGACGCGGGCGGCTCGCCGGAACAGGGCCGGCCCCCTGGGTTCCTGGGGGTCTGGATGTTCCGGGGACCCCCACACTGAGTTGCACCACTCACGGGTGTGATTTTTTAAAGTTTAAAAATGAAGCTTTTATGAGCCAATAAATATTGCAGTTTTATGAAAATTTATATTCTTTTGGCCTTTGCCCCCAACATATAAATGCAGTCACATGTTTATGAAACTTTACAGTATGTTAGAGGGTAAGTAAGTTTGAGTAAGTACGTTTTATTTATATTATAATATAGCACCCTTCACAGAGAGCTCTCAAAGTGCTTTACATAAAGTGAAAAAGCAAAACAAACAAACAAAACAGGGTATAAGGCAGATACAAATGCTGTACAATTTAACTCAACAAGACAAGCAATACAATACAAGCATCGAAAATGGGTCATGCCAAATAGCGCTGTATTTGTAACCGATCATACTCCAATTGGCCAAAGGGGGGCATGCTATAGCAATCGTTTGAAAATGAAAACTTTGAACAGGTATAACATAACTCATGGACCGACATGCGGAAACAACGGTCGGACATGCGTTTGAACAGCATGCGCTTCTCCCGTGCTTGCAGTTATGGAATAACCATATGGAACATGTACATTTAATAAAATTACATTTCTCAAAATTAAACAAATCTCGCTGTGAGTTTAGTAAAAGTAGTATTTCTGCATGAAGATGTTTCCTTGTCCTCTGAAGACAGGAGAGAAGTTATAGATGAGAGCCTCGTCTTCCTCCAAAGGACTGGAGAACTGGTGATCACTTTTCATGGCTGGAGAGAGAGAGAGAGAGAGATGGCGGTTGGTAGAAGTTAGCAGAAATGGGAGAGAGAGGAGGCAAGAAGGGTTTTTCTTTTACATAAATCTTCTGAATCTCCTAAATCTCTCGGTCACTGGAAATAAAAATGTCTGGGTTTCCGACTCGAGGCTAGGTTTCCGCAAGAAATGGCTTACGTTATGTTTCTCATGGCATCATTATTTTAGGCTACTTGAAGTTTCTGAAAACTTGCTTTTTTTTTTACATTGACCACAAGTGGGCAGTGTAGAGTGGTGTGCAGTTAAGCTCTAAATTCTGAGCACATGCTGAGCTTTAAGGTGAGGATGTTTGCCTGTGCATACATCCTGCAGCCATCTGTCATCTGGTTTGTAATAAAGATAATTTGATTAAAATGTCACATTTTATTACAGATCAGATGACAGATATGTGCTCCTGGGTGTATGCACAGGGAAAACATCCTCACACGTAAGTTCAATTTTAAAGGGCATTTAGCCTATTTCTTTTTTAAATATATACGTATATAAATATTTATAGCCCCCGTTTCCCTCTGTCAGCCTCTATATTGTGCTGGTGTGTTTCCTTGCAGGAAGACACATCCCCCTGTCTGTATTTTGGTTTTGTTCCATTGTTTATGTTGACATTTCCACTGTTTATGTTGGTGGTCTGTGGTGTGGGTTGGGAAAAAACACCAGTTTGACGTATCAATGCGCACCGCACAGCTACTGGAGTTGCCCTACAATGTCCCCTTATCATTCACTAAGCTCACCCCACCCCACATCATTTTTATTTTTTGTACTACTGAATCTGACAGTGGACTACTGAATCAAATTAATGTTTACTTTTTACTGTAGGTTTTACTCTCAAGTTGAGTTTCGAACTGGCGCTTTTTTTCACCATTGAGAAGCATGGATAGAGTGGCGCTGGCTGATGATGTATCAGCTACAACGTGACAATACAAATCCACGGAACGCAGCAATTCAGGCTGGAACCCAGACTACTTCACTAACGCTCATGATAATATTGTACCATTTTCCTTTACTTAGTAACACTGGCTTGGCCATAGCCTGCATGGCCCAGCCAGTGTTATTTCTGGTCTAGAGGGGCGGGTGCCGGTCGAAAACAGGCAGTGGATCCTTATATTGGTTCACCGATCTCCATTACTGCATGCTAACTTTCCTGGAATAGAAAGCCTGCGATTTCTATTATCTTGGATTCCCCATTGATGGTAGTAAAGAAATGGCACCCATATCATTATATAATGAGCATTAGCGAGGACCAATTCTACGAAGATAGGTTGAAAAGTGATGAAGTTGTCCTTTAAGTAGGACACACACACACACACACACACACACACACACACACACACACACACACACACACACACACACACACACACACACACACACACACACACACACACACACACACACACACACACACACACATATGCCTGTCTCACCTTCTGACACAAAGAAGCTGGCAGTGTAGAAGGAGATAGTCATGGCGGTGACAGAGTGAACCATGCCAGGCTTGTCAATCCACTCAAAGGGTGCTTTCTCTGGATGCCACTGCACTCCATAGAATGGATACCTGTAGGCTGAAAGACAAAATACATAATTATCATAGAAGTAACAGTAGGCTGGGACACAAGATACCTATACCTAATAATAATAACTTTAATAATAAACTATGGCTCTCCCCGGGTTGGCAGAGGGAGAGTAGCGCCCAACCTAAGACACCACCGGCCAGAGAGCATCTCCACCCACACAACACGCTTCTCTAACAGTTATTTTTCCCTGCTACTGTGCGACTAGTAGCCGAGGACATTAGGGACGGTAGTCAATATGATAGATGAACTGAATCATGATAGATGAACTGAATTATGCACTGTAGATTGTGAAGCACTTATTTATTCTAGGATTGTATGTTGTATGTTTTTTATTACCTGTCCCTTTTTTAATGCTGACCCTGGGAGCTGCGCTCCAAGATTTCCTATGCACGATTTCCTTTGCAAATGGCAAAATAAAGTCCTAGAATTCTATTCTATTCTAGGATTACAGTTTAGGCAATTGCCAGTTGTGAGCCACTCGATCTGCTACACTCACCCCTCTTTTGACCTCCCCCATCGGGCACTACATCAAAGGCTGAGGTGGTGCCACTCTGCTACATACCTTCCATGGTAGAGATGAATTCTATGTTGCCGTCACTGTTGGTGGACAAAACCTTATAGAACGTCTTGAGCTGAACGTTATTGTTGTATTCCTGTTGGATCACAGTCATTTCTATGTTTATCAGTGATAGAAATAGTTACTCAAGTATAAGTAATGCAATAATAATGCAATATATATACTCCATTACAAGTAGAAGTCCCGTATTCAAAATGTACTTTAAAAGTAGTAAAAGTACAAAAGTATCAGTATCAATATATACTTTTAAGTACCAAAGTGCACATTGTGAATTCACAAATTCAAAATGTATTAAGAAATATTTTTCTTGTAGATCAGCTATTTTCAAATGGCTATATATAATGGTGGGGGGGGGGGGATCTGCCTGTCTTACCAAGTGTTATAGGCAGCTGTTGACTTCTTAAGAATCTATAGGTGAATAATGAGGTTTTATTTTTCTACAAACCCGTTCTGTTCTGCGACATTCTTTCTTAAGTGAACGCACATGCTCGTTGATCCAAGGTGTTAATGTATGTTTTGTGCTAAATATCAAAACCTAAAAAGTAACTAAATATTTAAATTGTTCACCCAGTGTCAATTATCTAATATAATTAGATTAGATCGTCATGCTTCCTTCAATGCATGAGGAGTCTTTTCTCCTGACAGGAGGGAGATTCTCCGGTTGGACGTAGCGCGTGGAAGGAACACGTTATTCCAACCAGTTCCTTTCCCCTCCATCAGGTGCCTGGCTGGCCAGGGGAAGGCAGATTTAAATGTCCTGATTGACTTGAATGCACAGGACCTCATTGGACATAAGCCTTGGTCTTTTCTGGGTTATCAATCAATCAATCAATCAATCAATCAATCACTCAATCAATCAATCAATCAAGTACCTGCATTGAGAAACTCAATTTGTGGAAGTTGGAGGTGATGTTGTCCTCAGCCAGAGACTGCATCAGGTGTCTGGGAAACCCTCTGAACAAACGGCTGGACTTGGCCTCTGGATGGATGGACGCTTTAATTACTTTAGTCTAGCTGTATGACTAGTATCAAATGTTTTATGTCCAACGTATTTGTATTTAGTTCATAAAGTTAAACAACTATAACTAAATGCATTCAGGATTCCAATTCAAAAATGGCAAAACATGTATTCAGGATTTCAATTCAAATATAGAAAAAATAGCTGATCTACAAGCTCAAAACGTGTTGCACTGCGACGCGTTTTGAGCTTGTAGATAGGCTATTTTTGCTACGACAGAAATATGCAATGTGGCATTCTGGAGTGAGTGTGGAAATACAGTGGCCCTCTCCATCGTCAAAGTTGCCGTAAGGAACACGACTGCAGCTAATCCAATTAATAATGGATGTGTTGAGGGAGGCCCACGTCCCATACTATACACCAGTTTTAGGTGATAAGGTGACCACCGAAAACGTGGACATCAGGACGTCACGGCGCGGTGATAAGTGACTCACCGCTCACCCCAACATATCTCTCTGTTTTTACTAACTACCGAAAAGGTGAGTTGCTTTATATCACCTAAAACTGGTATAACAGTATGTGTGGGCCTTTACGCTGGCTCATTGTTTGATGATTATGTATAACCTTCTGTGAATGTGAGAGGCAGAGCAACAGCCATGGTATCTGTCTGGACGCTGGCGTTCTGGTCGTTTACGAGGACTATGAGCACCTGGTGACCCAGACAGGCCCCCCAGATGGGGAAGTAATCCCCTGCATCGTTGGCCTGAGGACCACATAGAGGACATCAACGTTATGGCTTCATTCTTGACCAGATACTTCTTAATAATATTACTAGCTGCACCTGGTAATACAAGTAAAAAGCATCAAGTAAAGTGAATTTTATTCAGGGCCATATCTTGCGCCAACCCTGGCTTAGCCCTTATCCCTAAAGTTATTTGCCATTTTTTACTATTTTGAAAAACATTTTTAAATAGTTCAACTAGCCAATCTCCATCGACACGTTGTGAGCTTGCTATTTGAACTATTTTAAAAGGTTTTTCAAAATAGTAAAAAATGGCAAACAAGTTTAGGGATGAGGGGTAAGGTGTGGTGCAAGATAATACGACTCTTTTCACACTACATGACACTTTACATGTAGAGCGGGTGGAGACCATACTTTGAGACCCAACCATTCACCCAAGAACAACAAATGCTTGTTCACAGCAGCAATGAGGGAAAACAGGAACAACATAGTTCATCAGTTACACACACCCTGAAGCCTTGTATTCAGGTAGATTTACACATGTACAGCAACAGCATGGAACCATCATTACCTTCAGAGCCAGCTCATAGAAGATCTTTGCTGTTCGGGCGTACTCTGACGTCTGAAGGTCAACACATCCTCCCGGCAGCAGCAAACTGATGAAGAAGAAAGGAGGTGAAATCACACTAAATGATTTGTGTATTAAGAACAAAGACTCATAACAGACAGTGTGCTATATTGCTTGATTACAAAGCTTGGTTGAATGCGTGATTCTGATTGGTCAATCGCTGAATTCAGTGGTGCGTAATTTCTGTATAATGACCACTCTATAACAGACCTCTGTCTAATCAAAGCCTCAGAGCACCTGCTGCACTCCTTATCTTTATTCTTTATCCAACATGACAGCCATGTAAACAAACACAATGTCTCTGTTTTTTAAATGATTTAAAGTGATCTAATTGATCAACACCGAAGCTCACAGTGTTTACTTTACCGTTTGACATTTTCATGTTATGTTGCTGCTCTTTTCTTTTACATTGTATTATAAACTTAAGCACGCTGTAACTCTTTGGAAAAGCGTGCTAAAGTGAATTGTGCTTTAAGCATAATAAATTAAACTTGAGCTCACCCATTTATGGAATGAAATAACTTTGCATACTCTTCTTCTGTACGGTTGATTCTGCTTAAACAAAGAGAGAAAGCTAAGCTTGTTAGATGTCATCGCTGGAGAACCCGGTGCCCTGGTGCCTGCACGTCTGAGGACGACCTACAGAGAGAGTCTTGACTGTCACAATACATGATATACTGTGATTAATGTAAAACACACAGTCTTTCTTGTTCGTCTTGTTGCCTTTCAGCCACTGAAGTAACTGAAGGCAGTATTCTCGCGGGCATGTATTGTAGCTAGAGCAGACCATCTCACAGCTATAGCTATGTAAACTTTATCTTCGGCAGCCTATAGGCCATATAGGCTGCCGAAGATAAAGTTTACATATATAGGGCATGTGCAGTTGTGCAGAAGTTGGTTGTGAGGGGCTTACAAATGGCCGGCCTCTCCAAAAGGAGTCAGTTAGCAAGGTACTGCTCAGTATCAGCCATGGAGTAGGAGGCATTGTTTCCTTTATCCATGATGTATTTAAGTATGTCAACTATACTGTAGGTAACAATGTTCTGCCCTCTATGCATTTGTAGCTGGCTGTTCTCCTATTGTCTGACTGCACTGGCAGTCTTTGTCCTTTGTAAAAGGCATCCTTTTACTTTCAAATGTGCGTGCATGTGTGCGTGCGTGTACCTGACGGGCACCACTCTGGCACCAGCAGACTCCAGGTACTTGACGGAGGAACCAGCGATCCAGCATGAACCCCGGGCGAAAGGGTCAATCGAGTTGTTCTCCTGAGCCAGAATACCTAGGTAAAGAACACACAGAGGAGAGGAGGGATTAGAGCCACGGACGGACGGACGGACGGACGGACGGACGGACGGACGGACAGACAGACAGACAGCAATTTACAATTTAGGCATTTAGCAGTCGTTCTTAATCCAGAGTGATTTACAGTAAGCAAGAACATCACAAGGTAATACATCAAATATAACAACGACAACGAAGAACATAACAATATCAGGTGGGAAACGTACCGATGATGGGCCGGCAGTGTCCTAAATGATTTGTGTATTAAGAACAAAGACTCATAACAGACAGTGTGCTATATTGCTTGATTACAAAGCTTGGTTGAATGCGTGATTCTGATTGGTCAATCGCTGAATTCAGTGGTGCGTCATTTCTGTATAATGACCACTCTATAACAGACCTCTGTCTAATCAAAGCCTCAGAGCACCTGCTGCACTCCTTCACTTTATTCTTTATCCAACATGACAGCCATGTAAACAAACACAATGTCATTTACAACTAAACGTTGCTCTCAAGAATGTTTTTGAAATCATTTAAAGTGAGAAAAAGATGATGCCGTAACCGACAATGTATTCTATTTGATCAGCTCACAGTGTTTACTTTACCGTTTAGCATAATAAATTAAACTTGATCTCACCCATTTATGGAATGAAATAACTTTGCATACTCTTCTTCTGTACGGTTGATTCTGCTTAAACAAAGAGAGAAAGCTAAGCTTGTTAGATGTCATCGCTGGAGAACCCGGTGCCCTGGTGCCACGTCTGAGGATGACCTACAGAGAGAGTCTTGACTGTCACAATACATGATATACTGTGATTAATGTAAAACACACAGTCTTTCTTGTTCGTCTTGTTGCCTTTCAGCCACTGAAGGACGGACGGACGGACGGACGGACAGACAGACAGACAGCAATTTACAATTTAGGCATTTAGCAGTCGTTCTTAATCCAGAGTGATTTACAGTAAGCAAGAACATCACAAGGTAATACATCAAATATAACAACGACAACGAAGAACATAACAATATCAGGTGGGAAACGTACCGATGATGGGCCGGCAGTGTCCTCTAGCGCCTCCTGTAGTAGGCCTTGGGGGCTGCTGGGGGCTCAGCCCCTCCGTTAGTAGGCCAGGAGGATCCAAGGAGGCCAGAGATGCCAACATAACTGCCACAGGTATGAAAACCAACAAAACTAAATGAGCACGTTCACAGCGGAACAGTACTGCAGTCTTGTCATGTCTGCATGCTACTGCACTGCCTAAGCTACTTTTATAGGTGCAGTACAGCTCAGTTGTTGCCAGATTTTGCAAGAGAAATAAGCGGCCAGGTCTGTGACCTGGTCTGTGACTCTTCTCAAAACCTGTCTATTCTGCATTGCATTCAAGGCTGTTAACATAAATATGCAGTTCAGGACAGGTTATGGGATTCATGGAATTCCTGAGGACACAGGTTTGCTTATTTGAAAAGAGCAGATCTACACATCTCAACACGCTGTGAACTTGTAGATCTGCTATCTTCAAAAATACATTGGAAAAATATGTTTTGAATATTACAACACAAATCTTGTTTCGGGGACACACACACAATGACCGCCAGGATTAATTAATCTATTTATCGCGGTGATTGCCATCACCGCAACGGGTTGTGAGCTTGTAGATCGGCTATCTTCAGCATGCAACCAAGTGTAAAATCAGCCATTATGATGTCATCAAGGCCTGCCAAAATGCATTTTAGTCGACAAAATATATATATCTATAACCATATAGATTTAGTCGACTGAAATCTTAGCTGAAAAGGTTTAGTTTGAGTCTAGTTTTAGTCGACTTGATATCATGACTAAAATAAATGAAATTAAAAGACTATATGACTAAACTAAATCAAAATGTACACTGCTCATGAGTAAGAGCCCGGATACTTGAAATCCTTTGGTGCAAGCAAGACCGCATTCCCTACTTGAAGTAAACAATCCACCCGTTTCCTGAACCATGGCCTCACATTAGGAGATGCTCATTCCAGCCTCATCACACTCAAATGCGAACCGATTAATAATAATAGCCTAATAATAAATACAAATTTGATATTCTCCATTAAGTGTAATAAGTGAGATTCCTTTATCACTAAACTTTTTGATTTGTTCCCGTAATTATATATACTTTTTACTATATATATATATGTATGTATGTATGTGCTAATAAATAAGTTGATGCAGTAAGTTGTCCGTCTTTGTTCCCTGGAGTGTGCAGTCCCTTCCTTGGAAGGTTTTTCCCTTTTTGATATATATATATAATATATATATATATATATATAGTAAAAACAGATTATTATTACATTTCATGTCAGTTGTCTAGCCCCCTCTCTGGCCCCATGTGGCTCTCCTTATCGTACTAGGGGTCAAGCCCAAAGGGCGTAGACCCCTTCTGTTTTCGTTCGTCACGAAATTCAAAAGAGTGCCGTGAGGATCCCTCAGGAACACTCATTCGTCAAAAGACCTTTGACCTGATGAGTAAATTGTTGTGATTTGCTCGATACACTTTTCTGCCTTTTTTGGCCACTTATTACTTATTACTGTTGTTGTTGTATTACTGCATTATTATTGCACAGAATAATTAAATTGAATATACTCAAGTCAAGTATCAAAATAGTAAATGCATTTGTTTACTTTCCAATATTGATCCACAGGTCTGTTATCCATAGGTCAGACATAAGAGCGTCGCAGTCCCGCTCCCCTCCTACACTGGACCAGGAAATGAAACCCAATGCATTTTTCCCATAGACATTTCTTAAAGTATTTATTTAAAGACGGTTACGCCGCGGACAAAGCCAACTCGAGTCGTGACAACTCATGACAACACACATTTTGGACCAAACAAATAATTACAAAGAAGAAAAACAACAAAAAAAGTGTTGTAACCTGCCGTTTTTTTCTTCTTCCTAATTATTTGTTTGGTCCAAAATATTGTTTGTGTTGTCATGAGTTGTCACGACTCGAGTTGGCTTTGTCCGCGGCGTAACCGTCTTTAAATAAATACTTTAAGAAATGTCTATGAGGAAAATGCATTGGGTTTCATTTCCTGGTCCATGGTAGGAGGCGGGACTGCGACGCTCTATAGCTGTTTTATGTATAAATGGGCTGCTCCAATACAGTGCTTCTCAACCCTTTCAGGCCATGACCTGGGGACCCACCCTGACAAGAACTTGAAGTTAGGAGTTAAGTTGAGGCATTCATTTTGTTTGACTCGGTTCCACAGATAAATATTGTGAAAATAGCCTAGGATATTTTCAATTGTTTTTCCTGGCTGGTAAGAACGGTTTGCTCCCCAGTAGCATATGGGTGAAATCACCCGTCAGCAATATATCTGCCAGACATAACAGCCCAACCCCTTGCATCCAGCAGCCCAAACCAGTAGCCACTTTGAGTGGCACCGCACACGGAAGCCACAGGTGTCTTTCTGACAGAATTACCAGTCTGGTAACTGCCCTTCTGACAGAATTAACTGGATTAATGCATTTCCAATAGAAATACGGTGTGATAAATAGTGATGTATGTCAGACATCACTTATACACCTAACCCTCACAGGGAAGCCACAGGTGAGTCTTAACCGCCCACGTATGTCGGACTCTGTCGCAGTCTAAAACTTGACTTTATCTGCAAAAAAAAAAAACTTGTTTGCGGTTGGCATAAAACTATTGGTGGAAGCATGCAGGATTCCAATCCAGGTGGTGTGGATTGAGAGTCTAATCTAATGACTAACAATTTAGGCATGCTACCGAGCTGGCTGACATGGGTTTTCAGGCTGTTTTAGAACAGGGGTTCTCAACCCGTGGGTCGCGACCCCTCGGGGGGTCGCCAAATTATTTTAGGGGGTCCCCAAATTATTTTTCAATTATTTATTTTTTTAAATTTTATTTTCACGATTTTTCAAAAATAGCAGACCTACAAGCTCGTAGCGCGCCACTCGGTGGCGCGCTATGAGCTTGTAGATCTGCTATTTTTCAATAGCTAAATTATAACAATGCTTAAAACACCAAAAGGGGTTCCCGCCCAAAATGGTTTAAGGTTATTGTAGCAGTCAATTTATATTGGGGGTCGGGAGGGGGCGGGGCGGGGGTCCCGAGACATTGCCAAAGCATTTCCGGGGGTCCCCGGCCAAAAACGTTGAGAACCCCTGTTTTAGAACACGACGCCCAACTCATGTATAAAGAAAGAAGGGTGCAGACGCTAGTCCGACTAATGCCCTGTCTGAAAAGCGTCCACCTCCCAAGAAAGAACCCTCCTCCCCCCATTGTGCGTCAATGGGCTCTCAATGTGCTTCCCTGAATACATAAAGGAAAAAGAAAGAAAAGAATGATACAACCCTATGGGGCTTATGCATGTCTGGAACATTGCAAGTCATTCCATGTATACTGTATTACTGTATAGAGGCCTACTTGGGGCCACATAGAGACACACGCAGTCCGACTTCCAGTGGTGGAAAGTAACTAAGTACATTTACTTAAGTACTGTACTTAAGTACAATATTTAGGTATTTGTACTTTACTTGAGTATTTCCAATTTCCAGTACTTTTACTTCTACTCCAATACATCTCGGAGGCAAATATTGTACTTTTACTCCACTACAAATATGAAAACTTTAGTTACTAGTTACTTTGTAGATTTTGATTGTTATTAGAAAACATGCATTAACCACTTCAGCCCATAGCCTACATTTTGGTCCTTTGAAAATAGCCGATCTACATTGCGTCGCGATGCAACGCATTGTGAGCTTGTAGATCTGCTATTTTCAAAACATGTTTATATATTTGAAAACTTCAAATGGGACATTCTGCATAATTAGTACTTTTACTTTTTGTATATTGTGATGCCAATACTTTTGTACTTTCACTTAAGTACATTTTGACTTTTACTTGTAACAGACAATTCTATACATTGGGCGACTGTGGCTCAAGAGGTAGAGCAGGTCGTCCAATGATCCATGGGTCGGCGGTTCGAATCCCGGCTCCTCCTGTCTACATGTCGAAGTGTCCTTGGGCAAGACACTGAACCTCAAATTGCTCCCGATGTGCTGGTTGGTACATTGCATGGCTTCCGCTGCAATCGGTGTATGAATGTGTGTGTGAATGGGTGAATGTAATGCACAATCTATGTAAAGCACGTTGGATAAAGGCACTATATAAATGCACCATTTACCATTTACCATTTATACATTGCAGTATTGATACTCTTACTTTCCACCATGGCCGACTTCCCACCGGGCACATCAGTCCCTCAAGTCGGCATGTTTGAAGTAGATTGGTCAGAGGGGCTTCTCGAGATGCGTGGGGCACAAACACACAGACAAAAACATATAATAAAATGTTTGAAAACAAAAAAAAACATGGAGGTATAGCCACTTCCTTGGTGGACCTACAGTCAAACACTTTGACTCAGAGACATTAGTATAGACGTCTGTCTTGCCTCGCTCAGCGTAGGCCAGTACTCCTTCTTACCAAATGTTGCACACTACAATGTAGAAATATGCTGAAATTTTACTAAATGTTTTGAAAATAGCAGATCTACAAATGTCCCAATTCATCGTTATGTGTAGTGTTTATTTATAATATTACGTTATATTATCATTAAAATCGTAATGTTTTGTCAATTAGGTGAGGGCCCACTGGCAATATCCTCACGGGAAAATTATACATTTATTTACTGCAATGAGGCCATTAACAAAATATTAGGGGAAGAAAAAAAAAAGAATTAAAGACAATAATGGTTTTAGTATATAAAAGCACTAAAGTAACACTTACCACCGACCCTGGTGAATGTGGAAATTAATGTGGTTAATTTGTATTTTTACCATATATTTATCTGTATATCTTTATACTGTATATTGATGTTATATATTTGTTATTAGATGATTATCGTTTGTTACAGCATGGGCCTGCAGAGCTATAGCCATTTACGACAGGATCTGTCTGGAGTTAATCTCACAAACGGTTGTATGCTACTTATAGAAGGGAAGTCTTCAGGCTGTTTGTTGTTGCATTAAAACAACAACAAAAGTGGAGTCGTATAGGTAATTGATGTCGTCATGCATGACCTACGTCATAGATGACACGTGTGTTTCCTATGTTTTTGAGCGGTGCTAACCGCTCCAACGTGTGGCTTTGTGTGTATACATGTCTACCCCCCCCCCCCCCCCCATGTGACATAATTTACTTGATAATGATAGGTAGGTGCATGTGACAGATCAACTCATCAAAGGCACCGCTCACTTCACACGAGTGTGATTTATTTTTTCTCTTTTTTTTGATGGGCCTATATGCCCACCTTTGTGTGTCCGTGTGTTTTACCACGGTATGTGATGATTTGATTGGCTGAGCACAGAATGTGCTGATGTATGATGATAATAAGAGCGCCCCTCACTTCACACGAGTGTGATTGTTTTTAACAATACATAGACAGGATCTCTGTGTCCGATGTCTTGGGGAAGTAGAGGTAGTGCTTCATGTAGCATGAGAGGTTCTCTATAGTCATGTCATCCACGTGGGCCTGCGCCTTCTCTGAGCAAGAGCGGGGTGAGCCTGGCGAAGAAGGCGACGGCGTAGCTGTGGTGGCAGCGTTGCTGTTGGCGGTCAGAGTTCTGGGGTCTGTTCTGGGGCGGTGGTGCTGGCGCTGGGGGGAACAGAGGCCCACTTGCTCGGGGTCCACAGGGGCGGACAGGCTCCTCTCGCGGCCTGAAACAATGTCGCAAAGCCCTGAGAAGGGGTATAGGTCAACACGCTGCCAGCAGACCGGGGTACGGAGGAGTCTGGACCGGCACAGGCACAACGCTCCGTTTTCCACACCTCCCCAGCTCCGCTGGGCATCCAGGTTCTCCCGTTGGCTGCAGGAGCAACAAGGAGGAGGGAGGCGGGAAGGACCTACAGACACACTGCTGCTGCTGTGTAGCTTGGACAAGGCCCGGAAGTCACGGGGCTCTGAGGCTACGTGTCTCTGATGAGTCAATGCTACCGCCCTGGACTCGTCATCACACGCACCCTGTTCCGGGCCACAGACCTCCTCCGGAGACCGGCCCGCCATCCCGGTGCTTCCACTGTCCTGCTTGGACGTGGCTGTGACGGTAGAAGAGACAACAATACATGCTTGAAGCTCTTTGTGGGCAGTGCCGGCCAAGGGATCAAGCTCTGTGAACCCGGGCACAGTCGGGTGCTGGAGTTTCAGGCGGCCACTAGGGGGCGACAGTGAGGGGGCCGCAGTACCACCACCACCACAGTAGTAGTAGTACCCGTGGCGCATCTGGCGCCTACTAGAGTCTGCTCCGGAAGCTGATTTCTTTCTGGTACAGCCCTTTGGGTACCTCGTTTTGGGCACTGCTCCGTCAGCACGAGGGCAGGCCCGTGGTGGTGGTACACCCACTGGGTGGGATACATCCACAGGGCAGGCCCGTGGTGGTGGTACACCCACTGGGTGGGATACATCCACAGGGCAGGCCCGTGGTGGTGGTACACCCACTGGGTGGGATACATCCACAGGGCAGGCCCGTGGTGGTGGTACACCCACTGGGTGGGATACATCCACAGCAGCGGAAAAGCTCTCAGCGTTGACCCTCAACCGCTTAAAGACTGTCTGGAGAGTCTCCTCTTCTTCTGCACTGTCTTGACCTCCTGCCTCCCGGGTGAGGAGAGGATCCGCAGTAAAGATCCTCTTCATAAGGAAGACACAATGAAGCGGTACACAACACTTTTAGTTATGCCGTTTAGTGTTCAAACTAGAGTGCCGTCTAGTGTCTCAACTAAGTGAGTCACTTCCTTATAAACGATACAATATGTGATGGCGTCACACGGCGCGTCTTTAAAATCTTTGGATGGAAAGGAAACAAGTCTCTCTCTCATAGTTATATTCAGATATATTTGTATTGCATTGGTGCACAATGTTTATGGACTGAGAGGCATACCTGTATAGAGGAGATGACTGTGATGAATGCGCGTGACATCATCATCATGCATCACCATACCCGGAAGTTATGCAGGAAGTGGAACGCCTACTGAGTATGGCAAAAGACTCCTTTCTGGCCTTGACAGCCCATATATCCCAACAGAAAAGTCCTATCTGATTGCATTAAACAACGTTAAACTCACATGGCCACTCACTTTGCCATGGCAATTGCATATAGTTATTGACTGTATGGGAGACAAATAAAAGTGAATGATTGAACCTTGTACAACTGCAGGACATTATCCATATTTGTCTGAGTTTTAGCCCCATCTTCTGCACATTATGTGCAAGTGCAAGTTCCTCCTCACACTACTCTGTGTACATGTATGTTATTCATTAAAATCTCCCTTGAATTTGGTTGCCATTCACTGTGTTGCACAGAGTAAACCGCATGCAAATATGAAATTATGGCGCAAATCTCATTTTTAAAGGCTTGGCTACGAAAGGCTATAGCCATCTATGAGAGGGTCTGCTATCTGACTATTATTGTACCTAAGTTCCTTGAAACATCAAACATGCAAATGATTGTACAAAAGATTGACACCTACTAGAAGTTCGGGACCGCTATATATGCAGTCTTCAC
This sequence comes from Electrona antarctica, assembly GCF_951216825.1. Classification (NCBI taxonomy): domain Eukaryota; kingdom Metazoa; phylum Chordata; class Actinopteri; order Myctophiformes; family Myctophidae; genus Electrona; species Electrona antarctica. The sequence continues at coordinate 13,185,712 of NC_136804.1, forward strand.
ATCTACACCACATGCCCACATGATTTATATGCCCATATATGGATCTGTCAGTCCTTGTCTCTTTTATGCCTATATTCCATATGGGCATAAATATATTTCATCAGGGATCAGGTATGCTCATATATGGGCCTGCTAATATATGGAAATGAATTAATGATTTACCGTTTTTCAAATATTACAAAAACTAAATAAAACACAAAATAATGCACAATATTAATAATCATAATCAAAATCAAAAATAGTAATTGAGCAAACTGTGTGTGACGTCGTCTGATAAGGCAGTTTTGCTCATATATGGGCATTCTCCCTTTTGTGCCTGATTTGTTTTGTTTTGTTTGTTCTGACTGATTTGTTTACGACATATTGAGGTTAGACAACACACTCCATATTTGGCCGTAGCTGCATTGGGAACTCCTTATATGGTTATGGCTGAGTCATGGTGACGACATGTTGACATTGAGCGTGATGTCAGAGGTCCATCGAGCCGGTTTTATGGATAGTTCGTGAATATCTTTCACATTTTATGAATTTCTCTCAGATCGAAATGGCATCCACAGTCCTGGCAGGAACGTGGAAAAAAATTCTTGCCCAAATATTATAACAGGACCATCCTGCTATAATATTTGGGCAAGAATTACATCATCAATAGCTAAACCATTTATAAGAACTGAGGCCGATTCGAAAACGCTCCTACCTTAGTCTTCTGAAAAACTTAAAAAATATATATATTTATGTTGCTGCATAAAGTGAGTGGCAAACCGAGTGGCAAAGGGAGTTTAATGTCGTTTAACGTCATTTAATGCAATCAGATAGGACTTTTCTCTAAAGATTTGTTTTTGGCTTTTCTGCCTTTATTATAGTATCAAGTGAAGATTGACAGGAAAGTGGGAGAGAGAGAAGGGGAGAGGTCGTCATGAACGTGACTCGAACACGTAACGCTCTGTCAGGCCAAAGCCTATAGGCATGCGCCTGGATCGCTAGGTCGCTACTTTTGTTGCTTTTGTGACACTGGTACGATCAAGAAGGATGTTCAGACATCTACGCAAAAACACAAAAAGTTACAAAATGGAGTTAAAGACGGGGTGAAATGGCTATTTGGAGCATTTTATTTTGTATTTCACTCTCAAATGGAAAGATGTGCATTTTTGAAGCAATCAGAACGTCGCATCCCTCCAGGCTATGGGACGTTGGTTGCTGTGCTACATGCGCGATGCGTGCACGCACATTAAAACGAGTAATATACTGTCTGGATGTGATCTTGAATGAGATTTGAATGAGTATTTCTGTTATGCATCATAACCACCTGTGTTTGGAGGACGACGCAGTAATGGGAATAAAACATGGTGAATTTAATCAAGATTCATAAATATGCATGTGAGCCTCGACACGTCATCACGCAGAACGTCATTATAATTCGTATTGACTTTTAATATAAAAATACACAAAATGTTTCCCTTTTTTGCATCCATTGTTAGGTTCGATGACCACGGATATGGTCTAAAAGTGTGAAAAACTTATTTTTCATTTCAGTAGGTCTTTAAGAGGTTTCTGCCCAACAGCAACGAGCAACATACATTTTTCAGAAAACTTTTGTAGAATCGGCCTCAGGTTTTACCGCAATATCCTATTCATCATCGATATTTTCGATGAGCCAGCGGAAGCCATCTCCGTAGCCTTGTCTCTTCTTCACGCTACACATAAATACCCCCACGGGCCTCAGATCGGCTTTTCTAGCTGTGTTGGAGTAGAAGCCGAGCAACTCTCTGAGACTATGCTCATTGATAGCCTCCGGATGGTCGATCTTATTGCCCAGAATGAGGATTGGCACGTTGGTTTCTATCGTTAGCAGGCCATCGAGCTCGGTTTTCGACTCCGCAAGCCGTTTGTGGTCAGAACAGTCTACCAGGTAGACGATAGCGTTGATGGCCAGGAGGTAGTCTCTCCAGATCCTCCGCGCTTGTACGTGACCGCCGAGATCAAACGTTTGGAAATCGATTCCAGCGACGGTCAGCTCCTCGGATGTGGGCTGGCCCGTGGGCTCGTGTTGTCCGAGGTTGTCCTCTTTGAGCATTTGCAGTAGTGTTGTTTTCCCGGCATTGTCGAGTCCGAGGAACACCAGCTTGTAGTTGTACCAGCCTAATTTCTGCAGGACAGTCCTGTAGACCCAACGGATCGTTGCATACATGTCATACATGTTTCAGTATTAGAACTGTCTGAGCGTTGCGTTGTCAGTATCAGCGTTTTAAATATCATAAGAAGTGACTGAAGCTTGTCCTTTTATGCCGTGGGATGTCATCCAGCATGATGTCACACAGACTCAGCCATAACCATATATGGAGTTCCCACTCCAGCTACACCCAAATATGGTGTGTCGTCTAAGCTAACTGTGTCAGCATGATGTCAGAGTTCAGACTCAAATTAATCAGCCGCTAGCCCCATATATGGAGCTCTCAGTCAATTACCATAACCATATAAGGAGTTCCAAATGCAGATACGTCCAAATATGGAGTGTGTTGTCTAACCTCAATGTGTCGTCATGGCATCAGAAAACAGTCAGCTCCATTATAAGCACAAAAGGGCGCATGCCCATATATGAGCATATACAGATGACATCAGAGATCTCCATGTATGGGCATATCCAGAGGCAAAGAGTGTCTGTCATGGGTGTCCCCTCCTTTCCATGTTTTTCGCGCTGGTTGAATGAGATTTGGCAGCTTGTGTGTCATCTTACAATAAATCATAAATGCATAGTGCAAATAGTCATTTCTTTTTTTCTTTTTTTTAGGGGCGATATCCCCTCCTATGTCCAGCTTGTGGTGTGTGTGTGTGCAAACACAAACTTTGTCCTACACAAACATTAAATGCCATTGACAATGAATGGACAATTTTGAGTGTTTGTGTAAACACAAACATTGCGTAACACAAACATTGAAGACAAAAGTGAGGACGCAACTTGTAATTGGCCGGAATGAGATGATGTATGATGATGTACGATGATAAGACCAGATGAAGAGCCTTGGCTCGAAACGTCGTCAATAAACTTATCCTTCGGAGCATATGAGTGTGCGGCTTCCTCTCTTTTCCTATGTTACTTTTTGAACCCAGCACCTCCATGAAGTGATGTGCGTATTTTACTATAGTTTCCGATGATAAGAGCGCCCCTCACTTCACACAGGTGTGATCGTCTTTTTTTTATAAGATCTTTTTTCTGCCTCCACCTAACCCAGACATAGTACAGGAAACAAGAAGAGAGTGAAGGGATGATTACGCAGCAAATGTCGCCTGGACTGGGACCCAAACCCGCGACACGACACGAGATCTCCATATATGGGCATAAAGATACAAGGACAGACACGTTTAAAACGGGTGTTATGACAACGGATATAACAGGTATCGTATACTAGGGTGGGGAATACATTCCCGATTTCCGTCTGTCTGTCTGAGCACGGAAAGCTGCAACACGGTAACTCTGTCACTTGTCAACGATTTCAGCCGTGGGAAAGCTCGCCGGAACCGGGCCGACCCCCTGGACGCGTCCCTGGGGGTCTGGATGTTGCGAGGACCCCCCGGGGACGCCCACATGGTAACTCTGTAATTTCTCGACCCTTTCAGACACGGGGCGGCTCGCCGGAAACCGGGCCGCCCCCTAGGCACGTTCCTGGGGGTCTGAATGTGTTGTACCCACACACGGTACAGTTGCACCACTCACTTCACACAGGTTTGATTTTTAACTAGTGGGATTATGTCGCGCACACGTGCACATACGCTCGCGAGCGATCACCGATTTAAATAACCTCTTGAATGTGGTTAAAAATGCTTTATATTTATTGCATAACGGGGAAACTTCAGACAGAACACCTACAGTAGGCTACTTAGTAGGTTGACACAATGGATGGACCGTCACCATTGATATGCATCCAAGGTCGGTCATTCCTATAACGGGGGGTCACAGGGAGGAGTCTCGCTCAGAACGAGTTTTTCTGGTTGCTTATCGGTAGGCTAGTAGGCTCTCACTGTGGCTAAATAAATAAGGAAGCACTACTACTACAGATATAAAATACTTACATAAACACTGTATGGTTTGGGTGTCAGATGACAAAATAACATAACCTTCAACAACATTCAATTTCACTTCACGTCCACACTAAGATAAGTGTCAGTCACATAATCCAATTTCACCCTAACAGCCTTGTTTTGATTTAAGCAGCTGCAGTCAAAGTAATAATGGTCAGATCGAGTCTGACAAGCACAGTTGACCATAAACAGGACCACCACGACGTCATGTCATACTCCTTTGAGCACAGAGAAGAGCCTACAGTATGTGTTTGGGAATGTTGTTGAAGGCCTTTATTTAATGATGTAATATTTCCGACCGACAGTCTAGCTCGGCTAGGTGGCTAACAACACTGGAAGATGGTGTAGTGCAGTGACAGTGTACACACCAGCGTCACTGACATGAAAAATTATGAACTACAGACTGGCAGCCAAGTAGCCTATAGCATCCCACTAGCGGCTAGTAGGATGCTATAGGCTACTTGGCTGCCAGTTAACAGGTATAGTTACTAGCCTATACCTGTTGGCGGAAGATGGCGGCCAAATTTCCCAAATTCTACCTAACGCGTCACTGTGGCTCACTATTATTTCAAGCTGTGAGCCACCTGTGACACTCAGCCTCAATCAGCAGGCTTTGTTAGAGGACTTGCGTGCATCTTCAAACTACCAGGGCAGCACCCCGGCCGGACAGCCCTAACGTCAGCTCACCCCTGGTCTCGTCCCTCTCATTTTTTCGATCATCTCCTACGGACACAATATTAGTCTCCCCTCGGCTACAACGCAACAGTTACCCTAAAAACAATAAACACTTTTAGCCAGTATACGAGCACAAATGTCCCATTTATTGCTGCTATGGCGGCATCCATCTTTGTTGTGAAAAAGGAACACATCTCTTATGTCGAAGTGTCCTTGGGCAAGACACTGAACCCCAAATTGCTCCCGATGTGCTGGTTGGTACCTTGCATGGCTTCCGCTGCAATCGGTGTATGAATGTGTGTGTGAATGGGTGAATGTAATGCACAATCTATGTAAAGCGCCTTGGATAAAGGCGCTATATAAATGCACCATTTACCATTTCTTAATATTTGCATCCTGGGCCCTGGTTGGTTATAGCCTGGTTCCAGAAGAATCTTGTTAGCTCATGAAGTCCTCCCACAATTGATCTGGCTGGGACAATATGCAATGCATTGCAAAGGCAGATGAAGGCTGGCCCTGTACGTGAGGCTACCACACATGTGCAATTTCCAGCCTCTGCCTGAGCCAATTGATTGCCATGGCAACCCCCACACCTGCCATTTGATTATAGTCAGTCCAAGTCCACTATTCTACAGTCACTCTTCAGACATTCTCCACAGACATATGGGACCCAAAAGGGACACGGACAGACAGACAAAAAAAAGAAAAGAAAAACAAAAGAACGGGTGCTACCGTCCGTATGTTAGAATTTCATGTGGGGGGGGAGGGGCCACCTGAGCTTCCCCAGAGCATGTGAGTGTGTGTGTGTGTGTGTGTGTGTGTGTGTGTGTGTGTGTGTGTGTGTGTGTGTGTGTGTGTGTGTGTGTGTGTGTGTGTGTTGGGGGGGGTGCTATTGTTTCCACAAGTGTTGTGGAACGGGTTTCACAGGTTGGAGAGAGAGAGAGAGAGAGAGAGAGAGAGAGAGAGAGTGGTAATTAGACCATAGCAGTAAGGTGACAGTCAGGAAGCATAACAAACATAAAGTGACTAGAGTTGTAACAGCAAGTGGCAGGTGGATGTCAGACTACAGGAAGGGGAAAAGGGACCAAACAGAAATTCAACCATTCAGGATCTTTGGATCACAAGGGGAAGAAAACACAACCACTTGTGTTTTCTATTTAATTTAAGAAGAGGACTTATTTTCTTGGATGTTAATGCAAAGCTTTCTGTAGCTGCTGGCGCTGAAAAGGATCAGGTCAGATCAACACCTGAGACTGAGCTGAGAGGAGCTGAAAGAGAACTGAGACTGTTCTGTTCTTCTGTGGGGGGAGAGAGAGAGAGAGAGAGAGAGACCTCTGGAAACTGGTAGATGAAACTGTACTTGTTTTGTTTAGCTTTGAAGCGCATTGTCTTTTATTATTATTACTATCATAGCCTACTGTAGGGTCTTTGTTATATGTTTGACAGTCTACAATATGTACTAACATTGTTGTAGCCTAGAGTTTGTCAGTGTTCAAGTACTGTGTCTGTTTGTTGCAAGGGACTGCTTGTTTGAGCACACACATAGCATAATAATCAGAGAACATATTATATACCAATAAATGACTAGTAACTTTAACATAGTCAATCTCTTCTTGATATACAAGTTACAACACCTCTTTTCTGACTCTTAAAAAAAAGACTTTGGGAGACCAAACGTACCGGTTATCCCAGAAGAAAATAATGCCCACCTCTGCTGCTTAAGGAGCATTTGTTTCATTCAGACCAGTTGGAAAGTAGACTGTGAAGACCCCTGTTGTTGTGGGAAACCAAACATCTTGACATTTTTGCAAAGGACAACTGGGCAACCCCACTTCGAAAGCAGCCAAGGAAACAGACTTTTCAACAAGCCAGTAGAGAGACTGACTCTCGTCCCCCCCCCCATTTTCTTTTGCATGTGCAACATTTTAAAAACAGGTGTACACATCCCTAAAGTTAGCGCCACCCCTTGTTGAGGTCATATCCTTTCGACGGGAAGGTCACGGGTTTGGGAAGGACACAGGCTGTATACGCCATCCCACTACCACCACCACTACCACCCCAGCCTCCACCATGCAGACCCCAGGCCCAGAGCAGGACGATACCTTCGACTATCTGTTCAAGATCATCCTGATAGGCGACTCCAATGTGGGGAAGACCTGCGTGGTGCAGAGCTTCAAGTCGGGGGTCTACTCGGAGAAACAGCAGAACACCATCGGAGTCGACTTCACCGTGCGTACCGTGGACGTCGAGGGCAAGAAAGTGAAGGTTAGTACTGTAAAACAGTGGTGGACGAAGAAGTACTTGTAAAAGTATCATCATTGACATCAAAATGTAATTAAAGTATTCACGTATTCAAGATGTATGCCCTAAAAATCTTTTGAAAATAGCAGATCTACAAGCTTTATGTAGATCTGCCATTTTCAAATAGCCAATCAATATAGGCATGAAGTGGTTAATGTAGCCTATGTTTTCTAATAATAATCCAAATCTACAAAGTAACTAAGTAAAGTTTTCAAATAATCATAGTAGTGTAAAATTAGGCCTACAATATGTATCAATGTCAATGTATGAATAGATAGTGGTTAAAGTCATTGTGACCCGATGTTAACTGATGGAGGGACCCCCTGAAACCACCACCCCCCAAAGTGGGGTCCCCACACCCCACTTTGAGAGGCAATGCTGTAAAAGCAGCATGTGTATGTGTGTTTAATGCAGTGGTTCTCAAAGTGGGGTCCAGGGACCCCCAGGAGCCCTTGAGAAGGTTCCAGAGGGTCCCCGGACAAAATGACATAGAAAACAGTTTAACCACTTTAATCATATATAGCCTATACATTAGGTAATTGAAAATAGCCGATCTACAAGCTCACACCACGCTGCGATGCGATGCACTGTGATCTGCTTTTTTATCTTGACAATTATTGTTGAAATGTGAGAATAGCTTTTTTTAAACCTTTTTACCACACAAATATTTTGTATGGGGGTCCTTGGCATGTACTAAATAGTTTTCAGTTGGAGATCCAGGCTGTGCCAAATACAGCAATTGACAATTTGGGACATTTCTTGACATGAAAACTGTTTGAGAAGCACTGGTTTTAAAGGATGTGTTTTCCAGACCTTGGATAACACAAACTATATCTGCATGCACCTTGTCATGTGGTGTGTGACTATGTGCTTAAATACATTCAAAAACTCAAGCCATTAGAATCAAGGACACTGCGCACAACCGCTGTCTGTCTAGGGCCAACAACATCAAGAATGACCCCACCCACCCACACCAGGGACTGTTCACTCTGTTGCCTTCTGGCAGAAGGTATCGAAGCATTGGAAGTAAAACAGCAAGATTTTCCAAGAGCTTTTTCCCCCAAGCCATTAGACTTTTGAACAAGTGCAATATCCCCTAACCTTTTCCCCCTATATGCTGCTATAAGGACTCCTGTTGTGCAATATCTGTCTCTCAATGAACTAATGGTGCTTTTTAATTTATTGGTGTTTTAAAGTGGATTTTAGATTTTAATAGTATTTTAGCTTTCTTTTAACTAGCATACTAAAAGCCAGTGAAACGACATTTCGTTCTCTTATGCATTTTATGTATCTGCTGAATGACAATAAAGCTATCTATCTATCTATCTATCTATCTATCTATCTATCTATCTATCTATCTATCTATAAGATTCTGAACCTCAAACGCAAAACAAGCAAATGCCAACAGCAGGCCAGGGTACCGAATCTAGAAAAAGAGGAAAAAGGCCACGATGCTGAAAATAGAAGCCAACGTTTCGACCTGTAAGGTCTTCTGCAGGGAATGGCACAGCCGGGAAAACAACCTCACATTTATAGGGGATGAATCTAACTCATACACACCGGGTGATCACTCGACAAAGTATAGCTAGCAGAAACATCAGGCTAAATCGGCTTCAGACTTTTCCTGGGACACAGATGGTGTTGATTTCCACCTTCTTTGGAACCAACCCCTCCTCCTCCTCCTCCTTGCCATAGTCTGAAGAATGAATGAATGCACCTTCTCTGATCGTATCAGTGGTGCTGAGGTGTCTTTTGAATTCACTGAGAGGTACAGTACCGTACAGGCCTAAGTGTACAGTGGCACCAGGCATCCTACTGTACTACAGTAGGATGCCTGGTGCTACTGTAGTCCAAAGGAAACAACATGGATGGTTATTTATAATACTAACTATGTATAAAAGTTTGACTTTGTAGGCTGCATAACATAGCACGCGTGCGTGCGCACACACACACACACGCACACACACACACACAGAGGTGCGGGGCCGCATGTCATGCGTTCTATGATTCTTAATTTACATTTCACTCCAAACTCTGTCTTTGGAGAGGGGGAGGGGCCATCCAGTCAGAACGACTTCCTATAAACATGATCCTTACGACTATCTGTAAGGATGTTAGTTGTGTCGTCACAGACTCTCAACAGAACCAGTCCTGCCAGTCAGTGGCTCACATGAGCAACCAGTCATTCGGGTTCCCAGGCCCCGTGGCCTACTGTAACCTTGTGATAAATGTGGAGCACGCGCATGCACATGCACGCACGCACGCACACATGCAAGCACACACGCACACACACACACACTTTCAATCTTGGAACCACGTTGTTTGGCCACTTTTTTAAAGATATGCCTATTTGAGATCTGATATTGTCCTTTTTTCTGTTACTTTTTTAAATATATTTCTTTCATTATTATTTCATTTTTTCATTTTCCCCCAAAGATTTGATGGCTAATATGAGTCACCAGAACCAAGAACGGGTGTTTTCAATTCATCTAACGTGGTTAAAATGTAGTTTGAAGTTCCAATGGGTTTTAAAATAAAGGGGGGCGTGTCTGTTAAAATGAATAAACACAAAAGCCTGAGTAGATTAAAATGACCCCAAACATGTTTGAAAGTGACATATCCTTTTCATGCATACCAAACTGGCATGAAAATGGAAATCTTGATTTTGCTGTGATTATACATGTAGGCATTATAGGTTCAGCAGTCCCCTGACCCCTGGTGTAGAGTTACTACTTACTAGTACGTTGGCCATAGCCTCAGGAATGGTGGAATCTCCCTAACTGTTAATGCACATTGTGTAGCACACACACACACACACGCCCACGCCCACGCACACACACGCCCACGCACACACACACACACACACACACACACACACACGCACACACGCGCACACGCACACGCCTGTCTTTGTATTGTTGTAGATCAGCTTGTAGACAACAACGTACGTCAGCAACAGAGCTTTGACGGCAGAGCACACTGTGATAACATAGTTGATGTATCGATGATAAGTCTATTTCACTTAATCCTTTCAAAACACACGTTCTACATTATCGTCATTGTCGGGTGGAAACCTCATACAGTATGTCGAAATCTGCTACTGTTCAGGATTCAAATTCTAAAGCATCAAAAGTAGCAGATCTACTACAAGCTCGCGGTTGTGGATCGGCTACTTTTTGGTGACGCTGTAGTATGATCAAGTACACAAAAAACACACACAAAACACAACAAGTATGGAGATAAGAGGTTTCTGGCCGATAGAAACGATATGTATTGTACAAGTCATTCTCTCCATGTCATTGACAGTGTCTTGGCACTATAGGCGAGTTAATGATGAGTGCAGTAACTAACAGCTGTGTACGATAGTGGTTGCCATGACAACTGTTACTATACGCTAACTAGCTCAGCTTCTTGGGCAGCAGTATCCATAGGGAGACTTAGCTAAGAACCTCATTTACATGCCATGTGTCTGTGAGTGGACACAGCCATCACCACATACAGTAAGAACCTCATTTACATGTCATGTGTCTGTGAGTGGACACAGCCATCACCACATACAGTAAGAACCTCATTTACATGTCATGTGTCTGTGAGTGGACACAGCCATCACCACATACAGTAAGAACCTCATTTACATGTCATGTGTCTGTGTGAGTGTGCACAGCCATCACCACATACAGTAAGCTTCTAGCATTATCAGACTACTTTTCCTCAGTCCAAAGTCCAGAATTCACCTTTAGCAAAGCCCCGCCCACTCCCACTTGGACACTTTCCAGCCAGGCTCATTCATTCCAATGTAAATATCATGGATTTTACACATTAAATACTGGTTAATGTTTGGAACCAGACCTTTAAAATCTCCTCCAAATCCGTCAACAAGGCCTGCCATATGCACTGGAAAAATACGTGTGTGACATTTCTTTTTTAAAACAATGTTTTATCATATAGGAAAACTATTGGTGGAGACTAGAGGTTTGTCTAAACCAGAGTAATATAGTAAGAGAGTGGCGACACTAGCGTTGACTCCTATTGTAACAATGGAATGCGGAAGTGCTCATTCTATCTCAATGGGATAGTTCCAGTCATAGGAACAATGTTTGGAACTATAGCCCACAGGCACCCGCTTTGCGGCGAGATCAAAGCGTGTCGCTACTCTCCTACTCTACACTCTGGTCTAAACCTAGTTATGCTTAGCTGTGATTGGACCATAGCAGTTTAGGGAGGGGCTTAGCTATAGGTCAATTGACAACATGTCTTAATACATCCAAGCATGAGTGGTTCTGTTTATAACAGTGACATTGATGACGGCTGTGTAAACATATCGCTGTTGTCGGGCAGAAACCTCTTATCTACATATTCCTTTTGTGCTTTTCTGTAAATTAACGCCCTATGATCACAACTACAGCATTACACAAAAGCATCAAAAGTAGTTGATCTGCAGGCTCGAAACGCGGTGGGAATCGATGCGTTTTGAGCTTGTGGATCTGCTACTTTTGCATTTGAGTCAAGTAACAGTTTTGGACATTATGAGGTTTCTACCCGACAGACAATATGCAGTACATCGTTGCGAACTGCACAGAGATCTCAAGCACAACGCCTTATAACACGGCCATCACAACTCTTGTGAGCATGACCATCACAAGAGTTCATGTCTTTTAAATGGGCTACAATGCTGGTGAAATCTATGCAATTTAATGTACACCAATGGTTCTCAAAGTGGGGTGCATGGACCCCCAGGGGTCCTTGAGGGGGGTTCCAAGGGGTCCCCAGCAAAAGTAGTTAACGTAGCATCGTAATCATTTCGTCAGATCGGCTATTTTCACAATATTTACCAACTCCTACATTCCAAGTGCTTGTCAGGGTGGGGGGGTCCCCAGTTCGAATATGATTATTTTGGGGGTCATGGCCTGAAAACGATTCCACTACAGTATGTAGGCCAACTGTGACAGTGTGTGTTTGTGTGTGTGTGTGTGTGTGACAGATCCAGGTGTGGGACACGGCAGGTCAGGAGAGGTTTCGGACCATCACCCAGAGCTACTACCGCAGCGCTCACGGCGCGCTGATCGCTTATGACATCACACGGCGCTCCACCTTTGAGTCCGTCAACCACTGGATCCACGAGGTGGAGCACTACGGTGCTGCTAATTTAGTGCTGGTGCTCATAGGTGAGTGTGTGTGTGTGTGTGTGTGTGTGTGTGTGTGTGTAACAAATCAATCTCTGAGCTGGAGCAATTTAGGGCTGTATATTCGTCCAGGCTAAACCCCTTAGCCCTAAACTACTTTACCTTTTTGTACTATTTAAAAAAAGACATTTGAATACCGGTAGTTCCAACTATAGCCGATCTACATCGGCACGTTGTGAGCTTGTCTATTGGCTATTTTAACTATTCAAAAATGTTTTTCAAAACAGTTTAAAAAGTTTAGGTATAAGGGGGTTTATCATGGACGAAAATAGAGCCCATAGGGCTATAGCTAGCACCACCCCTTTTCCCTTTTACTATTTTGAAAACTCCTCTACTGTGAGATTTGGCTTCAAGACCCGACCTGACTCAAGTCTTTCTGCCACCATGTAGGTAATAAAAGTGATTTGGAGTCGGACCGTCAGGTTCGTTTTCAGGAGGCCTGCTGTCTGGCCAAGGAGAGAGGAGTACTGGCTGCACTGGAGACCTCTGCCAAGGTGCAGGAAAACACCCGTCCTCACATCATCACTCCACCTCTCCCTTCGTTTCTCTCTCACCCTGCTGGCTTCCTGTCTTTGTAAATCTCTCGGGACTGCATCTCTCGCACGCCCTTCATCCCTCTCTCTTCACTCCACCTCTCTCGAAGTATCTGTCGTCTACTGTACTACTCTGTAGCAATATGCGGCTTAAGAAAAATCTAAGATTTATTTATTTAATCAATCTTGTGAAATAATGAAAATTGTTAAAGGGATATTTATGCAGCCCATTCAAATGTGCCCGTGATCCACAAAAGGCGACAGAGACACAAGGTTTCGTTTGTGATGATCTCTTACCCCTGTCCTGCCACATGGCAGCTGTATTTCAATACCTTCCGGTGTGTCGTCTCTCTCCCTCCAGGAGAGCCAGAACGTGGAGGACGCCTTCCTGCTCATGGCCAGGGAGCTGATGTCCCGCAACGGCCTCAGCGTCCAGCAGGAGGCCCCAGGGAGCAGCGACTCGCCGCACGTCCTCCTCGGAGCCGACTCCAGACCCGTCAACGGAGCCGCCGCCTACACCCCCGCAGATAAGACCTGCTGCTGACAGGATGAGAGAGGAGACAGACAGAGAGAAGAGAGAGAGACAGAGAAGACCTGCTGCTGACAGGATGAGAGAGGAGAAAGACAGAGAGAAGAGAGAGAGACAGAGAAGACCTTCTGCTGACAGGATGAGAGGAGAGAGACATAGAAGACCTGCTGCTGACAGGATGAGAGAGGAGACAGACAGAGAGAAGAGAGAGAGACAGAGAAGACCTGCTGCTGACAGGATGAGAGAGGAGAGAGACATAGAAGACCTGCTGCTGACAGGATGAGAGAGGAGACAGACAGAGAGAAGAGAGAGAGACAAAGCGAGAGAGAGGAGAGACAGAGAGATACACAGAGACGGGCACTTTCGGCACTCCAGGACTGCGGAGGTGCTGTTCTCAAACCCTAGAAGTAAAAGGGTGACGGCTCGGCTAAAAAAAACCCAGTTAAAACGACTGAGGCACGCTGTCTAAAGCGGACCTGAGCCACGATGCAAACCCGAGGGGTCACATGTTGAAATTGCTGTAACATATGGAAGCGATGGGACATTTTTACTATTTTATAAAGATTGAGTGTAAGTTCTGACTTCTGGGTTCTCAAAACTCAGGGCTAGTACTACCTCTCCTGAACCGGACCCAAACAAGGTTCTGAGAACCTTAACCTGAGGCTGAAATGGAACTGTATAGTGTATTACAACGGGAACAATGTACAAGCTGTGAAGTTGGTTTTGTGGTGTCATTGTCGAAAAAAGAAAAACAAAAAGAGTCAATGGATCATGCATCCGGTACCAGAACCTTAAATGTGGCAGAAGAGAAAACAAAGTGTCCATTAACCACATGAACCCTATACTTTGTTGACCGGGGTGCACCAGGGGTGTGACCATATCATTGCACCAAGGCACCTTTGGGCCCTCAGCAGGTGTCTTGGAATTTTGCCTTCAAAAAAGGCCAAAGTATTCCAGCATTGAACTTTAGGACCACTGGGTCTGACCTGAATACCAGACTTTTGCTACAATAAGAAATAGATACTTTTACTTAAGTAACACCTGTGAGTATGTCTTCCATCACTGGTACAAAGTGAGAAATGTGAACATTGTGAAGTATAAACATTGAACACACAAAAACAAACAGTATACTTTTATATATATATATTAAACTTAAAAGCATTTACACAAAATCTGACAGAGATGAAGCTACGATTTACAGCATCAGTATTTCTGACTGACATTGTGTTCGATGAAGGCAAAAAGAAAAGAAAGGTTCTTCCAGGTGCGTCTCTGACATGGTATTGATTGTGACATATCGACTTCCAATGGAGTTATTTGCCTCTCCATTGACTTCCAGTATAAAAAGTTAAATATTTCAAAAAGTATAAAACGTAATAAAAAAAGATATTTGGGTTTACTTTATCCTGGTTGCGTGCACAATAAAACCTGGCAGAAACGGTTCAGGATGAAAACTGCCTCTTCGGAACAAGTCTGTGTCCAGCAGATGGTGCTAGAAGTCAATGTACACAGTATAATCCATAGTGTAGCTCCTATGACCCTTACAAGTTGTAGACTCTAAAATAACAAGATGGCATGGCTTGCATTTGGCCAGACTATGGCATACACTTGGTCATTCATTGATGACATATGTATTGATTGTGTTCAAGTACTGTTATACAGTATAACAAATATATATTTTCTTTGTTAAAATGAATATTCAATAGCTCCGTATTCTGATAGTAAACGTTGCTATAGTGTGTTTGTTCAGTAACAGTGTTGAACCATTTAGACCTGTGGAACATGTGTAAGAACTCCTTCTAAAACCTATCCTAAGTTTTCTGAAATAGCAACAACTAATGAGACACAAGAGGGGTGTCTCCCGGATTGAAACCGAAAAAGGTATAACAATGTATAGGCAAATAACTCTATATTCTGATAGTAATCATTGCTGTAGTAGTGTTTGTTCAGTAACAGGGGTCTCCCCATCTTTACAGCTATTTAATAAACTGAAAATAAATGTTCATGTCAAGATACCAATTGAGAGAGAACTCGTACAGGATACAAGATAAAGAAGTGAAACAAAAAACATTAGCAGACAAAATTGAAACTGGAACACTGTACAATGGAATAAACATGTTCTGGGGTTCTCTCTTCCTGAAAAGGTGTTTTCTGTTTACTATAGAAGAGACAGGGAGACCCTTGTTACACTGAACAAACACTCAGTGGCAATAATTATTATCACAATATAGAGATTAAACATTTTGCTTGACCAGAAAATATCCCTTTATACAACCTTAAATGAACAGTGGATTTTACGACACACTCTCACTCCCCAAACGGCCTATAGTGACTTCTTGGGACAAATGTGACCGAACGTGGAAGGAGGTTCCCTTCCAGTCATCTGGTGCCGTCCCGGGCACTAGCACACTGCAGGAATGCAGAAGTGCTGTTCTCAAACCCAAGATGTAAAGGGTCAGCTAAAAAACTGTTAAAACGACAGAGACGTGCCATCTAAAGCGGACTTGAGCTACGAGAGGCACTGCCGAGCGAGTCGTCGTGACAGGCGCTGCGAAGTCTGCTTCATTTGACTCAGCCCCATTCAAGTTAATGTCCCGATAATAGACAGAATCATAACTCATGTGCCCCCTATAGTCAACACGTGCCGTTTCAGCACCGCCTTCCAGTCACCTGTTTGCCGTCTTGTGAGTGAGAATGCGTTGGACTTGACTGTGTTAGTGTAGAAAGTAAATGTTGGAAGTAGAGTTGCAAGGCACATCTTTGGAGTTGGACTTGTACTTTTTTGAGAATTGGTCTTGATGCCCGTCGTCTCCACACTCTGCAGAAGGTATTGATACCATGCAGAGTCTGGTCAGCTCAACGGATCAGAGCGATGTTTGACGTTGTAGTTCTGGAGCTCGATTTGGTCTTTGATCTGATTGATCAGCATCTGAGACAGGAGAATCCCCACCAGCTGAAGAGAGAAGAACACATTTTTAGATTGTGAGTTTTATGAATATTGTGATTTTTATGGTTATTATTGTCTTGTCTATTGTCTTGGGCATGTAGTTCCCAATGTGGTCCATGTGAGGAGCCTATCTCCTGTTTCTGTAGCCTGAGGCAGCTTGATGTACAAGTACACCCCCGGGACATGACTCTAGTATGTCACAGGAACCCCCAATCAAACCCTTGATGCTGAGTAACAAGCGGGCATTGGGTCCCAGATACGGGAAGTTGATAGTATGTCTTGCCATTTTGGCCTTGGGTATGACTAGACCGGGGCTTGAACCCCCGACCTCCCAGTCTCAGGACGGACACTCCAACCACGAAGCCACTGAGCTGACGTGGGGGAAGGTATTAAGGACAGTATTATTTGACGGAACATAGTACATACCTGTGGTATGGCCAGTCCCAGAGCCACGCCTCCCAGCAGGAACAGGTTGCTGTGGATCCAGTTGACCAGCTTGTCTATGCAGCCGTTGGTGTGGATGTGGTTTCCAGCCTCCATGTATTCCATGTCCTGCGTGTCATGACCGCACATGGTGTTGATGACCTCCTGCACGCGTACACACACGCACAAGCGCACACACACACACACACACACACACAATGTAGATGAGAAAATAAACAAAACAGTCATCTAACTACATGTACAGAATAAAACTAGAGTCGAAGAAAACAAACTGACTGAGAATAAGGGAGATGTCTCAGCACACAGAGCTGTAACCAAAAAGGAAGTATGTGGAAGCTCGTTTGGTGAGTCTTTAACAGTGTTTTGAAGATGTCACAGAGGACACAGTTATGGCGGAAATGCTCGCAAAGGCGTGATCAACTTTGTGACAGAATCCCCCAAACGGCACTGAGCTGCCAACGGGTCAGTTGGTTCAGACCGCTGCATGTAAACTAGGGGCGGCAGTGGCTCAGGGGTAGCCTGGCTAATAAGCCAGACCGAATCAGCCGTTGGCAAAAAAAAAATTGCCTGCCGGCGGATTACGGTCTGGAGAGGCTCAATTGTACGCCCATTTCCTACACCAGAGAACTGGTGTGGCCAATCGGGACACGGTATGCAATATGGGCGGGCTTTGGTACAGTGACGTTCAATGCTTGAGACCTTTGACTGACACGACAGTGTGGTATTTCTGAAGAAGAAGAAGAAGAAGAATCTGAACCCCTAACTTCTCCCGATACTGCAGGTCGGTGCCTTGCATGGTTTCCTCTGCCATCGGTGTATGAATGTGTGTGAGAAGGGGTGAATGTAATGCACAATCTATGTAAAGAGCTTTGGATAAAAGCGCTATGCAAATGCACCATTTACCATTAAACTGACTGCAAGTCGCAACGAGTTGTGTCACAAATCCTTTGGTGTGCACTGGACTTCAGAAGTAGCTAAATCAGGTTGGAAACCTCATATGTCCAAAACTGTTACTTTTCAGGATGCAAATCTTTTTTTAAATAGCAAAAGTAGCAGATCTACAGGCTCACCCTTTCTGAGGAGATGTGACAACAGGAGAAAGGAACAGAGCAGCGTTCTCTACTAGGGTTTTCGGGGGTGCAGTTGAAGTAGATATTCTGGGACCAGTCAGTGTAGGCCACCCCACCACAGCAACCAAACTGCCACACACAAAGACATTCAAGTGTTAGATAGAGACTGTTTGAAAATAGATCAATAAACTGATCGGTTAAGGCAAGATTATGAATTATGCATTCAGTACCAGGTGAAATTCCAAATGAATCATCATGACATCAATTAAAAAAGGAATTGCTTGACATTTTGGGAGGAGAGTCACCTCTTTCTGTCCGTAATCGATGAGGTTTTGCAGATCAATGTCGTCCCTGTAATGGATGATGGAATCGTTGATGAGCTCCGTCACTCTGTTCCGTGCCTGTGTGCACAATACGAGAATAAACTAAACACCATTATACAGTATACACTAGTAACTGTATGTATGCTACTGTAGTTATAATGCTGGTCATGTCTAGGTCACATCAAACTAGAAATCGTTGTATAAATCGCTGTTGTGAGGCAGAAACCGGTATGTCCATATTTGTCTCCACCAGGCCGAAGGCATGGGGAGAGAATATGTTTTGCACTCCGTCCTTGTGTGTGTGTGTGTGTGTGTGTGTGTCCGTCCGTGTGTGTGTCCTTCCGTCCGTCTGTTACCAGCTAATCTCCGGCACCGTTAACCCGGTCGATGCCAAACTTTGCACACACACTCCCTGGATGCCAACGATGAACCTCTGTCCCGCATTTTCCAGAACGGCCTATTATAGCGCCACTATGAGGCAGCTTTTCACATTTTTTACCTAAAACTGCACCGATCTGCGTGAAACGTTGCATGCACACTCCCTAGAGGCCAAGGACAAACCTTTGACCTGCATTTTCCGCATCTGCCTTTTATAGCGCCACCAGGAGGCCGACTTTTGTAAAACACATTTTTTGATATTACTCCTCCAGATTCTGTCCAAAAATCTCACAAATCGTTACACAGTATCTCTATGGTCATGTGCTCAAGTCGGATCTGTCCCATATTTCATATTCCATCCTAATTGGCTATAATTGGCTTTCACAGTTTGCAAGATTGCCCCGTTTTGAACAAAAGCCTCAAATCATGAACACAGCATGCAATTTACGCATCTTTCACACATTTTCTTACTAGGCTGAGGAATATATCCCACCCTTTTCACATTGGCCTGTTATAGCGCCACCAACAGGTTGATTTTTGCAAAACACAATTTTGGAACAAAATGCCTCAAATCATCCAATTGCCATCAAAGGCAAACATGTTTATATTACTCCTAAACATTTTGCCAAACATCTCACACAGTCCTATCCTCCTGGTGGAGACCTGTGCCCAGAAGGGCACTTTTTCTAGTTGCACATAAAAACGACTCCAGGGTGTCTAATGAAGTACTGTCACCTCATACACATGAAAATCTGGACAAATTAGAACTAGTAAACTACTAAAAATAGAACTACTCCGTTACAAGTAAAAGTACGGAATTTAAAATGTACTTGAGTAAAAGTACAAAAGTATCGGTATCAAAATGTACTTAAAGTACTAAAAGTAAAAGTACTCATATAGGCGGAACCAGGGCGGGATAAGTCAGAAAGAGCCTGCTGGTTAGTCAGTCAGGGACCAATCAGAAGTCTGACACAGGGTGTCCAAACTTTCCCATCCAATGACAGACAGTCATGTGAGGTGAGCAACTCTTCCACTCATTAGTGCTGATCATGAACAGCTGTGTGGGACCAGCAGCAAGCCTCAAAACCTCTGCTGACGGCCAGTCAGACACTCACTTCTTCAAAACCTCTGCTGAGGGCCAGTCAGACACTCACTTCTTCCTCAGAACCTCTGCTGAGGGCCAGTCAGACACTCACTTCTTCCTCAGAACCTCTGCTGAGGGCCAGTCAGACACTCACTTCTTCCTCAGTGGCAGCCATGTTCGGCACTTTTGTTCTTGCTGGTCTTCTTGCCCCAGGTAAAGAGCTTTAAATTGGTTTGTTTCCAATGTGCATTTTAATACTAAATTGTTTTAGAAAGTAAAATTTTCATTTCATTTTAGAAATTTTAGCTATTTTTGTGGTGGAGGCATTCAAACATGGGGCTAAATACATGTTTATTTTTACAAAGTTTTACAGCGATTTCAGTATTATTTACTATAGTCCTACTAGACCCCAGGAAATTATATCTGGCCACATAAGATCATGGGATCTACTAAATGTGACATTCAATAGATCATGTGATCTTTTGTGGCCAGGTGTAATTTTCTGGGGTCTAGTAGGACTATAGTAAATATTGGATTGGATGAATCTAGAGTTGCAATACCCTCCATTGACTCCCCACTCATCCAATTTGGTTTGTGATCTGCTTGTGTTAAACAACGTTAACCTCACCAACATTGCAGCTGTAGTCCAAGCTTGAATTATCCTTTTTCAATCTGCCGAGCTTGTTTTTCATAAAAATCCACCGTAGAGATGTTATGAGCTACTTTCTGTCAAGACATCCTCTGCAGGTGTTGCAGTTTGGAAGCACTCGTTTTTGTTAACGGGCCGTGCTGCTGCCTCCTGCATTATGTTCAAATTCGACCGCAGGGCTGTTCAGTGACTGACTGTGCTTCCAAACTCCAGCACTTAGAAAAATAATCACCTGCACAGAATTTCTTGACAAAGTAGCTCATAACATGTCTACGGTGGATTTCTATGAAAAACAAGCTCGGCAGATTGAAAGAGGATAATTCAAGCTTGGACAAGCAGATCGCAAACCAAATTGGATGAGTGGGGAGTCAATGGAGGGTATTGCAACTCTAGATTCATCCCATTATAAAGAAATCTAGAGTTGCAAATTGCGGCTACTAACAACCTAAAATAAGAACCTTGGTTGAAAAAACTAAAGTTGTCCTAAGCTTTAATTCTAAGAATGGGCAAAGCAGCCATAATTAAATTGCTTCTCTTCCTTCACATGTCTGGCCAAAGTTGCCAATTATAGAGTCTCTGTTCCATTCTGGTCAGTCAGGCCTCATTCACACATTTTTTCTTTCTTTTTTAGGCCACCTCAATGCTGGTCAAAACATGGGACTCCCATTGGAAACGCATTGTGGTGGCCTAAAAAAACCAGACCAAACGTTTGATCGGTATTTGATATGTGTGACTGAGGCCTCAGGGTGCTGATATGGTGCACGTTTTCTCACTCCAGGTACCCTGATGGTTCTTTGAGGGGGTTCCAAATGGACCCATTTGTTCATTTCGGTTTATTGGTCTATTTGTACATTTTGGGGTCCTTGGTAGTTTTTGCACCTCTGTGCTACACACTAAATTAACAGAGCCTTAAAGCTGCTACGCTATGCACTTTCCTCTTGTACCCCAGATTTGAACCCTGTTGCTTGTGCAGTAGCCGCATTGAAACACTTCGTTTTTTTTGTTTAAATAATGGGATGAATCTAGAGTTTCAATACCCTCCATTGACATCCCATTGATCCAAATTGCATTTCCCATCTGCTTGTGTTAAACAACGTTAACCTCACCAACATTGCAGCTGTAGGCAAAGCTTGAATGTTCCAAACTGCAAATCCACCGTAGACATGTTATCAGCTTCTTTCTGTCAAGAAATTATGTGCAGGTGATTCTTTTTCTAAGTGTTGGGTTTTGGAAAAGCTTGTCGAATAAGTAATTGGAAATTAAAACAAACCAGTGTTGTACCCTGCCCTTTGTTTGTCAAGATAAACCAGCTTAGTTGTTGTGTCTGGGGCTTAAAGGTTTTTAAATTTTTGAAATGTCTACGGAAAAATGAATGGGAAATTATCTCCTGGACCGGTGCCCTCGAAGGGGGCAAATATTGGATGGCTCTAACTTAATTTGTCTATTCCCCTGTTTATAAAAAAAAGTCATTACTTTAGCTGTATTAACTCCATGTCTTGTGCCAACAGGATTCCATTCAACAAGACTATGGCTGATGACATGAGTGCTGGGACCAACAAGACCATGGTTGATGACATGAGTGCTGGGACCAACACGACCATGGTTGATGACATGAGTGCTGGGACCAACACGACCATGGTTGATGACATGAGTGCTGGGACCAACAACAAGACCATGGTTGATGACATGAGTGCTGGGACCAACAAGACCATGGTTGATGACATGAGTGCTGGGACCAACAAGACCATGGTTGATGACATGAGTGCTGGGACCAACAAGACCATGGTTGATGACATGAGTGCTGGGCCCAACATGGCCTGGAAGGAGGCCTGGATAGCGGTCTGGAATACCTTCTGGAATAGGGCCTTGGAGGAGACCGTGAATGCGGCCGAGAAGGCGGCGGCGACGGCGGAGAAGGCTGAGAATTCGGCGGCCTGGAAGGAGGCCTGGAAGGAGGCCTGGATGGAGGCCTGGATGGAGGCCATTAGTGAGACCCCAAATGGGGTCGAGAAGGCGTTCTCGATGGAGCTCTTGCATGGGGCCTGGATTGAGGCAGAGGAAGCCGAGAAGGCCCAGAAGGAGACGCCAGAAGACGCCAGGCCCAACGTGGCCTGGAAGGAGGCCTGGATGGCGGGCTGGAATACGCACTTCAATATTGACGTGGAGGAGATCGAGAAGGCGGCGGCGAAGGCTGAGAATTCGGCGTCCTGGAAAGAGGCCTGGATAGAGGCCTGGATGGAGGCCTGGCTGGAGGTCGTGGAGGAGTTGAGTGAGACCCCAAATGGGGTCGAGAAGGCGTTATGGATGGAGCTCTCGCATGAGGCCTGGCTTGAGGCAGAGGAGGCCCAGAAGGAGACGCCAGAAGACGTTGAGAAGTGAATGAAATCATGATGAGCGGCCGCCAACATCTGACTTCCTCATCACTTTATCACGATGTTCAGCAATAATCATGTCTATTGACTGCAATTAAAAGTTTTTAAACTTATCATTGTGTCCTCCTTCTTTCCCCATGTTTAACGTGAGACAATTTACTAAAATGTGGGTTCAAGCTGTAGCATTTGAATATTCGAGGTTGAGTAAATCCCATCTTAAAACGTCCAGTTAACCACTTAGACCAGGGGTGGGCAACTTTGACAATGGAGAGGGCCACTATATTTCCACACTCCCTGCATATCAGTTTAGTTTATTTTGGTCATAGAATGAACATTGACTTCATTCATTTCATTTGATCATCATAACTTTGCATTTAGGATAGGCATTATGCCTATCCTATTTACACCTAGAGACTTGTAAGGGAAGAAATTATAGATTACTGTTGTAGCAAAAATAGCTGATCTACAAGCTCAAAATGTGCTATTTTTGAATTGGAATCCTGACATATTTCATTTCAAATGCATTTAGTTAGTTAACTTTATGAACTACTGGTAAATACATAGAACAAAAACAATACTAACATTTTAATACTATTAGCTGAAATCATCATATCAATGTTCGGATATTAACCTGAGGGCCGCCAGTTGCCCATGTATGACTTGTCTTGGACCCTCAATACTTAGTGAAATGGTTAGCACTATATACTTAAAACACACATTGTTTATATTAGTCGCACAGATTTCATCCAAATCGGTATACATGATCTCTGTAGTCATGTGATCAAGACGAGTCTGTTTGATTTCTCAGATTCTACACTGATTGGCTAAGATTGCCTTCCAAAGTCTTCAGGAGTGGCCCGTTTTGTACAAAATGCTGCACATGTCCTGCTCATCCAGAATTCCATCCTCAGAGATGCTATGAGTGATCTGACTCTGCATTTCCTCAACACAATGAAGAAAATTGTTGCAAAAAACAAACAAACATGTTTATATTACTCCTAAACATCACACACACTCCTATCCTCCTGGTGGAGACCTGTGCCCAGAAGGGCACTTTTTCCAGTTTAACTATGTGCTTGTTTGTGAATTAACACACCTACTCATATTTATATTTACAGCATCACACACAAGCATCAAAAGTAGCAGATATGCAAGCTAAAAACATGTCGCGAAGCAACGCGGTTTGAGCTTGTAGATCTTCTACTTTTGCTACTTTTGAATTTGAATCCTGAAAAGTAACAGTTTTGGACATACAGTATGAGGTTTCCACCCGACAGGCGTGATATACAGCTAAAATCTAAAATGATACCATCTAAATTACAGCCGCCAATCCGTTGATGACGAGTAGATGTGGTATATTATTGGCATTCTCCTAGATTTCAAAATTGTCATATTATTCCAACAGTTTCACGTTTGCATTACAATGATCATTCAAAATAACTAATATGTATGCAACATAACATGCATACATACATTACTAGGACAGCACGTTTGGATCTCAAAGGTTTTTATATTCAATAATTACTGTGGTCAGTATCTCACCTCTCTCAATTACTATTACTAGGTACAAAATGTGAAGGATCTTCTCAAAATGTATGAAATGTATGTCTAAACAAGGCGTCAGTGACAGTGTTGCCAAGTCTGCTAATATATAATTAATAATTATCAGTGACTTTGGGCTTGTTTTTCTGTAAAGTTGCTTGTAAATATTGGTGGTTGCAGGTTGTGTTGGGCTTGACTCCTAAAGTGTAGTTGCTGTAGATTTGGGCTTGCTGTGTAATGTTGACTACTACTTTACGACTACTGCTATGTTTAAACCAGTGTTTCTCCAACATGTTCACATCAAGGACCCCCCCGCCCCCCCCCCCCCCAGATTAATTTGTCCGCAGACCCCCATCTGAAAATACTTTGTGCCAGGGAGAGCCCCAATACAAGATTGTTGCTGTTAAAATGATTCCAAAATAAGATTTTTTATTTTGTTGAAAATAGCTGATCTACAAGCTCACACAAAGCATCAGATGCAACACTTTGTGAGCTTGTAGATCTGCCATTTACAATTAACCATTGCATATAGTTTTAAAGCACTCATGTAGCCTTATAGTCACTACTTTTGGGCAGGGACAAATTAGCCATTGGGCCAGTGGGGCCGTGGCCCAGGGGCCTATGGTTCAACCTATGGTTGACGCCTTGAAAAGGGCTCCTGGGGCCCTCCATTTGGCCATTGATTTTGTTAAATTTAGGTTAAAAAGATGATAAAAACTCGAAAAAGTCGCGCGCACGCGCACTATGGGGGCCCTGCAAATATTACCGGCCCAGGGGCCCTCATGGGGGTTAATCCGTCCCTGCTTTTGGGGCTCGTTATCATAGATCATAGGCTTGATATCATAGATCAGTGACTCTAGTGCAGGGGTTCTCAACGTTTTTGGCCGGGGACCCCCGAAAATGCTTTGGCAACGTCTCGGGACCCCCGCCCCGCCCCCTCCCGACCCCCAATATAAATTGACTGCTACAATAACCTTAAACCATTTTGGGCGGGAACCCCTTTTGGTGTTTTAAGCATTGTTATAATTTAGCTATTTAAAAATAGCAGATCTACAAGCTCATAGCGCGCCACCGAGTGGCGCGCTACGAGCTTGTAGGTCTGCTATTTTTAAAAAAAACATTTTTTTTTTTTTTTTTTTGAAAATAATTTGAGGACCCCCTAAAATAATTTGGCGACCCCCCGAGGGGTCGCGACCCACGGGTTGAGAACCCCTGTCATAGATCATAGGCTTGATATCCTAGATCAGTGACTCTAGTGCATGGTGTGGTTATGCCTTCTACCTTATCAGAGAAGATGAAGCCCAGGACACCGGCGGTCAGCTGCATCAAGAAGATCACTGTGAGGAAGATACAGAACTGAGATGAAGAAAGAAAGAGAGAAAAACATTGTCAGGTCATTCTGTTCTCAAAACTATTTGGGCTCAGGTCATTCCTGGAAATAACCTTTTTTTTGCATCCACGGCACCCCTGAATGACATTGTTTACTTTATAGCAAAGGGGAAAAAGAGCCAATTTAGGTTAATGTCGTGGGGAAAAACTGTTTTATAATGATGTTATGAAAATGCTTAGGGTAACCCGACCTGTGGTTACCTAAATGTGAGATTGTGAGGTAATGTATTTGCTAGAAGAGATTTGCTAATAAGCCCACTGTACTTATGGAAAAGGGCAAAGTGGGCTTGTTAAAGTGAATGTAAAAAAAATTAGATCACATATTTAGGAAACCACAGGTCAGTTTACCCTAAGCATTATCATAACATCATTATAAAGCATTTTTCTTTTCTTTTTTCCACTACACCTTCGTTATTCTGCCTTCGTCTCCTACGCTGACGAAGATCACTTGGCCGAAACACGTCAGCATTTTCTTTTACTTTATTGTTTTATTCCGATAAGAATATATTAATCTGTAATGTCCATATTAATGGACATTACATATAATGCAACATAAATACACCAGATTTAGCAAAGACGCTAGTTTATATCCGCAGTCCCCACACAAAACATCAAAACAGACAGTGAAGCACATTATACTAGGAAACAAAGCATAAATAATATACATACAAGAACAATAATGTAATTTCTTTCCTTCTTTTCTCCCCTGACTGAGAGTAAGTAGCCTTGCCTCGCCAAGACCACCACCTCAGTAAATTGCCCATGGCATTTTCTTGTTTTTTATGTCATTCATTTAACAAGAGCACCTCGGCTACACAAACAAACATGACAGTCCCTAGCCTTTTTTTTGTCACTCATGGATGAAAGCAAAATAAAGATTCATGACTGAAAAATGTTGTTAGGCTAAATCCTAGTCTGCGATTTGTGAAACAGCCTGAAAAGAGCCCATGGAGGAGGAGCCCACACAGAGAAGATACCTACCGTCTGAAGGAGACAGATGTTCTCTCGTAAGGAGCCCACACAGCCACAGAAGGTGATGAAGAACATGAGGACGCCCACCACCAGGAGGATGATGGCAGGGTCCACCGACAGACAGGCCATGGCTGCTTCTGAGAGAGAGAGAGAGAGAGAGAGAGAGAGAGAGAGAGAGAGAGAGAGAGAGAGAGAGAGAGAGAGAGAGAGAGAGAGAGAGAGAGAGAGAGAGAGAGAGAGAGAGAGAGAGAGAGAGAGAGAGAGAGAGAGAGACACACACACACACACACACACACAGACAGACAGACAGACAGACAGACAGACAGACAGACAGACAGACAGACAGACAGACAGACAGACAGACAGACAGACAGACAGACAGACAGACAGACAGACAGACAGACAGACACAGACACAGACACACACACACACACACACACACACACACACACACACACACACACACACACACACACACACACACACACACACACACACACACACACACACACACACACACACACACACACACACACACACACACACACACACACACAATTAATTAATTAACATTAAATCGATTCCAAAATGTTCTTCTAAATCTGTTTCCTGAAAAACCTAAATTGCTATATTGCTGTCGGGCAGACATTTTTCCTAAATTAACGCCGTACTTGATCACACTACAGCGTCACACAAAAGCTACAAAAGTAGCAGGTAGCAGCGTGCACACGTTTGAAGCGCATTGCGAATCGTTTTCGTTTTGAGCTTGTGGATCTGCTCCTTTTGCCGTTTTTGAATTTGAATTCTGAAAAATAACAGTTTTGGACAGAGGTATGAGGTAGACAGGTATGCGGTTTCCACCCGATATAGTCCTGGTCCAGAGCGTTAGTGAGTTCTCCCGAACGCCCTGCCAGGCACTGCTCTGCTGGACAGAATTATCTCTAACGCTTAAATCTAAAATCTAAAGTGAAGCGATTTGAGTTAAAAATGTTGGCTTTAAAAATATCTTGTGTATCTGCTGTTTTTGAATAGCCAAAGTATGAAATATGGATAGTGACGCTACACCGTATATATTCATTAATACTAGTACTGAGGGCACTGTCACATTGTACAGTGGTTCTCAAACGTTTTCTTGTCAAGGACCCCCAAATGTAATAGATGCTATGCTAACTACTCAAATGTTAACAGTAGGCCTATATGAAGTTGGCTGTGGACTCATCTGAAAATATATATTTTGTGCAGTGCCAGGGACAAAAAAAAATAGATAGATATGGAATACATATGTATCAGATCTATCAAGGCCTACCTGCATGTTTCATCATGCGAGCATACACGCCGATGGCCAGCATCACCATGGAGATCATCTAGAGAGGACAGGAGGAGAAGAACAGTTAGAATAGTTATCAGAACTTTGTTCTGATGAAGAGAAGAGCTGTGTGGCCCAAGCATAGAATAGTTATCAGAAGAACTTTGTTCTGATCAAGACTTGTGTGGCCCAAACATAGACTTGTACTAGCCATCAGTGTTACCAGGTTTTGCGAGAGAAACAAGCAGCCAGGTCTACGAAAACAAGCCCAAAGCAATTAAACCCTATAGACTTTTTTTTAAACAGATCTACAAGCTCACAACGCGATGCGACACGTTTTAGCTTGTAGACCAGTTAGTCAGTCTCTTTTTTTCTGTCTTGGGTAACACTTCATGCTATGACTGCAGTGCTAAAATAACTGTGTTCCTACTTGTCACGCCTGGGTGACATCATTTGTCATTTCCCGTGTTTCTCAACGTAAAGCAGAACAATGTGTGCGAGTTCCACGCAATAGTGCCTCATGATGAGCAAATTAGAGCAAACTTTTAAGAACTTCTCAGGGGACGGAGGTCAAACATGACACATCTGGCGGAAGGTTGTTCACAATATTAGAGAATTGTTTTGTTTATTAGATACTGTAGTAATACTACTGCAGAGAGACAAGAAATAGGTGGAGAGAGGGGACATGTGAAACGGGTCCAATAAGTATGCTTATATGCTTATTAGAAGCTTGTAGATCGGCTACATGCGCAACATGCTTCAGAAGACATGCTTCTGAGGAATCCAAAAGACTGAAATTAGTCATGGCGACTGAGAATTTAAGTCCATGTAGGCTTGTCATAGGTGAACATTGTCCGATTCAGATTAATCGAGGGTACACAGCTACTGCCAAGACAAGAAATGAGAGCCAGAATGTATGTTTGTGTACTGGGTATGGGTAGTGTACGCATATCCAACTACAACATTCTTTACCCATTAACATTAAGGACGATTGTAAAAATGTTTTCTGAAAAACCTATGTTTCTATATCCGTGGCGCTCTGACTTTTTCATGTCATGACACGGACCTCCGAAATTACATGTAATAGGCCGCGGACCCCCCATCTCAAAATATTTAGTTCCAGGAACCCCCAGAAGCAAATAATAGAACAAAGTGACGCACTGCGAGCTTGTACATCTGCTAGTTTTGAACAGCCAACTGGATAACGTGGTTAAAATGATTGTGATGCTGTATCAACTAATTTTGCTGAGGACCCCCTGGAACCTCTCATAGGACCCCTGCCTGGGGCCCCACTTTGAGAACCAATGTTCCAGAGATCATTCTACCATGCACCATGTGGTACTTTCAGCTAAAAAGACTCTTTCATTCCCCTCAGCACCAAACCCAGCAGCTCATCTCCAAAGAATAAAAGACCTTAGCAGCAATACACAGCACTCCTCCCCAACGCAGGTGGATCACGTTACCGGACGCATGCTCGCGCACGCACTCACCTGCGTGTATTACTATACTTGTGAGGACCTCAAAATGTTAGGAGTAGGATGGATTGAAAATAGCAGAATAGCCGAAAAAATTCCAGATCTACAAGCTGAGCCTATTTTAAGTGACATCATGTGACAGCAAAAGATTGAAGGCGCCCCTCACTTCACACAAGTGTGATTTTGTTTTCCGTGTGACCAGGAAACTGGCCCTGCCCCTCACAACGTTCTATTTCTCATATTCTACTATACTTGTGGGGACATTCGTTCCTCACAAGTATAGTAATATGCACGCACACAGCTGCACGCACGCACACATGCACACACGCAACACACAGAGAGCACCATTTAGGGAGGTATATGCCAGGCTGGTTTTGTCCCCTGTGTTAAGGGGTTGGTTTTCACACTGACAGCATGGAACAAAACCTCTTTCTTTCTACAAGTACAAACTGTGTGTCTTCATCATTTGTACACAATTCCAATGGGTTTTGATTTTTGGAGCTTATGAAGCACTTTGGTAAAAGCCTGTAGCACTTACCCCAGCCTTGACGACCATGCACTCTTATGCAAAGGTTTAAATGTAATTTAGCATATTATGTAGACAGATGAAAGGTTCATTGTTCATCTGGCATCCTATGGTTTGTATAGTTTCAATGTACAGATTATTTTGTATTCTTATAATGTTTAGACTGAGTCACTGAGAATGAGTCACCACTGAGTGAGTCAATAGTCTGATGTGAGAGTATGTAGGCTTCAAACATGTTGGGGTCAATTTAACTTTTGTGTTTCAACCCAGACAGTTTAAGTTGCTTGATTATCTTCATTTTATCCGAATCGGACACACCCCCTTCCTATACAAATCCAAAACACCCGTCCTTGGTTCTGGTGACTCATATTGGCCTTATAATGCGTGAGGGGGCTGTTGTCTTTTCAATTACTTTAATTGTATTTTATTTTCCTCATTTACAAAAAATAAATAAATAAATAACACGGCCCCCTCACACATTAGAAGGTCAATATCAGTGTT
The DNA here is from genome assembly GCF_951216825.1 of Electrona antarctica. NCBI lineage: Eukaryota > Metazoa > Chordata > Actinopteri > Myctophiformes > Myctophidae > Electrona > Electrona antarctica. The sequence continues at coordinate 13,215,985 of NC_136804.1, forward strand.
ATATGGATGTATATGAGTCTAATATGTTCAATGAATCCAACATGGTTAACAGTCTGACATTATGTACAACATATAGGAAATCTAATATCTAAATACTGAATAGCAAGCAACTTAAAAACTGTCACGCGTTAAAATGACACCTAAAGCCTGTAGTAGTACACGCGTTAAAATGAGTCAAATGACACCAGACAATTTAATTAAGTTTGAAAGTGAAATATCCCATTAAGTGTGTTATGATGATACAGGCGGCCACACACACACAGAGAGAGAGAGAGAGAGAGAGAGAGAGAGAGAGAGAGAGAGAGAGAGAGAGAGGTGAGAAGAATGACAGGGGTTTCAGTTCTTGTGTAAGGACTTGTGAATGTGTAGCCTCGAGCTCAAGGAAACACATTCCACGCTGAAAAAAGATCTACAAGTTTGTACATGAACTCTGCGCAACAGTAAAGAGGCTTGTTTTAGTGTTGCTCCCAGCTAGTGATACGTTTTGTGATAAATTACAATTACAATTTAGGCATTTAGCAGACACTCTTCCAGAGAGACCTAATAAGCAAGGTAAACATATACTGTAATTTACATCAAATGCAGAGAGACAGTAATCTAGGATCACAGGTAAACCAAGAACTCAGTTTAAATCAGATCAGTCTAAACATTACAATATATTAGAAAATATATATGTTCATTGTTAATTGAAACGTAATGCCAGGTCAACAAATTAACCTGGCATCTGTCATATATAACAGTCATATATAACAGGCTATATAAATTACATTTTAACCGTTGCATTCACATGTTCCTTTGAAATAATGTGTAGCTATAGTTATTTGTACACAGTAAACAGTCAAAGATAAGTTAAAATTCACATGACATGTTATGCATGTTAACTTTGCTGATAATGCTGTGTGTGAGTTAAAGTGTGTGTTGTCTGTTAGGCATTATTTCAGGAACATCAGCAATATTTAACTTCCTGTTTGTTTCACCATTTTTAGACACAGCTAAAAAAAGTATTAACATGTGAATATTATTCACAACAGGTTATCAACTTCTCTACAGTTGGCTATTTTTTTTCTCAGCTTAATTCTCAAAGTCTCTCAAAAGACTGAGTAAGCTTAGATCTGCTCTAAAATGTTTGGAATCACACTCGGAAATCTCCTTATAATTCCTGAGGTTAGGATCTGCCGTCATGTGAGTGAGTGACACAAGGAAAACACAATTATTGTGACCTTTGCATAGTTTGAAATCCTACCGCTTAGCTGTGCATGGTGCAGTTACTGTTCAACACTTTGTTTTGCAATTTGCATATTTGCTGAGCCAATGTTTGTATTAACACAAACCCGGAAAGCTGGGCATAGGAGCCCCTCAAACATTATAACACTATTGCCTATAATTACAGGCTTATCCTAACATCAAAATTAATGTTCCCCATCAGAGAAAACAATTCACATCTTCTCCTATGATCACTCCAAATTATGGTTCATTTGAGAGGTTAAAAGAATGGAATAAGAAGAATGCATGATATGGTTCACAGGGGGGCTTTGGGGGGCAATGCCCACCCCGATTGAACTTTCTGCCCCTCCAGTCCAGATTGGCAGGTACCCTACCAATATTTTAATGTTTTACAAATGTTAAAGTTCTTCATGATTATTATAAATATATAAATGTTCAAATTAATTGAATAGTTGGCAGAAATACAAGGTAATTATGCAGAAGACATTATAATGCTCAACATAATTGTATTTGTTTGTTTGTTGTTGGTGCTGCTGCATAATTGTAGCCTACTTGTAGCCTTTTTTATTTCAACGCATCACTGTGTTAATAGGCGAGTATTTGTTATACATAGGGGGGGGTTTGAAAAATAAAGTGCCCCCTTTGGAGAAAAAATGATGCCCCCCTGCTGAATGGTGCCGGGAGTGGCGTTAGATATGGGAGGTCATTTCTCACAGTTACAACGGTCTGCTATAAAGTAGGCTACAGCAATGGTTCTCAAACTTTTTCCATGTTGTCAAGGACCCCCAACAAAATTATATTTGGCCACCGACCCCCCCATCTCAAAATATTTAGTTCCAGGGAGGAGCCCACAGAACCACATATTTTAGTTAAATATTCAATGATTTAATATTTAATATAAATAATAAAATATTTGATTTATTTATTATTCCATGATTTTTCACAAATAGCAGATCTACAAGCTCATACACAAAAAACAGCGATATAAATGTAGCTCATTTTATGAATACAAAGGCATACACTTATGCGATTGTGTGTCTCTTTTCTCCAAATAAGTAATGACTATTTTTGTCAAGCAGATCTAGCTGCATACCATACATAGGTAGTAGTAGTAATAACAACAACAACAACAACAGCTTGAAATTATAGTATAGTAGTAGTCGTAATAATTAATAGTAATACTAATAATTACAAAAAATATATAATCTTTGGGAACCATTGGTTCCCAACCTTTTAACTGAAGTACCACTTCAGAAAATATTTGGCTCTCCAATTAAAGTACCACCATAATAACTGATGTTAATTAATTCAAATACAGGAGCCCTTTTTGTTCCATTCCTAAGCCAATAATGCTGCTGCTCTGACAAAACTCTATCTAATCAGCACAACTGATATTTCAAATGTGATTGTTCTCAAATCTTCTATTAAGGCTATAGCCTATAGGTATGCTGTCATGCTCATTTCAGCACGGCTGGATAACCTATTTCAACCAATTGCTTGGTCAGAATAACTACTTAGTTCTACTACTACGTAGTGATATTAATATTTCATTCCACTTTTGTCTTTATTCTCCTTTTTTAGGCGACTCCTCTGTGTAGCCTACCTCGAGGGGGGCTCAGTCAAGTAGTGGTACTAGTACCAGTGGTTGGGGAAAAGTTTAGGTTTAGGTTAAATGAGTCTATAATAGTCCACCCCCAATAAATGATTAACCTGTATAGCTACAAGCAATGTCAAGTAACAGCTCTCTCTGCAGCTTTTGAGCTTCACTAGCCCTGAAACATGACTGCCATGATAATCATCATGACGATTATCATGGCAGTCATGTTTCAGGGCTAGAGCTTCACACACATTTACATCATATCAAATACATTTTGAGCATGATATTCTCTAATGCTCCATCTGCTTGTAATGAACTCCAGAATCAGTGCAACACTTGCTTCTTTGGGTCAATTCAGGGCAATGGTTGGTTTCCAATCCAACACTCGTAAAGTGTAACCGGTGTAGTCTGTCTCTCTCTGCGTTGTGTTGAAGGGAGACGGACCCAGAACTCTAGAGACAACCTCCGTTTATTATTGTAAGATTTGTAACTCTTTATTAAACTTTTTGAGTTTATCTGATTCAGCTTATTTTTTTTCTAGTAGGCCTATTATATTTAGCTGTCTCTTGATTCATGACATGTGCTTAATTTCCTATATGAAAGTATTGCGTTCTGTATTGTTATTTGGATTCTTCCCTTGTTGTTTACCCGACTACATTGAAAATGAACGGGCTGCCCCTCTCAACTGTAAAAACTGAATCCAAAATAAAATAAAGGTTACGCTGATGATGATGATGATGATGATAAATACATTCGCTCAAACACTCACCCAGAAGATCAGGTTGAAAACAAACAGCAGGTACTTGACAACCGGACTGACAAACGTGAAGTCCTCGTCATACCCACCAGGTGCGCCTCTCCTCCTGCCCATGGCGGCGTCAGATTTATTATGTGCCAATAAATTATTAATAAAGCTCGTTTCAAAGCATTGTGATGAGGACCATATAGTAGTAGGTTTACGTGCCTAAAGTGCGTGTCTGTTTGAAAAAAGAAAGTGGAGTCGAGCCACTGCCTGCCCACACGTATTTCCTGCTAAAAACGCCCCATTCACTACTTCCTCGTACGACGGTGTCGCTCGACGAAAAATAAGTCCGATCTACAAGCCCACAACCCGTCGCTTATTTTCGGGCGCGACCCCGTCGTACGACGAAGAATACGCTTTGTTTTTGTTGTCAAGAAGTGAAGTGCTAAAGTGCTTCAATCACAACCTGTGGGTCGGGGACGGTCCCCACGTTATTTATTTTATTTGGAGGGGGAGATGATATAAGTGACAATTTAAGGACTTTTATTACTCGGGGGGGAAATAATACAATTAAATAAATGTAATGGAAAAAAGACTATTACAGCAAAAGTGGGCTAATCAACAAACTGACTACTAGGCTTTTTGATTGATTGATTGATTGATTGATTGATGTATTTAACAGATTGAAGAATTTTTGATTGATTGATTGATTGAAATATTTATTAACAGTTTGCAGAATAACAGTACATTTCAAGCACAAACTCAATACAAAGGCTGTTAACTGTGAGTGGACGACTCAATTAAGCATTACACTTGTTTCCAATAGGGTCCACCATGTTCAATTCATCAAAAATTACAGTTACAGTTTACAATTACAATTACAGTAGGCCTAGGCCTACATTTCAAGCACAGCTCAATACAAAACTGTTAACTGTGGACACCAGCATTACACTTTGTTTACAATAGGGTCCACCATGTTCAATTCATCATAACAGAGATGTACAAATATACACTTCTATATAGCCAAAAACAGGAAATCATCATAGAGGAGGTAAAAAGGGGAAGAAAACATATACAGTGAGGGGTAAAAGGGGTGGGTGGGGGATTCAGATTTTACGGGGGCCAGTTTTGAATTGCTATCAAATCGGTGCCTTTTGAGGTGGCTACTAAAACTGGTCAAACATTGGCCAAATTGTCAAATAATCTAAGAAAGAGGAATTGTGAAAATAATTAGGCCATTAGCTGTGAAACGGTGTGCTTGTCAGGGTGGGGCTCTCCAGTTTAAATGTGATTATTTTGGGGGTCCCCTTATATTCATCATACATTTAGGCTACCAATAGTCCAGTGATTGATTGATTGATTGATTGATTGATTGAAAATTGTATAGATTGCATGGCCTGGGTACAGTAGCCTAGTTCAAGGAGACTGTACAGGTCAATAGTAGGCTACGCCCACTAAATTGTATTTTAAATCTACAACTTTGATTGCACACTTGCAAGTTGCACATATATCTGTACATCTTTAATTTGTTTTAACAATAGCAAGACTGGATACCATAGAGACTGTGATATATACGTAGCCAGTCAGCCATAGCATTCAAGTCTTCCTGGTCAAAATGAGTAGGCGAGTAGGGCCTTGCAGCTGTCCCCAGGCCCAGCAGCGTTATGATGAATTGAACATGGTGGACCCTATTGAAAACAAGTGTAATGCTTTATGGTGTCGTCCACAGTTAACAATCTTTGTATTGAGTTGTGCTTGAAATGTACTGTAATTCTCCAAACTGTTAATAAATTCTTCAATCAATCAATCAATCAAACCGCAGTTTCATTCTGCAATGGCGCCATCTAGTGGAAATGAATAGGACTTAGAAGTTTGTTTAATGAATGAATAGTATACTTTTAGAGCCATATCATGACTTCTGTTATTTCTCTTCTGATGACATCACTGTGAGGCATGTTCAAGGCCAAGGTCGGCAGGGTATTTATAGTCTGGTTGTTTAACCCTGTTTGTTGAGGGGTGTTAGCCCCTCCTATGCCCAGCTTTGCTTTGTGTGCCTGTGTGTACCACGGAATGTGATGATTTGAGTGTGATTTGATTGGCTGAGCAGTGAGCACGGAAGGTGATGATGTATGATGATGATAAGAGCGCCCCTCACTTCACACAAGTGTGATTCTTGAGGGGCGCTAGCCCCTCCTATATACATCTTTTCGTCCCGTCATGTCTCACATTTGCTATTAACAATGAAAGGAGAATTTACGTCATATGTGCCTGAAATATGATGAAAATTTGTGGCAACATAAACATTAAATGCCATTGACAATGAAAGGAAAATTTACATCATAGACGAGCAAATCGGCTAACCAATCACATAAATTCAGTTGTCATCTTACATGTTCATGGTGAAAAGATGAGTTTTTACCAGCTGCCAGGCTGGTCTACTTTCTATCAGGTTGGTAGTGGAAACTTATCATTTCATTGGCTGCCGTAGTCACCTATCTTTCCGATTGGCTGCCTCGTCCCTATTGGCAACCAGACACTTTTGCCTCTAGCCGACCTCTCAGCCAATGGGAGATAATTGCACTGTCCATTCATTTCAAGGCTGATCAACGGCACCGCTCGGTGGCCGCAGCTGTTTCCATAGGCCTACTGAAATGGACAAATGGACAAACAAGATTGTGCTGATATAGACAAATAGACACACACTAAATGGTCAAATGTTTGAGCGGCTTGCACCACTCAAAAAATGTGAGTATACTTTTTCCACCACTGCTGACCACTTGTCCAATCACAGCATGTTGGAGGAGGGGGTGATGTCATCCAATGAAAACCATAGAGCATAAAAGACATGACCCACCAGAACCCCCCAAGAAGTCATGCATCCTCAGAGACAGAGACACCTAGATGTCAAGAGTAAAAACACTGAGCCAGGATAACGTACAGAAACTCACCAGCATGAAGCTTGGCGTCTTACAAGCCCCACCCCCACAGGAAGCGGAACAGAAAGTCATCGCGGGGAGACAGGAGGAGAACGTGAGCATCCCTTTGCCGTCTGAGAGAGAGAAGGCCTGGAATGACGAGATGGACCACATGAAAGGTCTGTGGAAGGAGGTTCTTGATGAGAAGCTCATCTCCGCGGACCAGAAGATCACGGACATGGAGCACACGATCAGAGACATGGAGAAGGAAAAAAGGACGTCGGAGCTCCAGGTCGTGGCGATGAGGGACGACCTGATCTTCCAGTCAAAGAGCCAGAAGGCCCTGCAGAACAGAGACAAGTCCTGGAGGGAGCAGCTCAGTTTGATCGAAGGCCTGTGGAAGCAGAGGCTGGAGGAGAGCGTGGACGACCACCAGCAGAAATGTGAGGCGTTGCAGAACGAGTTCAAAGAGCTCCAGCACCAGCTGGCCCACGTCCGGAAGGAGTGGATAGAGCAAGAGGCCAATTGGAAAGCCAAAGAGATGCTTTGGGCCAACGAGAGGGCGTCTTTGTTGGAGCGCATCGAGAGCAAGAACCACAAAAGGCCGAGTTTCTGGAAAAAGGTGTTCTCCTGGAGGTCACGAAAGGCGACCAAGACCGCCGGACCTGGACGCTCGGCGGAGGCCGAGAAGGTGGCGCCGGCGAAGGCCACAGTCGCCAGGTTCAACAAGTTCCTTAAGCCCCCGTGGGGCCCAATAAAGAGAAGGAAGCGGAAGTTTGTCCCTTCTGTGGCGAGAATCAAATCCCCCAGAGATCCCATTTCGGAAAGGGGCCTACTAGTAAATTCCCGAATTTCCCGCGTAAAATAATCACCTCTGCGTTGATTAATTGAACAAGGTCGACGTTTTGGTCACAAGGACATTTTTCAAGACAAGTCAACCAATAATTTGACATAGTGCTTAAAGGACCACTTCACCCATGTTCAACCTATCATATCTTCATATAATTGCTCCTTACTAATGCTCATTATAAGACTGCACAATTTGTATATTCAGTCAGAGGAAGGCTGTGGACAGTTCAGATTTTTTTTGATTTGATTTATTAGAGCAAGAACAGAACAATGGCTTCGATTTCAGCATGCTAACTTGTAATCCCCATTGATGTTGTCACTGGTAGACAGTCGGAGTTGACACACGCAAAACACAACATGGCGGAAATTATTGTCAGGTGGGAAAGACGTGGCCTTTTTGTGGAGTTGCATATTAGAGTTAGGCCAAAATGTGAACATGCATAGGCCTGTTATAGTGCCACCATGAGGCCGATTTGAATGCAATGTTTGCATTTCTTCCTTCCTTGGCCTTTCATGGCAATCGGACGCTGCGTTTATGATCCGAGGCATTTTGTTCAAAACGCGGAGACAGGGCACCGGGCCCTCTCCGAGCGTGGGAGGCCCTCCTCGCGCACCGCGATGCCGCCCGGCAAGTCAGATCCGTAACTTCGGGATAAGGAGTGGCTCTCGAAGCCAATGTTAGCCAATCAGGATGGAATATGAGATCCGACTTGATCACATGACTATAGAGAAGATAGTGTATATCTATTTGTGTGATGTACTTTGGACAAAATTTGTAAGACAACATGGCAAACATCGAGTTCATGGAGGCACTATCACGGGCCGACGTGAAGAAATTGGGGAAGAGGTTCAGCTCTGGCCTTCAGCCTTCAGAGAGTGTGTGTGTGTGTGTGTGTGTGTGTGTGTGTGTGTGTGTGTGTGTGCAGTTTCACACTGATCGGTCCAATGGTGCCAGAGATTAGCTGACCACAGACAGAATGATGACGGACGGGCACACACGGACGGATGGACAGGGGCAAAAAACAGACAACTGAGAAGCCATTGCAGAAAGGAGCAGTCTCGTCTCCGTTTTCTCAGATTTCTTTATTTTTTATGCCAAAAATAGCAGATCTACAAGCTCATGTAGATCAGCTGTTGTATGCAGATTGTAGACAGAAAAAAGTGGTCCAAGTAGCAGGCACAACTGGGGTCATGTTTAAATTACTTTATTATGGAACTCAACAGTGTTTGTATTGCCCACATTAAAATTCTTATGGCATCAGGCATTTTGTTTCAAAATGCAAATGATGGTTATGGGTGGTATGGCAACTTGGAAGGATTACAAAGGTCTTAAAAGTCCTTAAATTGTCACTTCACTGTCATCTGGGGAACCTGCCTAATTATTGGTTCATGCCGCTAAGATCTTTTTTTTTGCCAATCACTTCATCCACCGCCACAACCATAACAATTGTGTTTGCTCCTGCCAGTGAGTGATTTCACATTTTATTTTATTGTTTTATATTGTGCTAATTAATGGTACCTTTTTTGAGGGGTGCTATAGCCCCCCAAACACATTCCACCCGTGGCATCATGTGTGTGGCCAAGTCTATGGACCTTTTATGATGAAATTTGTTCCGTACGATCTTTCAGGCCAATGAATGAAGTCATGGGGCTTACATAACAAGGTAAAAAGAATGACTGAAACTGCCAGTAGTAATTTCCTCAATGAGCAAATTGATTAAACTAAACACAACACGCAAAACAAGATTGTGTGTACTCATTGGATACCTGTCTAATAACTCTCTAGAGTGAGTGATGTCCATGGGCATAACCACCCGGAGATGAACAGAGCTCATTCCTCCTAAATTTGGCTCAAACATGGGTATAAATGCATTCTACAACACTGCCACCAAAATGTGGAATGAACTAAAGGTAGTTACATTAGTTACCAAAAGGTAGTTACACTACATAAAGGTGTCTCATACCAAACTCAAAACTAACCTAAAATATCTCCTGTCCTCAAATAAGTGAACATAACTCCTTGAACACTTGTAATAGTAGAATCCTCTGACCCCCTTCCCCTCCTTTCTCTGTAAAACACCTGATTCTGATGATTCTACTGAGATTTATTCCTGTGTGTTTGGTATTATTATGTATTGCATTACTGATGAATTGAGTTTTGTGTTACCCTTTCAGCATAACCTTTGACTGTTCTACCGTACCCGTGGTGTTAAAGTACTAGCTAGATCAATCAAAACCAGGTTGAAAAAAATGACATCCTTTCAACTGGAAAATAAATGGTGAAATCATTTTTATTGTATGACACAGATCCACTGGCTGGGCATAGATTAACATGGAGAGCTGCGACCTGCCTTCCGTCAGAACTCAACAACACACAGTAAAGTGCAATAACATACAGTATTTGGCAATACAATTATTCATATCAAACCACTCTGTGAATATAAAAGGCCAGCTTTTATCCTCATTCATTTCAGGTTTTCTTAACCACATGAACCCTAGCATCCCAATTCTTGGGCAGGTCATAATAGTGTTAGTCATACTCATAATAATAAGTAACATTCATCAAAAATAAGCGAACGAACATTCAGCAAGAAATAGCCAAGCTTGTAGATCAGCTATTTCCGGTGAAGAGGTTTGGTGACGATGGGGGTAAAAAAGGAGCGGAACAAGTACAGACCTCTGGAAGACCCCGTTCATCAAAGTAATTAGGGTTTACAATTATTACATAATCGTCTGATCGCAATCATTTTGAGATAATCACAATTATTTTACATCATCGTTTTTTCAATTATAACAATAAGCAATGGTCTATTTTGGCCACAGTACTGCACTTTTTTTTTTTTTTATTATTGGTACCGGTCATTTCTTTTAATATTTGTATATATTCTTAACAGGTTTTATTATGTTCCAATGTTCAATGACAAAACAATTAAATCGTTAAATCTCAATTATTTGACAGACAATTAAGTCAAATATCATTTCATTATCGTGAAAGCCCAACTGGAGATTGGACCATGAACCAATGAAACTGTCATCCTACATTTCACTTGAACCAATGAAATGCTCCTCCCACATTTCATGGCCACATTATCAAAAGAAACATTTTATATCCTAACTAATTAACTCCTCTGCTGTCATGAACGCGCAATTATGTCACACAGTAAAACCTGGAGAGTTAATTTAACCACAACGCAGGAACCTTATTGTGTCCCTATTCTGGAGTGAACATTGGGTGAAAACGGCTGATATACAAGCTCACAATGTGTAGTAATGTGCACTCACCCCTTCAGACTCCCCCTCAGCACTCACTCCTTCAGTCTTCACCTCACCCTAACACTCACCTCTTCAGACAGATTATACTATTCAAATCATAGCACTGTCAGACAGAAACCTCTTATCTCAATAAATTAATGTCCTACTTGATCATCTACAGCGTCACACAAAAGCTTCAAAAGTATCAGATCCACAAGCTTGAGCTTGTAGCATTTTTGGAGACCAAATGTACTGTATGTTGGTGGTTACTTGTTAACATAATTTAGATAAACATACAGTATACGGTTTACTCGACTACAAAAGGTTAATTATGTTATTTAGATACAGTAGCATGTTGTTTAGACAGATGCTAAGTTTGATGTTGGCATTAAAGTTAATTTGTTGCACTACATTGTTTTCTTTCATTTACCATTTACCCGTAGAGCTTTAGCTAAATGCCTACATTGTTAAAAAAAATGCCCACATTGTAAACTGTACAGAACAGAATGACTATATGTGCACTATAACCGCCTTAGTTTACAATGACACGGCGTTCGCATGATTGGCTGACTTTAACGCAACTTTGCAATATAGGGCTGAGCAGTGGTGGGCATTTTGTGGTTCCATACAGAATTCCAAAAATATTTATATGAATTATTTTAAGCCTGGAATCAAGCCACCCAGGCTCCTGGTGAACATTTTTGTCAATTCTTTATTTTAATTTTAATTATTTGTATGTCATCATTCACCAGGAGTCTGGATGGCTTGGTTCCAGGCTTAAAATAATTTACGGTATATAAATAGTTTCTCTTTTGGAAAAATGAATTCGGTGAAACCGCCACTGCTATACGTATCTATGCTGTATACACTATACAGTAGGAAAAATACATTTTAAACTAGCAGGTGTAGAAGTGGATTTACAGCTGTCGTGATTGGACAGCTGATAAAAATCAGACCACGTTATAAGTGCATTAAAAAACAAACAAAAAAACATACAGTATATATTTTCGACATTAAAAAGTGCTCCATTCGTCCAGAAAAGGCACTCTGATACAGGAGGGGCGCCTTCTAAAGGCCCGCGGAATGCGGTCGCAGTTTGGTCATTTCTCAGAGGTTAATGAAAAAAAGTGACGCCTATTGTTATTTAAAGTATCATAGTATGAATGCTACTGAAAATGACAAGTGACAAATGACTGCTCAAAAAAGAAAGCGGTCTGCAGCCTAGACTAGTCATTGGCTCCCTTCTGCAGCTTGTGAGACGCAACTTGAGTCGGATGTTTGTGAGTTATGCAAATCTGTCCACCAGAGGGCGGTTCTGTACTGTGTTGTAAAAAGCAAAGCAAAGTTCTTTGTTTACCCAGGGTAAGTGGACTAAGCTCGAGATGCTTGTTTACAGCCACGCCCTGCTCATAGAACATTTCATGGTTGGGGTTCAATGCCTTGCTCAAGGGCACTTCAGCGGTGGTAATTTTAACGTGCTGGTCCGGGGATTCGAACTGGCGACCTTCCGGTATCAAGACCGCTCCGCAAACCGTTCGGCCACCGCTGCCTCAATGTCTGCAGATACCAGCAACACCACAGGCAGCGAGCCTTTGACCCGTACTGTAACTCTATTAATCTATTGTGGGCATGTCGTTATAGGCAAAGAATTGTCTAAATGTTTCAAAGAAACTGAAGCTATTTTCAAATGTATTTATTATTGAATAATAATTCATTGGTTTAAATAAATTGACTGGTAGCTGTTTTATTCTACCCTGAAATGGTTCAAAGGACTGCAGGAGTAAAGAATAAAGAATGCTCACTCATCTCTTATGGTGGGTGGTGTACCCTGTACGTATCTCTTATGGTGGGTGGTCTACCCTGTACGTATCTCTTATGGTGGGTGGTCTACCCTGTACGTATCTCTTATGGTGGGTGGTGTATCTCTTATGGTGGGTGGTCTACCCTGTACGTATCTCTTATGGTGGGTGGTCTACCCTGTACGTATCTCTTATGGTGGGTGGTCTACCCTGTACGTATCTCTTATGGTGGGTGGGTTGTCTACACCTGCTGAAACAAATGCACAATGTGTGTTGAAGCGAATGCATACATAGCATGTTCTCTGCTGCATCTAAAGTCTTCATCTGAATTCAGAACGTTCTTTACTCTGCATGTTAAGCAGATCAAGTAACTACTTACAGTATTTGTAGGGTCATTTTTTATACTTTCAAAGTTAAATTAAAGGTAAGGTTAATGATAACAAAAAATGTGACATTTCAGCCAATCAGGAGAGAGTACCTATTTATCAGCTTCATGTTCCAATTTGTCTCTGCTCACTTCTTTGTGTCATCACTTCCAATTTCAGAATATAGAGCTACAGTATTTAACACTTATATATTTAACCAAAGAAAATCACTTACTCTATCTTTAACATTAAATTGACATTCAGGATTTTACTGTGCGGTAAGCCTCCGTCCCTAGCCGAAAGAAAGAAAAAGACATTAACGCCCAGAAAAGTAAAAGGCATTTCTAAAAAGAAAAAAAAGAAAAATCTCTAAGCACACACCCACTTAAAAATTACAAAAGCACGATAGCAGATGCTCCTCGGAGTGTGTCGATTTGTTGTTTTTTAAGACCAAGAAGACATCGAAAGCAATTGTGTTGCGGCAAAAATAATATTACAAATAAAAATGTCACTGTAGCAACTCAAACAAACACACAGAAGGACTCCTTTGTCAGTCAAACAATGGCTGACTTGTTCCCAACCAATACAGCTCCGCAAGTCAGTGACTGGCTGACACGCACGCACACACTCACACACTCACACACACATCATCATCATTTTTCGACCGCGGTCGAGATCGTGGATTTCACAACAACACGCCAGACTTCCCGGTCCTTCATTGCCATCCCCAGTTCCTGCTTACTGATGCCTGTGTCCCTAGCGATGACATCAGGGAACGACAGTTTTCTACCTCTGGTCTGCTTTGAGGCAGGACTCCAGAGAAGAAGGGAAGATATAACCACATTGTCAGCTCTGTAGCAGTGGCCGGCAAACTGCGTTCTTCTGTTTCGGACTAGTGAAGAAACATGGGGAAGGTTGCCGTATATTAGATTAGTCGATGGGTGGCTCTTCCAAGACAGATTTTGCGCTCTCATTTGAGCTCTCACGCGCACACACCTAGAGTAATTGTATTTATTTAGTTTTTAAGAAGGGTGTTTTCCCAATCAGCCAGACAATAAGTCAGATACAGGATACTTGCACCCATTATACATCCGATGATCTTCCAGGGGAGCGACTGACCGACAGACGCTTGTGGGTTGCCGTTTCGTGGACATTCCTCATAGTTCTTTGGCCAAACGGAGTATACGATCTGAACTCCTATAAGCAAAGAGAAACTCCAGCTTCTTCAGCCCGCCGACCGCGAACACGTCCACGGCCGCGCAGGGCACAAACACCTGCCCAGCAATCTTCTGAAGACTGTCAAACACACACGTCTGTGAGGGGGAAGGAGGTCCGGCCACCCACCCACACCCACACCCACCCACCAGGCATCTGCTGACTGATAACAGCCCCCACATCTATCCAAAACATCCCCCCTGCGTGATGTTTAGCGAAATCTCCGCCAACCCGTTGGCCGACACACAGACGTGGAAAATACAGAATCCACCAATCCCTATCGACGTCGGATGCACGGTGGTCGTTTTTAGATGGCGAGAAAGATGCCGTCCGGTCGCGTGCGCCGCAGGAGGAGGTCAGCTCCACGTCCAATCAAATACGTAAGAGGAGGGGAGGGACGTCCTTAGGAAAATGGAGAATCTTCCAGTCAAGTTCAAAAGGGCGCGGTTGTCGTCGGTATCTATAGCCCCGCACCCTCCCCCCCCTGTGTGGGGGTGCAGTCAGTGGAGCGAGGGTCCGACTAGTGCTCTGGGCTGCCTGGAGGTTTGGTGGTGGAGGTGAGGATCTTCATATACTGGGTGAAGATGGCCTCAAACGCCTCGTCTCGGTGGATCATGGCGCCAAACACCAGCGGCTGAGGGAGAACACAGAGAAACCGAAGTTACGTATGGGACGTATGCTTCTGTGTCATTTTAGATTTGAGATATACCTGTACCTGTATATATAGCATCATACGTTTTTTCTCTTTAGAACATTTGACTAGAACAAAGACGAGAAGTGGAGAGGAATGTCTCTGGTGGAGCTGTTCCCCCCGTGACCCGACTACGGATAAGCGGTTGAAGATGAATGGACTAGTACAAATAAAGGCAGAAAACCCCCCAAAAAATATTTAAAAAAAACTAAGTGGTTCTCAAAAATCAAAAAAGTACATGTTCAGATACAGATGTCCAGATACATGTTCTATTTTTGAAAAGTGTAGTTATTTTTGAAAAGTGTAGTTGTTTAGTAGTGTGTGCTGCTGTGCACCTTCTGTGTCAAGGGCGTGGCTATGGAGATGCCCATCCCACTGCCTGGCAGAACGGACAGCACCTTGTACTGGGGAGGACAGAGAAAAACAAGAGGCTCAATACCAGTAAACACAATACAACCTGGATACGTTTCCAGGTGGGTTGCCAATTCTAGCGAATCAGGAGAGAGTACACCTCTACATAGGCGCCGGAGGGGGGGTCAGAAGGGTCTGAATGTCCCCGCACAATTCGGGGATGACTGGTCTATTTATTTATTTTTCTCTCTCGCTGCAATGACCATTCTGGCTGTAGTCTAGTCTACGTTCAGTAACTTCAGCTGCTCTCTCAGTCTCATCAGGTATGATCAAGGTATCCTGGGTCTCTCCTGATTGGATTAAATTGATATCCCGGCCTGAAAATGCATATTCTGTTGCCCAAAGCGCTGAAGAGACATAGAGACTCCTGTTACTGAACAAACACTCTATAGCAATGAGTACTATAAGAATTAAGAATACAGTGCTATTTAACCCTTGTAAAAAAGTGAGGCTACAGTAGGCTAGGCTCATCGGTGAGATGATTGAGGATGGTTCGTACCTTCTGTATGTCTGTGATGTCTATCAGCTTTATGACTTTATTCTTCTTTGAGGCATTGGACCTGGAACTAGAGCTCTCAAAGCACAGGGAACTGAGAGAGAGAGAGAGAGAGAGAGAGAGAGAGAGAGAGAGAGAGAGAGAGAGAGAGAGAGAGAGAGAGAGAGAGAGAGAGAGAGAGAGAGAGAGAGAGAGAGAGAGAGAGAGAGAGAGAGAGACAGAGACAGAGACAGAGACAGAGACAGAGACAGAGACAGAGACAGAGACAGAGACAGACAGACAGACAGACAGACAGACAGACAGGAAGAGAGACAGAGAGACTTACTGCATTACACATTTTCCAGTTTGACTTTTTCCCTTATGTTTTATCTCCCAAATGTAGTTGTTATGCCAATGAATTCCTCCCCACACATTTATCTGTGTTGTCACTGCAGTTGTGCCCTACTGACTCACCTACCAGTGAGTGACTAATTAAAATTAATTAATTAATTAAAAAGAGAGAGAGAGAGAGAGAGAGAGAGAGAGAGAGAGATAGACACACACACATACAGACAGACATAGAAGCAGTGTTTACCTTTCTGTGACGTAGAGAACTCCATTTCTAATGTAGTCTGTAGGCATCTTTCTGTCTCTGTTGATCAGACAACACCGCCAGCCGTTCTCACACACTGAGGACAAACACACACACACACACACGTCGTTCCATTAAGGGGCCGTGTCCACAGAGCGCCTTTTGAGTGGATGGACCCGACACCCTAATGGACCCATGAATGTTGTTCTGAGACCCAGTTGATTCCAACATTCTTTTCGAATGACGGACCATAGATTGTCTATAATATGACCCATAAACTGTTACAATTAAATTAGGACTTTTTTCTGGGGGGTCTCACCTGCTAGAGGGCGCTCTGTCTCCGGCAGGTTAAAGATCTCATGGAAGGCTCCCTTCTTGGTGCAGTGGAAGCGACCCGTCTCCTCCTCCCCCCTGCTCACCCCACAGGGCACGGCCACCACGCTGCTCCTGGACGCCGCTCCTCCCCCAGGAGGCTGGACCTGGGGGGGAGAGAGAGAGACAGAGAGAGAGAGACAGAGACAGAGACAGAGAGAGAGAGAGAGAGAGAGAGAGATGTGTTTAATAGATTTTCTGAACACTGTGCACTAAAACTGTCCAATTAACCCAAAATACTAACTGGATTTTAAAACCCAAGTTTAGAACCTCTAACAGACCTAATCTGGCTCCTGTAGGTCATTAGAATAATTCCGTTTTTCCACCCTTCTCTTTATAAATAGGCCTAGAGTTTTTGTCACAACGGTGGCGTGTGGAAATAGACAATCTACAAGCGTTGAGCGAGCTTGTAGATTTGCTATTTTCACACACAAAATATATAATTGATTAATCGTAATCAAGGCAAAAGTTTGGTAGTGGTAAATCATCATAAAGTAATTCAACGTACCAAGTCCTACACAAGGAGTTGAATGAATACCAAGTGATCTTGAAGAGGACCACACAAACCACAATTGTATTTCACCTCAAACTTCCCTGATGTGCCACACATTACTTTGAGCTACAAAGTCCGTGTCGGACGTCTGGGCTACTTGGTGGTAATTTGAGGTGGTAGTGCGTCGCAACGTAATGTAACGGCTACTTTTTTCTTACCCCACGATTTTGCAATCCATTTTTTCACCCAGTGTCAATTATCTAATGTAATCCTGGTTGCTACATTTCCTCTGCCAACCTGGGGGGGCAACGGACTGACCTCATGCTTCCTTCTATGCATGAGTAGTCCAAGCTGCTTCTTTTCACCTGACAGGGGAGAGTTTCCCTGACCGGACGTACATGTAGCGCATGGAAGGAACACGTTATTCCGACCAGTTCCTTTCTCCTCCATCAGGCGCCCCAGCTGGTCAGGGGGAGGTAGTTTAGAGACCAGGATTACTGCATGTTTTTTGTGAGGGTACCTACCCTAGGGGACACGGGGAGAACCTTACTTATCGTTTTTCTCTTAGCATTTGTGATAACAGTGGGCAACCTTATAGGACTCAACATATCCAAACATCACTTCATGTACTTTCTTAATTTGAGTATAGCCTTGCAAATGCATCTCCGATGCAGGCGAGGGGGGACTGGTGGTGGCATCGTGCAAAGCAGAGATCACTCATCTTTTAGTTTTTGCAACACACTGTATTCATTACAGCATCACAGCATGACAATGTTTAGCCGGATCTGTCGGTTAGTTTGAAGACGATGTGGGGCTAAAACCTGCCCCCAAAGCTGGTTGCGTGTGTGTGTGTGTGTGTGTGTGTGTGTGTGTGTGTGTGTGTGTGTGTGTGTGTGTGGTTTAGTAGATTAGTGAGGTGTCACTTAGGGTCTGAGTGCAGGTTGTCTGTGAAGCTGCCATGCCGTTTAGCACAGGACCCCCTAAACCCCTGTTTCCCAAACAGTGGCTCGGGACACATTTGTGGGTCGCGGACACATTTGTATGGGTCAAGTATACATCCTTTCATTTTTTGTTTATTATTATTTCAATATATACAAAAAATTCATGAATTAGAAACAAAATTTAAAAAAAAAATGATAATGAAAAAAAGAAATCTAAGAAATTCCATAAATTAGAAAGCAAATGTTAGAAGTAGTAAAATAGCCGATCTACAAGCACACAACGTGTCGCATTGCCGATGCGTTGTGTGCTTGTAGATCTGCTATTTTCACTAGTTTGGGTCCTGGGGAGGCAAATTTCTCTTTTGGGTCTCGAGCTAAAATGTTTGGGAACCACTGCCCTAAGCCACCCACCCACCGTGCACCCATGCTCAGCCCAGTTGGAAGCCATTCATGTACTGTACACTTAAAACTTAATTTCCGTCGATTATTTCTGGAATTGTATTTGATATCGTTGTTATCGTTGATTAAGCACCTTTATGGCGAGGTATAACTTGTAAGGATCGTGCGATCGTGGAATGAGCAACTAAGCAAATTCAATTCAAGTGGGTAGCGCGCCCCCCGAAAGTTTTCCCAAAATCCAACCACTATGCTTCGGTTGCCAATCGCTCTCGTTTTGAGCGACCTGCCAGCACAGGTGTGTGACTGACACATCAGCATGGATCCTGCAACTTTGTTGAGTTTGTGCATGCTGCTCCGAGCAGCAACACTGGCACTGAAACACCATTTCCAAACTTCGGACCAAGTTCCATGAGACTGGTGAAGTCCAAGACAGACTGTGAGGTGGCCGTACCAGGAAGACCGATGTCACCATCCTTACAAGTTATACCTCGTTGGAAAGGTGACTAATCAACATTAACGACATAAAACATAATTTGTATTATTGAGAAGGGGTATTTCTCCCCTGACCGAAGTTACGTTTCCAAATATATATATTTTTAGGAGTTTTATTTATTTTTATATAAACATTCTTATGGTGTCAGCAGGTACATTTTGAATAGTCAACCTTACTGGAAATGAGCAGACCGCTTTATAGTCTGTTCATAAACCCATTAAATAGGCGATAGATACTATATATGTTATACTACGGTTATCTCTGTCTCTTACTGATACTCTGATCTCATTCCTCCCAGATTCGGCACAAACATGGGGAAGAATTCCTTGTACTGTTATGCCAGCCATCACAAAGTGACTCCCTCCCTCCTTCTAAAGAGCACCTGCAATTTGTTACAGTTACAGTAGACGTCTAGCTTGCCAAAATAAATGACTCTCCCACTGTTTTTATGTAAATATACTTTTACTGCTCCTAGTATTGATGATCTCTTGTAAAGTCTTTATATGGCTCTCTCTTGATGAATTGAATACCTGTGTATTCAATTCACACCACAATGGAAACAAGCCCCCAGGGCTTTTTGTGTTGTCCTTATGTGTTGCCCATTATTGCAGGACTGTACCTCTGTACTGTTAATGAAGTATCAATCAATCAATCAATCAATCTGCTGAAGCACTCAAACCCTAGCATCCTTTCTCACTTCACTCTGCGGTTGTTCTGTCCCCTGTATACCCATGTTTACTTGTTCTTGTAATTGTATTGTATTGTATGTGTTTTTGTATGGATAGTTTTATCATCATTTTTAAGAGCCTGCTCAGGGACTACAGATTTAAATTAGCTTCTGGATAACTCTGGCCCATGTTGATTAATGAGCATTGTCCTTGTCAAATAAATAAATGTAATATAAATATAAACATAAATAAATCCGTATTCTGGGCCGAACATTTAGCAAAAAAAAGATATCAGAGCTACAAACGTGTCACAAGTTGCAACGCAGCACTGTGAGCTTGTAAGATCTGATATTTTTGCCGAAGGTATTTGGTGTACAGCGGAAACAGGAGGAGCCCTAGTACAGATCCCTGAAGGACTTCAACTAAGTATAATATATCGGTCAACTAAGTATAATATATAGGGCTTAAAGGTGCTGTAAGTGATATTGGTTTTGTTGAATAATTTGTTTCGTTGAAACGTCTATTATTCTCATAGTGATCATTGCTGTAAACGGGGTCCCTCCAGTTCTTGTCTTTCTCAGGTGAGATACCAGTTTAATCCAACCAGGAGAAAGAACCCATTTTTTCCAGCTTCACTATTATAGTGTTCCACTTCCAATTGCGTCTGCTCATTTCATTGGTTCATCACTTTCTATCGCACTTGTTTGTTCTGCATCATGCATGGGTTCTGTTTCCTGA
This sequence comes from Electrona antarctica, assembly GCF_951216825.1. NCBI lineage: Eukaryota > Metazoa > Chordata > Actinopteri > Myctophiformes > Myctophidae > Electrona > Electrona antarctica. The sequence continues at coordinate 13,236,216 of NC_136804.1, forward strand.
TTGGATGAAATTGGTATCCCAAAATGTTTTCTGATTGTTCTGAAGGGCTGGAGAGACGGGAGCGAGCAAGCATTACTATGTGCATATAGAGCTATTTAACTAAAATAAATATCACTTATACTCCCTTTAAGAGGTTAAGGGGGTGATTCTACAACATACTAGAGCTACTCGGTAAAATACCGGGGTTTAAATTACCGCAGCACTCAGCCATGTTCTATTCTACAGTGTGGTAGTGACAAAATGGATTCAAAATGTCTGACGTATGATGGAATTTAATTTCTGATCATTTGAACAAAGGCTGATGATGTCCCCACTGTGTGGGGGCGGGGGAAACTGCAAAATGTCAAATTTACAGACATTTGAATTCATTCCATGTCACCAACAAGCCAAGTCACTCCCATGTCATGAGGTGTGTGTCTCTCTCTCTGACACACACAAACACACACACGCGCGCCACACACGCACACCACACCCAGCCACTAGCAGCGTGACAGACACATTGGCATCCATACCTTCTCGCCAGACAGCTGAGAGAGAGGGAAATGACAGGATAACGTGATTCATACCGTGACAAACACACACACACACACACACACACACACACACACACACACACACACACACACACACACACACACACACACACACACACACACACACACACACACACACACACACACACACACACACACACACACACACACAGTAGAAGTAGAAATACTACTTTTTAATGGACCTAGGTGGGCACAATAGTCAGTTCTGTCCACAAGATGGCACTAATGTTTTTGTTTTATACTAGCATGGAATAACTTTATTTCAGTTAAAGTGAGTAGATGCGTGTGTGCGTGCGTGCGTGCATGTGTGTAGCAAAACTGAAAAGGGTGAAACTGGGTTTCTGAGAGTGTGTGTGTGTGTGTGTGTGTGTGTGTGTGTGTGTGTGTGTGTGTGTGTGTGTGTGTGTGTGCGCGAGCGAGCGTGCATGTTTGTGGATCATTTACCCGTCTGGCCACCAGGTTGGTCCTCTCTTTGAGCTGGGGGTCGGTGGGCAGGCTGATCCACACTATGCTGGGGGTGTCATACTTATCTCTGAGCTTAGGACAGCTCCTAAACAGGAAGTCTATGATGAAGAACTTTATACCTGCATACAGGCCTGGAGGGAGGGAGGGGGGGGGGGGGAAGCAGAGATAGAGAGACAAATTACTTATTTTCCTTTCATAACCACATAACGGCCCATTTCAGGAAGCACTCGCCTTCTGTCGCTGACTAAATGCAGGACTGGTTACCCCAGTAAAAAACACAACACAACATAATAAAGCTATGCTACATTAATTAAAAGCATGCTGTATTAAAATCCACATGGAGCATTTCTGTGTGTACCGGTATGTATACAATGTATATCGTTGCTGTTGGGTGGAAACATTATTATATACATTATATATATATACATTATATATACATTATATATAGGGTATTAATTTAAGAAAATAGTGTAAAATATGAAGATAAGAGACAGACAGACATCCAGAGACAGCAGGCATGAGAAAAGTGGTTGCTCAATAAATGCAGCCACAGTGAAATGTAATTCTCTCTCCTTGCCTGGAGCTCTATTCAATACCTATCACTGATTAACCACATGCCGGTTCTATTTTGGGCAAATTGTGTCGTAGGCGTGTTGCCGTGTTCAGCTACATGAAAGGAAGGAAGGAAGAAAGAAAGAAAGCACAACCTAGCATCTGTCTAGGATACCAGACAGACAACCTAGCATCTGTCTAGGATACCAGACAGACAACCTAGCATCTGTCTAGGATACCAGACAGACAACCTAGCATCTGTCTAGGATACCAGACAGACAGACAACCTAGCATCGGTCTAGGATACCAGACAGACAACCTAGCATCGGTCTAGGATACCAGACAGACAACCTAGCATCTGTCTAGGATACAAGACAGACAACCTAGCATCTGTCTAGGATACCAGACAGACAACCTAGCATCGGTCTAGGATACCAGACAGACAACCTAGCATCTGTCTAGGATACCAGACAGGCAGACAACCTAGCATCTGTCTAGGATACCAGACAGACAACCTAGCATCGGTCTAGGATACCAGACAGACAGACAACCTAGCATCTGTCTAGGATACCAGACAGACAACCTAGCATCGGTCTAGGATACCAGACAGACAGACAACCTAGCATCTGTCTAGGATACCAGACAGACAACCTAGCATCGGTCTAGGATACCAGACAGACAGACAACCTAGCATCTGTCTAGGATACCAGACAGACAACCTAGCATCGGTCTAGGATACCAGACAGACAGACAACCTAGCATCTGTCTAGGATACCAGACAGACAACCTAGCATCGGTCTAGGATACCAGACAGACAGACAACCTAGCATCTAGCATCTGTCTAGGATACCAGACAGACAACCTAGCATCGGTCTAGGATACCAGACAGACAGACAACCTAGCATCTAGCATCTGTCTAGGATACCAGACAGACAGACAACCTAGCATCTGTTTAGGATACCAGACAGACAGACAACCTAGCATCTGTCTAGGATACCAGACAGACAGACAACCTAGCATCTGTCTAGGATACCAGACAGACAGACAACCTAGCATCTGTCTAGGATACCAGACAGACAACCTAGCATCTGTCTAGGATACCAGGCAGACAACCTAGCATCTGTCTAGGATACCAGACAGACAACCTACAGTAGCATCTGTCTAGGATACCAGGCAGACAACCTAGCATCTGTCTAGGATACCAGGCAGACAACCAACCTAGCATCTAAATTAGGTAAGCTATAAATATGCTATCTAAACCTATGAACCTATCTCTAAATTTAAATCTGCATGGTCGTCATATCAAGGTCATGTGCTGACTGCTGAGGTTGAGTCTGAAGAGATGAGTCATTAGTGTGTGTGTGTGTGTGTGTGTGTGTGTGTGTGTGTGTGTGTGTCTCACCCATCATGAAGCCCATTAGTTTGTAGGGCATGACACAGGAAGTGATGAAAGCGAACCACAGGCCCACGTACAGCTTCTGTGTGCTCTCTGGTTGGACCCACATGAACAGACTGACACGCGCACGCACACGCACACGCACACACACACACACACACACACACACACACACACACACACACACACACACACACACACACACACACACACACACACACACACGAGGAAAAAAACAACAACTTATCAGTAACTCTGCATTCCATAATGCTAAAAAAAACATAACATACATATAATGCATAACATGCAACGTGTAATATATGCAAAAAACAAACAAACGTATAATGCAATATAGTTGCTGTCTGTCGTGCAGAATCCTCTTATCTCCATATTTTAACTTTTTGGGTTTTTTGTAAATAAACTTGACCATACCACATCGTCACACAAAAGCCTCAAAGCTTCGAGCTCCTAGATCTGTTACTTTTGGTGCTTTTTGAATTTGAATCCTAAAAAAGTAACAGTTCTGAACATATGCGGTTTCTACCAGACAGAGATTATTTAATGCATTATAATCTGCTTCTACCACAAGGTAATACTAGTTCTAACAACTCACATAAAGCATTTCATAAGGTCAAGTATTATAATTATTGATAATCTTGCATAGATTTAATATAATTTAGAGCCTCAATTTGACAATTTGACCTGAACTGCTTGACTTACTTCTTGATCTTCTCCAAAACATCTGACATCCTACCAAAGAGGTTCTGGAAAAGAAAAGGAGAACACCATTATAAATTAGTGTCCTTGAGCAAGACACGGAACCCCTAATTGTTCCTGGTGAGCAGGTCGTGCATGGTTTTATCCACCGTGGTTGTGTGTGAATGCGTGAATGCAATGCACATTGTGAAAAGCTTTGGATAAAAATGCTAAATAAATGCACCTTGAAATCAGAACCACTGATTTACACGGATTAGAAAAGCACAGACATTTAGAGGGGCAGGTGCTCAAGTTAAAAAAGGGCACCTTGTGCAGCGCGTGGAACCGGCCGGTTGCCTTAATCCATTTTGGGCGGGAACCCCTTTTGGTGTTAGCATTATGTTATGCTTTAGCTATTGAAAAATAGCAGATCTACAAGCTCATAGCGCGCCACCGAGTGGCGCGCTATGAGCTTGTAGGTCTGCTATTTTTGAAAAATCAAAAAAGAAAAGTTTTTTTTTTTTTTTTTTTTTTCCAAAAGGGCACATTGCCAAAAGGGCAGGGGGTGCTCTAGCACCCCCTAGTGTCTATCTGTGCACGCCACTGGAAAAGCACAAGCATTCTGCTTGTACCTGGGCTTTCTGCGCCACGTCAAGCACCAGCTGGAACTTCTCCGATACGGTCAAGTCTTCCTTTGGAGGCTCCTACAAAATGGCGTCGGATTTGGACCGGGTAGTGGAGGTAGTGGACACCAAGGGAAAGTGAAGTTTAGTTACTATTACAATTTATGCATTTAGCAGAAAGTCTTCATTCCAGAGCAATTTACAGTAAGCAAGGAAAACACAAGGTAATCCATCAATTGTATAGAAATAGTAATGTGGAATAATAGGTAAACTAAGAACCTTTCAACAGTAGAATATCAAAAAATCTATAATGTGTACATTAAAACTATACAGATGCAAGGTCTACCAGTGAACCCGGAATCTGTCTACATATCATGCTATCTAGGGATGTTAACAATTAATCGAAAATTGATTAATCGCAGCTAAACGTAACAATTAATTGAAAATTCTATGGTTCTATCATTGTGCGGTTTTCTGTGAATGTAACGTTGTCACACACGGGGGGCGGTTAAAAAAAGTCACCCCCACATTGGTAGCCACAGAAACGTGTATGTTTTGCATGTGATATGACAGACAAGACAGTGTACTCTACATTTCATTTTAATTCCTCGTGAAAGATGGCCCTGTATCTCAAATGGTCAAATACATATTTGATTAAGATATTATAATATCTTATAATATGCCCTTTGTTTTCTTTCTGTATATCAGCAAAATGTAGATTTGTATGTTATACTGAGGGAAATTAAGATTCTCAGATCAAATAAAAACAATGCTGCGCGCACGCACGCACGCACACACACACACACACACACACACACACACACACACACACACACACACACACACACACACACACACACACACACACACACACACACACACACACACACACACACACACACACACACACACACACACAGTCTTACCATTGGTTCAGAGACCTCAGGCACAATGCTCCACTGGATCCTCCAACCTCTGGAACAACAGAACATTAGAATGAACGAACCATGGATGAATGACTTTTTGGTTTGCTTGTCATGTTTTTTTGTGTGTCAAACATGAAGAGCAGTGGGTTGCTTGTCTTACCTGGCGATGAGGTAATTCAAGGACAACCTCAGGATAGCGAGGAAGAGGAACAGGGGGATGGCCCAGCCTTGCCACGCTACATTCATGTAGATCTGCAGGAAGAACACGCTCATATCAACGTGTGTGTGTGTGTGTGTGTGTGTGTGTGTGTGTGTGTGTGTACAGTTGGGTGCCACCGATATTGTCCCTTATCAATTTTGAGGCCTGACCTCAAAATTTAAAAAAATCCTTCTAAATCCTCCAGTTTTCTGAAATAAATATTTTCACGATTTTTCAAAAATAGCAGACCTACAAGCTCGTAGCGCGCCACTCGGTGGCGCGCTATGAGCTTGTAGACAATATCGATGGCCTCCAACTGTATGTGTGTGTGTGTGTGTGTGTGTGTGTGTGTGTGTGTGTGTGTGTGTGTGTGTGTGTGTGTGTGTGTGCAGAAACGTAATGCAGTAAATGCACTCACAATGAAGGCAATAGCGGACGTGTATACAGAGTGCCAGTTGGATAAGGCAGAGAGGTTCCTTAAGAAGTTAGTGACAGGTCTGGCTCCTCGCTCTGAAAACAAACACAAGTGACTTGAATTTAGTTAGTGCTCCATCACACGACTAGTGTCACTAGGATTGGGATCCGAAACCTGGTGGAACCGGATCCAACATTGACGAATCGGAATTGGTTCCATCACATTTGGAACAGAGCTGGTACAGTACAGTATGTGGATCTTCTATACGATTACAATACCCGTGGTTCTCAAACCTTTTAATTTCAAGGAACACCAAATCACGAGCACAAAACATTTGATTCTCTGTCAAAAAACATTTGAATATTTAATTGTATTATATCTCTGCTGTTGGGAAGAAACCACCTAACTCCAAAATGTTCATTTTCCAGGAAATTAAGAAAAACTTATATTTTGAAAACAAAGTTGGTGTTGTTGACCCAATATATGGGTGTAAATTACTGACATTAGAGGGAGAGAGGTGGTGGAGTTAGTTGCTTTGCAGAAGCAAAGACACTTTGAGGGTCCAATGGAGTTAAGAGGTTTTGTCCAAAGCGTTTTTTACTACGTTTCATTGGTTCAATATTTTCGTTCAGACGTAAAGGGTGTTCAACAGCGCTGATTAATGAAATAAATAAATAAATACAATAAAATAAAGATCTCAACAAATGGAGTTAGGTTTCCTCCCGACAGCTCCTATATTAAATAAATATGTTTTTGCAGTTTTCAAATATTTGTTGACATAGAATGAATAGGTTATGAAGGTAACCATGTTTTATAATAAATAAAGCTTATTTTAATTAATACAATAAATGTTTTATACTCATGATTCACTGGGAGCCTGGATGGCTTGGTCTCAGGCTTAAAATAATTCATTTAAATAATTGGAAATCTCTATGGAAAAAATTAATGGGCTTTCGATCTGTATGTATGTGAATCTAGGTAAAACATAACTAACCTACTTGAGTAAGTAAGTGAGAAGATATACCACATGGCATTTTATCTTCTTTTTCAATATCTTTGTTTATTTTTAGGTTTTTATTTACCCGTTTTGTATCTCTATGCAAAAACAACAATATAATCTGAAAACCTAAACCCAGTATCCGTAGAAGAAATTCCAACAATACCAAACCCCGGCTCACCAGGCTTCTCACAATCAATACACTGTTCATAGAAATAGAACTATATCCATGAGGCTAAAAAGGGGACGGAAATAGAAGTGGGCACCCCACGCTGTCGACTGTTCCAACGCACTGGAATCCATGCCAACGTTTCCTAAAGAAAGTTGGCACGGTAGATCAGCTATCTCCACTATTGTTAAAAGAATTTGAAAGTGTGTGTGTGTGTGTGTGTGTGTGTGTGTGTGTGTGTGTGTGTGTGTGTGTGTGTGTGTGTGTGTGTGTGTGTGTGTGTGTGTGCGCGTCTGTGTGTATACTCACTGAGTCGCCTCATATTTTCTGTCAACCTGCATGGAGAAGGGAACACAAGAACCAAAGGATCAGAGAAGGCGTAGGCCTACAGTATGATCATACTGTACATGCACAGTATGATCAAACAGCGTGTTATGTAAGAACTGGCAGTGGGGTGCAGCTTTCCATCAAACAGGCTGTATTGTTTCCACCATCCCTAGATGTCCACACTGCTTTGGACCAAATGGTCTCCTAAGTGGGCGCCAGGCCGTCTGATGGCAGATCTCACATCACGAACGTCCTATGTTTACTGGTGCTAGATCCCGCGAGAGTGTGTTGCTGGGACAGAGAAGGGTCGATAATAAAGTATATTTTTTTCTCCTGAGTCGTCTCTCTGAAAAAAGCTATTTTAGTATAAAAACCTTGGGGATATTGTGTGGCTTGTGACGATCGGGTCCAATAGTTCAGTGACCATGGGGCTAAAGAATGGTTCAGAAGTTGTGTTCACGTTCACTCTTCCATTGGAAGTAATACGACTCCAACCTGCTTCTGGTCTCAGAGATATGGGAAATAAACCAGAGCCATTTTTGTCTTGGTTTGGACTCATCCAAGGTTCAGCAAGGAGGTGCCTGGCCACCACTAAATGGCACACATACTGCACCTGATAGTCTACACATCTTGTTACCAAAAGTAAAACGGTGATAGTCTACCATTACCACCTCCTCTCTGTCTCTTCTGTTATTCACATGTCTAATTTAAGTAATTAAAAGGAGGGTATTTTTGGCTTATTATCGAGTGTTTGCTCACTGTAAGATCGGTCTCCCTGAACATGCGTTTCCCGTTTCTGATCAGGAACGTGCTCAAGTGTCACATTATACACTGGACTACGGTTTACATTTACACGCCGTCGCTGTGAGCTTGCACTGGGTCGACTAGTTTGGCTGTGTGCGGCAGGCATGCTTCCATATAGTCACTCAAAGGAGTGAAACCAGTGGTGGTCGGACTGAGAACTCTAATCCAGCGTGCGCTAGCTGTCCGGGCTCATAGTGTACCTCTTAGCGCTGAGCGGCTCCTCGGCCTCCACGTGGCTCTCCTCCGGCTGGAAGCGGAAGTCCTCCACGTAGACCCCGAAACGCTCGTACATCCACTTCATCACCCATGAACCCCACGTCTCCTTCTGCAGTTTGTCTGGAAGGAGGTACAACAGAGTGGTGCTTCTCAAACCTTTTCAAGTCAAAGGACCACCCGAATTTATATGAATTTGGCCGCTGATTTAAAGTTTTCCAAACTTTTTTTATATTTTTCAAACAAATGCAAAAATAGCAGATGTACAAGCTCGCAGTGAGCGTGCACTGTGAGCGTGTAGATCTGCTATTTTTGGTAAAGCGGTTGAAACGATTGTCACCCTATATTAACTAATTTTGCTGCAGGGACCCCCTGGACCCCAAATTTGAGAACTATTGGTCTAGATATCGAAATGTGAAATATGATACTACTGTAACTTGACATTCACTTCACAATAAGAAACAACCTGTTTCTATGTTTGCACTCTAACTCAATTAACACAGAGGCACACGGCAATCAGAAGATGAACAGGAATCCTCGCCTTAAAACTCAACAGCCTCGAGGTTGACATTATTGAGTATTTGGCTGCCGTGGACGTGGTGTTTCTGATGTGGGCATATTTTCCAGGTGAAAGAAAAGACGATCGTACGTCTCTCCCAACTCAAAATAATAGTCTTCACTGAAAAACACTGGCAGCGGCAGAACATTTTTATTAATTAATACCTGGGTATCGTTAGTCGTTAGTTCGTTATAGTTTTAGTCGATGAAATTAACACCGACTGAACACTGACTAACGACTGTTTCAGTCATAGAAAGTGGTGTAAACTATGTATACAGCATGAGCCTGTAGTACTGTAGTAGCCAACCTCTACCCATAGGGGTCACTCTTTCAAGGTCATTTTTTTAATGAAAACATATAGAACTTCATGAGGTGTGTTCCAATAGTCTTACAGCATGATTTATGTACTTCACATTAAACACAGAGTCCTTGTAATGCTAGGGAGCACACACACACACACACACACACACACACACACACACACACACACACACACACACACACACACACACACACACACACACACACACACACACACACACACACACACACACACACACACACACACACACACACACGTTTCTTTAAAAGGCATGTCTGCCCTAGATGAAGTGAATAACCCATTTTCCAAAATTAGCCTCTCCCTCTCGTTCACACGCACGCACATGCCATAAATACCATCACACTTTTCAAGCATCTGTGATATACATCCATTCATAAGGATGGGTCAGACAATATTCATGGCCTCCTCTCATCATCCAGCGACTGGGCTTTAGAACTAGAGCCCGACCCGGGCCGTGACAGATCTCTGGGTCCGACGCTGGTGCCATTTTTTTAGACCAGTGATTATCAACCTCCAATTACAGTCAATGTTTCATTGAGGCGGAAAATTAAATATATTGAATCTCGTTTTGTGACATAATTAGTTCTGTCATGTTTCCTCCAGCTGAGCGGCACCACCAGCTTTGCACTCCCCCTCGGTTTCACGCACGCACACAACTCCTTTATACCCACAGTCAGCTGACATTTGAGCAAGAAATGTCTCCTTGTCAGATTCAAATAAGCTTCATTGGCAGTACAGTACGGTACAGTACACAGATTATTTTTTCCCGGCAGTCTCAAATTCGATTTTAATATTTCAAATTTGGTTTTTACATATCTATATATATATATATATATATATATATATACATACACACAGCCAAAATATAGGCTGTACTAAGTGTACAGTAAATCACCATTGATTTATTGTCACTCGAAAAATAAAAACAATCTCCACAAAGCCAAGGTTTACTCATCAAAACTGGTTATAAAACTTTTAGTCGACTAAATCTTATGATATTTAGTCGACTAAAACTAGACTAACACTAAAACATTCCAGGTGACTAAAATGTGACTAAAACTAATTGAACTATTCAAGAGATTTCGATCAAAATTTGGTGTCAAAATCAACACTGGCTCCGACACAACGAGGTTGGCTGAGCCCTATGGCGGCACGATTTATAGACACATATTATGTGTACAGTATCACGGTGTTAGTCTTACATTCAATCACGTCAGCAACTTTCACACCAAAGTGCTAAGTTTGACTTTACTGCAGCATCTGTCAATCTTAACAGGTGAATGATTCCCCCATGGACTGCTACTCCTACTCTCTGTCAGCATAGTGTGTTTCAGTACATAATACATGGACGTTCTTAATGTAACCAGTCTATTGCGCAGCTAACTATGAAATCGTGCATTTCCCGTCAGTCAGTCAGTCAATCACGCCCCATATACACTTATCCTACCCCCTTAGATAGCACTTTTTAGACTTAGATAGCATTTGAAACAGACTTATAGCATGTCATGTAGACAGCACAATAATTGCATTGTATATAGTCATAGCACATCATAGTAGCCTACATATGTATAGCATAGTATAGTATATATGTATAGTTAATATGTATAGTGTCATTATATAGATATGTTCTAGTTACGTTCTTAGCTTACGCATGTTTCTTGATAAATGCATTTTATATATGTGATGTATTCCCATACTTTTGTTCCTGCCTAATGTAAGTCACTCTGGATTAAGAGCGTCTGCTAAATGCCTAAATTGTAAAATTGTAAATTGTATGCAGAGACATCTAATAGAAGAGTTGTGATGTTGAGGGGGCAGAAACCGAGCGCTCGAGCGCTGTTCATGCAGCCTGAACTGAGACAAGCTGGAGTTGGAAATACATTGTTTTCAACGAGGGCGGCGCAAATAAGCGCCGCCCTCGTTGAAAACAAAAATATTTTAAGCATGTGTGCAACATGACAACTGTTTTAAAGTATTGTACAGTAACAACTAAAGTCTCTTTAATATTTATGTTGTACTATTACTACAAAACAATTTCAAATAAAGGGATTTAAGATCATTAAAACTCCAATGCATTTCTGCCTACTTCCGGTCCAGGTCTATATATATTCCTTTCTGGTCCCCTTCTGTTTCTTTTCTATTCTATATAGTCTCTCTCTCTCTTTCTGTCGCTGTCTCGATTAATTCATTTCTTTGTTCTCTCGTTCTCCCGCTGCTCTGTTGTTTGTTTTTACGTTGGGAGGTTTTCTCTTCATGTTGTCATGACGTCATGTTGTCGTTTTTGGTGATAGCGGTGGTCACCTCATCACCGAGTATGAATAGGCCTTAAGCAGGGAGGCATTCTGTCCCATTTGGTATGACCCGTCTGGGGAATCATTCTGTCCCATTTGGTATGACCCGTCTGGGGAATCAAACCTCGACTTCCCAATCTCAGGGTGGACACTCTAACCACAAGGCCAATGAGCTGGTCACTAGTACATACACGAGTCACGACCATTTAGGATTAAGATCTCTGTGTGCCCAGGATGACACCTCAGGAATCTCCTGTCCTCAGGCTAGGATGACTGGGCAATGCTGCTTTTATGGTAATAAACCATCTACACTTCACCCTGAGTGGAATATTAATTAATATATCCGATCACTGCAGGCAAACAAACTGACATGGTGGGAGCCAACACAAGACACAGCAAGGACAGGAAAGAGGTGCACCACCTATGTAGACACACTGCGCATGCACGCGCCCCCTGGCCGTGTCAAAGTGTCTCAGAGCAAGACACTTGACCTTACCTGTTCTGTCATATGAAGGCGACTGCTGTCTGCGAGGAGGCTGGGGCGGAGAGTCCTCTAACCTGGAGGAGAGGACACAGCCAGAGAGGAGAGGAGAGAACACATCGAGCTCATTAGAGATATTGCACCAGTTCATATGTGGTAATATAATGAGGCTAATTGTTCCCGCCCCCTCCTGTTGACTTTTCATTCCCGTTCAGTCCCAATCCCGGGATTAATACAAATTTGAATCCCATCCCACAGGAATCCCGCGACCAACGGGAATCCGGTGACCCACGGGAATCCTGTGACCCACGGGAATCCCACAAATATTCATCAGACTGTACTTTTTGTACTAGATAATGATTTGTATTGTGTCTGCAAATATTAATGTTTGACGGTGTTTGCATATATTTATTGAGTTATTATAGGAGTGTCATGGTGCCCTTCATTGTTAGACAAGGTAACTTATAGTATTATACAGGTATTGTCGCTGTTGTGCGGAAGCCTTGTCTGAAACTGTTGGACAATACTTTTACTTTCAAATCTTATCCAACATATCAAATATAGCCGACCAGTTCCTTCAAGGCAGGTGCTACTTATAGATCTGACATTTCCCTGGGATGATCGCATAGAGGCGAACATGCAGAAGCGGTTCAAGTGGGTGGAATAACCCCAGAGAAGAGGCTGGAAGGCACTCTACTGTGAGCCCAGTGAAGTGGGCAGTAATGTAGAGGCTCTGCTGGCCGCTCCACTCACTGTGCCAGGTTCTGGCACGCGCGCGCACACATACCGGTACACGCACACACTCTCACACAGGCACATGCACGGCATCATGGGGGCTGACAAAAAGGAAAGCCAATCAGGTCCAACATGGAGGCGGCAGAGAGAGACTCCAGATGGCTAGGGATCAGGAGGAACCACCAGTGGGCCAATGCTGCTGGAGGTGTGATCAATATCTCTCTATGTGGCATCTTCCAGGACTTCCAAAGTAAGACCCCCCCCACCCCCCATGTTACAAACAATACGAAAACATGGGTGTACACAGAGGAGCGTGGAGGGGGGAGCAGTTAGGGGCTAAGTGTCTTGCTCAGGGACACTTTGCTGAGAGCTGGAATCGTACCTGGGACCTCCAGAGTCCTAGCTCACTGGCCATTCAGCTATGGCCGCCCCATAGCTTTTAAAGAGTTAAGTCTTAAAAAGACAAAAGAGTGGCTGCACACACTGATAGCCAAAGAGACGATTATTTATTAGGATGCAGAGTAAAAACCAACGTTTCGGCAGTACAACTGCCTTCTTCAGGGTATATGGAAAAACAATTAAAATCACATATATATAGAGCCAGGGCTCAACAGTCAACCAATCACATACTGATAGTGTTGCGGGCAATCAGGATCAGCTGTCTCACATTCCTGGGTTATTAGGGAGGAGTTATACCTCATGAATAGCTGATGAGACTCTGGAAGGTTAATTCCTTGTCACTAAGACAAATAAATCTATCCAAGATATTGTCTATACATTACAGTTTAGGAATATCAAATAGAGATGGAACCACACAGTAAAGAACAACTATACAATACAAAACAGTTCAATCGATCACAAATATCCCCTAAAAGTCCCCTAAAGTAAACTGCCCCCATAGCTTAAACATTCTACACTACATGACTGAGAAACATTACACAATACTGTATAACGGTGTCATCTTGTGCTATGGTGTGCTAAGAATAGCTGCAGATTTTAATGCATAAGCATCTATAAATTAGCACCCTATGCTCCTGTGGTTAAATCATTTCAGCACGCACGCACACACACACGCGCACACACGCGCGCACACGCACCAACATTTTAGGATGGTGATTTTACAAATGCCACGCATATTCCTTTTTTGCCATTTACCAAGCCTAAAGCAAGCAAGTACAAGTTTCTGTAAATACACATTAACATGAATCCAACATACACTGTTGACACAGGGCTGTCAAACAGGTCTATGAAGCCATCAATTTAAAAGTTGAATCTGCAACACAATTTTATACAATATGTAGTGGGGCTACATATTGTATAAAGACTCCTAATTTATACTGTGTGTGGGGAAGTGTGATCAACACAGAAGACTGGGGTTAATATAGGTCTACCGCTACATCGCTCACACACACACACACACACACACACACACACACACACACACACACACACACACACACACACACACACACACACACACACACACACACACACACTCACTCACACACTTCAGTAGGCTACCATGGATAACATCAGAATGTTCCAGTTAAGTCACCCAGATTTTCTCAGAGCTGTTTTTCCATAAACACAGTGAACAAGACCGACGTCATGACGACCGTGGGTAACCTCGGAGCACAGGCCTGCCTGCTGCTTTCTCAGAAGCTAGAATGGAGGGGTGGCTCTCCATTTGTAATAATACCGGTACTTTGGGGGGAAGTGGGTAAGTTTACCCGCTCATGGGTTAAAGCAAACATCTCATTTCTCTTTTGGGTCTTGAGCAAAACAGTTTGGGAAGCCCTGGTCTACAGCCTGTGGAGGATTGAGGAAATATTAGGCTCATAGCACACACTTTTCCAATGGGGCGATATACAGTACACTTCAAAAATGTGTGTGTGTGTGTGTGTGTGTGTGTGTGTGTGTGTGTGTGTGTGTGTGTGTGTGTGTGTTAAATGGTAAATGGTAAATGGTGCATTTATATAGCGCCTTTATCCAAGGCGCTTTACATAGATTGTGCATTACATTCACCCATTCACACACACATTCATACACCGATTGCAGCGGAAGCCATGCAAGGTACCAACCAGCACATCGGGAGCAATTTGGGGTTCAGTGTCTTGCCCAAGGACACTTCGACATGTAGACAGGAGGAGCCGGGATTCGAACCGCCGACCCATGGATCATTGGACGACCTGCTCTACCTCCTGAGCCACAGCCGCCCTGTGTGTGTGTGTGTGTGTGTGTGTGTGTGTGTGTGTGTGTGTGTGTGTGTGTGTGTGTGTGTGTGTGTGTGTGTGTGTGTGTGTGTGTGTGTGTGTGTGTGTGTGTGTGTGTGTGTGTGTGTGTGTGTGTGTGTGTGTACCTGGATTTGAGCACTTCATTCATCTTCTGCTCCAGGTCTATCCTCTTGCTCCTCTCTCTCTCCAGCTCCTGACGCAGGGCGTCCACATTGGTCTCCTCCCTCAGCTTCCTGAGCTCCTCCTCTAGAGGAGGGAGAAGATGAGAACATCACCACATTACATCACGTTGGTCTCCTCCCTGATGAGAACATCGCCACATTACATCACATGGTCTCCTCCCTGCTGAGAACATCACTACATTACATCACATGGTCTCCTCCCTGATGAGAACATCACCACATTACATCACATGGTCTCCTCCCTAATGAGAACATCACCACATTACATCACATTGGTCTCCTCCCTAATGAGAACATCACCACATTACATCACGTTGGTCTCCTCCCTGATGAGAACATCACCACATTACATCACATTGGTCTCCTCCCTGATGAGAACATCACCACATTACATCACATTGGTCTCCTCCCTAATGAGAACATCACCACATTACATCACGTTGGTCTCCTCCCTGATGAGAACATCACCACATTACATCACATTGGTCTCCTCCCTGATGAGAACATCACCACATTACATCACATTGGTCTCCTCCCTGATGAGAACATCACCACATTACATCACATGGTCTCCTCCCTGATGAGAACATCACCACATTACATCACATTGGTCTCCTCCCTGATGAGAACATCACCACATTACATCACATTGGTCTCCTCCCTGATGAGAACATCACTACATTACATCACATGGTCTCCTCCCTGATGAGAACATCACCACATTGGTCTCCTCCCTGATGAGAACATCACCACATTACATCACGTTGGTCTCCTCCCTGATGAGAACATCACCACATTACATCACATTGGTCTCCTCCCTGATGAGAACATCACCACATTTCATCACATGGTCTCCTCCCTGATGAGAACATCACCACATTACATCACGTTGGTCTCCTCCCTGATGAGAACATCACTACATTACTGGTCTCCTCCCTGATGAGAACATCACTACATTACTGGTCTCCTCCCTGATGAGAACATCACCACATTACATCACATTGGTCTCCTCCCTGATGAGAACATCACTACATTACTGGTCTCCTCCCTGATGAGAACATCACCACATTACATCACATTGGTCTCCTCCCTGATGAGAACATCACCACATTACATCACATGGTCTCCTCCCTGATGACAACATCACCACATTACATCACATTGGTCTCCTCCCTGATGACAACATCACCACATTACATCACATGGTCTCCTCCCTGATGAGAACATCACTACATTACTGGTCTCCTCCCTGATGAGAACATCACCACATTACTGGTCTCCTCCCTGATGAGAACATCACCACATTACATCACATGGTCTCCTCCCTGAAGAGAACATCACTACATTACTGGTCTCCTCCCTGATGAGAACATCACTACATTACTGGTCTCCTCCCTGATGAGAACATCACTACATTACTGGTCTCCTCCCTGAAGAGAACATCACTACATTACTGGTCTCCTCCCTGATGAGAACATCACTACATTACTGGTCTCCTCCCTGATGAGAACAACACCACATTACATCACATGGTCTCCTCCCTGAAGAGAACATCACTACATTACTGGTCTCCTCCCTGATGAGAACATCACTACATTACTGGTCTCCTCCCTGATGAGAACATCACTACATTACTGGTCTCCTCCCTGATGAGAACATCACTACTTTCTTCTCCCTCAGCTTCCTGAGCTCCTCCTCTGGTGGGAGGAGAGAGAGAAAAATGAACACAATGCAGTCCAAACGTTTTTCAAAAGGGGCCATATTAAAACACCAAGGGCCAACTACATTACCAAATATAACCAGACGTGCAAGGTAAAAAATGTAATAAAATAGCCTTTCTTTGACCCCTTCAGAATGAGACAACAAGGAATCCTGACAAATTATACTCTGGGAAATGCCCAGGTTAATAAAAAACTAAAATGTCCCATACTGTTGGGCGAGCCGTTCATAATACAATTTTCAGTATGAAGCCACAGGCCGCATACAATTCTTCCCCGGGTCGCTTTTGTCTCACACTTTGGACACCCCTGTGTTCTCAACCTTTAGACATCTAATGATAAATGTACAAGTGGGAAACCAGTATAAATGAGAAAAACGGAGCGAGGACTGCCTGCTTCCGGCCGCAGGCTTGTGCGGGCGGCCCCGGCTTGTGAAAAAAAGATTATCTTTGTCAATTTGTGTGTGTGTGTGTCTGTCTGCTCTGTGTGTGTGTCTGTCTGTCCGCCTGCATGTCAACAGGCAGGCTAGCGCCAAAGAAAACTTGGGCTGAGACCACGTGGCTCAGCTACGCACGCCTCTATTAGCCTCAATATCAACGTCCATGTTCCACTCTCTCTCTACTTTATGCGTCTCCCAATATGTGTCCTACTTCCTATATCTGTCCTCGGTGCGTCTACAGTTGCATTCCATTGAGGAAACTCAGTAAAGTAGGCTAGATGGTCAGATCAGAGAGGCTGCAGCCGTTAAGGGTGCGAGACAGTTGATCCACCTTATCGATTCAATCGATTCTGAACAAATAATTGACTTAACAAAAACAGTTATTTTGTGAGCTTTTAGATCTGCTATTTTCACTACTCTTTTTTATGCGGCACTCTTGTAAAACAAAGTAGGGCATTAATTTATAAATGCATGACCATATCAGGTTTCTGCCCTGTCGTGTTTATTTAGTACAGCACATTTCAAAACAAAAAGAGTTGAACCCAAAGTGCTTCCCAATCAAGGATGACCAGCAACTATAGGCCTACATGATAGCCATATAAAAAACAAAATACCTAAATCAGAGATTAAAAAATAAATAAAACAAGTAAACAATTTATACTTTATCCGAAAACGTTAAAATGATTTAACGTATAAATAGATGAAGTGGTTAAAATGATTGTGGTGCTGTAATTACTCAAGTTAATATTCAAGTAATAAAAAGGTACAAATTAAAGTACTTTTGTCAGACATGTTCAGAAAGTAACAAATGTGCAGATCTGCAGTACAAGTCTCACCTCACTGAGTGATTAAAGACCTAGTGAAATGAACAATACAGGCATTTTATTTTGAAGTTTCATTCTGAAAAGGAAAGCTGTGTTTTTGAACCAATCAGAACGTCACATGCACAACGCATGCCGCACATGCAGATCTGTTTGTAAACAAAGAAAGTGTGTGCTATCACAGAGAGACAGGCAGCAAAGCTCATGGCTTATTTCTAACCTATAATGTATTCAGATACATATTTTAGCGTGCTGCTGAAGTTTAAAACAATGGGATTGAAAACGACCAGAGTAGTTCTGTAATCAAAGCCAGCTGTGTGGGAACAAGTTAATTTTGATCAAGATTAATTTATATGCATGTGAGCCTCTACACATCACGTAGCACATTTGCATTTACATTTTTCTTTTTTATAGACTTTTGATATAAAAGTACACCAAAATGTAAATGTAAATTTTCCCATTGGTTTGGCATCCATTGTTAGGTATGCCCATATGATGATATGGTCACGGATATGGTCTAATAGTGTGAAAAACGTTTTTTCATTTAGGTATTTGGGTCTAAATTTGGGTCTAAATCTCTTGGTACGTTTCGGTACCAAGAGATTCTACCTGGAAATGTAGTGAGTACAATATTGATATTTGCTCATCAGCATAACAAGCTGACAGTGGGACCTGGTGGGGTGGTCACTGTGGGCCCTCGTCTGTAATCCACGTAACTCGAGAACCGTTTGACACCCGCGGTTGTCCAGAACCGCCCCAAAATGCCTCTGCCCGGGTTCTGGACAGGGCCCCTGCCCAGGGTCCATATATGGAGCTGGCCTGTCATTCTGACGTCTGCATAGACTCCATATTTGGGCATGCCTGACAAAGAACTCCATATACAGTATGGGCATAAAAGGGACAGAGACATAATATCTGGGTGGGGTGCCTGACACAGAACTCCATAAGCTGGCCTGTTTTGACATCCCAACACTTGGGCATGGCTGACACAGAACTCCATATATAGGAATAAAGGGACACTGAGAGACATATACAGAAATCTGACATCATTCTGACGTCGGGCATAAAAGAGACACAGACATAATATCTGGGTGGGGCATACATTTACAACTTGCATCATTCCAAGTAGGCCAGTGCCCAACGGGCACCGCCGTAGAGGCCCCACGGGCACCTCTCTAGTGTTTTAAATAGCCCATCTACAAGCTCATGCGACACATTGTGAGCTTATAGAGCGGCGATTTTCAAATAATGTAGCTATAAATATGTAGGGCTGAAGTGGTTAATGTATGTTTTATATTATTGATCAAAATGAAAAGTACAATATTTGACAGAGTGAGATGTAGTCAAGTAGAAGTAAAAGCATTGAAAATTGGAAATACTCCAGTAGAGTGGAAAAAAAAGTACCTCGAAATTTAACCCATTTTGGGTTTTAAACATTATGTTATAATTTAGCTATTGAAAAATAGCAGATCTACAAGCTCATAGCGCGTCACCGAGTGGCGCGCTATGAACTTGTAGGTCTGCTATTTTTGAAAAATCGTTAAAATGTGCCTCAAATCTTTCAGAAAATTGTCATGATTTAGAAAACTTTTTTTTTTTTTTTAATTTTGACGTCAGGCCTGAATGGGTTAAATTAACTACATTTACTTGAGTGCATGTGCTTACTTCCACCACTGCATGCAGCCTTCATTCTAACAAACACCTCCTTTCTCTTTCTGCTCCGTTTCCCTGACCTCCGCACCCTCCCTCCCTCCCTCCCTCCCTCCCTCCCTCCCTCCCCACCCGTCTGCCCACACATTGTGCCCACGGGCCTGGCAGCCTGCGGGTTCAGGTGTCAGCCGCAGCAGATACAGTAGCCTACTAGCCGGGTTTCCTCTCCGCCTATTGTTTCGTAACTAAAGACCCGACATGAATATTGGAGAAGAGGAGGCAGCGATGTGAAGCGCACACAGCTCACACACACACACAAATTCATGCCCACCAGGGGAAGTTCAAAAATGGCAGGCGCACAATGATCAAACCCACACATAATAGGCATGCAAGATAACGGTGGTCTAATCTGCGGTCGCACACGCACGCAATTCACAAGTGAGTTTGTGAGCCCCCTTGTGACTTGTGAGAGTATATACCTGGTCGCACGCGCGCGCGCGCGCGCACGCACGCACGCACGCACGCACACACGCACACACACACACACACACACACACACACACACACACACACACACACACACACACACACACACACACAGAGAGTAAGCAAGTATAGTGCAAGTATAATCAAGCAAAATTCTAATTTCTAACTGTGACTCTGTCTCTACAAATCTTTAACATCAGGGATCTCCATATATGGGCATAAAAAGGGACACAGCCCACGCCTTTAAATCATTTTCTTTATGGTACAATTAAGTCCTTTGGGTTTTAAGCTGATGCTTGTAGTTCCTGAGCAAATAGAAGTTGTAGAATATATAAATATCAGTGTTTATGGCTAGGCATAGTGATGTGTCTAATCCCAGTTTGTGTCACACAGCTGTCGTATACTCAGACAGACGGTTACAACGGGTACTCTGACAACGGGTATAACGGGTATTGCATAATAGGGTGGGGCATGCATTGTTGGGGGTAACAGCGTTATAAATAGCGGTGTTATATAACAGGAATACTTTTCTGGGTAACGGAGTAATTATTATTTTGCAATTAGAGTAATCAGTTACCTAGTTACCAAAACAATGGCGCTACTTAGTTAGTTTATTTCCCTGTTCTGTTGCCACAAAGGAAAAATAATCCATCTGACGCAGTTTCCTGAATGAATGAGCTCTCTGTCAACGGAGAAGTGAAAGGCTGCAAGCAACACCATCGCGTTGTGGTGTTACACGAAAATCAGTGACCCATGCCTTGCAGTCTCTGTGGCAGGTTTCTGCCCTATACAGCAACGATTTGGGCCTAAAAGAACGACGTCTTTTGTTGGACTGTTTTTCTGCGCAAGGCTTATGGGCCCACTTACAGGTCCATAAGCGGGTCCATTTGGTTCCATTTAGTACACTCTCAGACTTAGGATTTGGGCGTGCAGGTGTCATTCACAGCATAGGAGTTTAGCAGAGTGTCTCCCTCTGTCTCTCTTTGAACATATAATCTCACCACTCACTCCTCTCCTTTCTCTCCTACCATTAGAGCCCATTAAATATTCATCGCTAGCGCCCCCCTGTCAACCCGAACTATTGTTTGCTCATTGCTGGCGCTGCGGTGCGCGCTGTATACGATTACCGCAGACTGCACAGACAGTCACACATGCCACTGTGATGTTAACCTATCTCCACAAAACACTGCACTAGGGATGGGATGATATGAAAATTACACGTCACTATTGTGGCAAAAATAATTATCAAAATATGCTTAAAACTTAAAATGACACTGTTGTTAAACCACCTCAACCAACCCCCTGCATCACTATTCTGGGGGGGGATGACGGTCGCCAAACATAGCAGATCCACAAGCTAACACGTGTTGCAACACAACACACTGTGAGCTTCTACAGTAGATCTGCTATTTTTGGTGAATCGGTTTGGTGAAATACGAGCGTACCAAATGTGCTCGTCAAGGCTCACTTTGCCAATGACGGGATTCTCGTCGTATTGTTTTTTCAGTGGTTATACAATAGATGGCGCTCTTCACTAACCTATGATTCGCTGTTTGAGTCACAAGAAAATCACGAACCAGGAGATCACGTCGTCGCAAAAACACAGAGGACTTTCTACCTCTATCTCCCTTTCTGTATCGTTCCACTTTCGCGGTGACCACCATTGTATTTTCGAAGGAGCATAACAAAGGAAAGTATGGACCGTTTTACAAGCATGTTTTTTTTCTCTCTTGCACAGCGAAAAGCTCTCCGATTATCACCGGGCCGGGGGTGCGATCATAGTGGAGCTACGATCGCACCTTAGAGCTATACAGCTCTAAGGTATATTAATAACATATTTCAATGTTGAAAATGAGTGGTATTCCACAGACTGTACATATATCTCAAGGTTTCTTTATTTTGTCTCCCGAAGGAGAAATATCTCCACTGTGATGTTAAGCTTTCCCCACAAAGACTGCACAGATATCCACTGTGAAGTTAAACTCTCTCCACAAACTATAAAGATATCTGACTGTGATGTTAAGGTTTCTCCACACACACTGTATGAGTCACAATCATACTCGCGGGAAGTGGGGGTGCTGGGATAGAAAATGAGCCATTCTTTCAAGTTCAAGGACTGCGATCACAGATGGAGGTAACCATCCATCTATCGACACAAGGAGGGAGGGCGTTGTGTGAATTACTTTTCCCTGCTGGCCATTTATGTTATTTACTTTTAGCCGACAATATACCGGAATCATAGTGTAAACACCTCTCTCTCTATGACAACTCTACTCTGTCCATCTTTGTCTCTCAGTCTGTTTCTGTTTCAAGGCCTTAATCCTCTTCACCTTTTAACCTCTGTACTTTTTCCACTCTAGCCCTCCCGCCCTTGTTCGATCTCTCTCTATCTCTCTCTCTCTCCACCCCAACCCCACGGTAGCTACTAAGAATGGCGTCAGTTATTAACATGATCATGCTCATGGTCACCCCCTCCCCCCCCACCCTTGCCATCAACTGACCTGCTAGATGAACATACTGTACAAAAAAGGTTCATGAATAGGGAAAATCACAGATCTACAAGCTTCCAATGCATCGTGTGAGCTGCGTTGTGAGCTTGTACAATTATTTCCAGTATAGTGGTTCATTCTTCATACCTATTTTAGGAAGTTGTAGTCCTGTGGGGAGACCAAACATTTTTGGGTTTCTAGGTGAAAAGGTTTGGGAAGCCCTGCTTGTGCACGCGCGCGTGCGTGTGTGTGTGTGTGTGTGTGTGTGTGTGTGTGCGTGTGTGTGTGTGTGAGAGAGAGAACTTCAAACAAGCTGTAAACGACGTAAGAGACAAGGCAAGAAGAGATTTCTGTGCCATCAAAACAAATCTGGCTAAAGATACTAGACTCTGTTCTAGGACCCATTTCCCTCTATGGTTACAAAGTCTGGGGCCCACATGCCGATCAAGAACCTGAAAAATGGGATAAACACCAAATTGAGACTCTACTGTACATGCGGAATTCTGCAAATCCATTCTCTGCATCCAACGGGAAACACCAAGCAACACATACAGAGCAGAATTAGGACGAATTAGGACGACACCCACTAATTATGATTTGGACCAAAAGTCCCTTCAGGCTTTTTATAGTATTAGGCCTACTCAAAGTGTTAATATAACACAGCTGTGTTTACACTTTACACCTTTGTTTTATTCCTATTTAGATTCAATATTGATTTGTGCATACATTGTTTTATCTTGATTGTTTTGTTCCACTTTTGCTTTCTTTGGCAATGTTTTTCTCATGTCAATAAAGCTCCATTGAATTGAATTGAATTGAATTGAGAGATGGGACACCATTCCACAGGTTCTCTTTGGATCTTTGCGACCATTCCTGGCCTCCATGGTAACAACATCACAGAGAGACAGCTAGCTGGCTCAATGCCAGTTCAATAATACTGTAGCACTGACCTTCTCTCAGTGTGTGTGTGTGTGAGTGTGTGAGTGTGTCACTGTGTGTGAGTGTGTGAGTGTGTCACTGTGTGTGTGTGTGTGTGTGTGTGTGTGTGTGTGTGTGTGTGTGTGTGTGTGTGTGTGTGTGTGTGTGTGTGTGTGTGTTTTAAATTCGGTCAACGACATCTACGTCTTTTTTGTGAGTAAAAAAGATGTCACAGAAGCAAAGAGGTAGACACAGAACGTATATATGAGAAAGAGAGTACGAGAGAGAGAGAGAAAGACAGTAGATATGATGTACAACTGTAATCACATGCTGCACTGCCGTTTCATGACATATGAACATATGTGCCCCTGAATATTCTGTACAAATGGCCGATCTACAAGCTCACAATGCGTCACGACTCACGACATTGTAGATTGGCTATGTTCACTGTGCAACATGCTTCCATAGAAGACGTGCATGGGTTCTGTTCTGTGGAATCCAAAGGACTGAAATGGGTCGTGGCGACTGAGAATGTAAACTTACTGAGGTTCAGGTTGCTCCTGATCCTGTCTATGGCTCCGTTGTAGAGCATTTCAAAGCTGTCACAGCTGCCATAGCTGCCATGGTACTCCATGTCCGCCAGGCGCGTCCGTCTCCGCGCTGCGCCGGCCGCTCCGCTCGTGCGGAGACGGGGTGGCAGCGTGGCTCTACTCGGCTGGGTAAAAGACCCTGACTAACACGCCCGACCGCTGTCCTTTCAAGAGCCCACAGCCCTCATATTTCCACTCGGTTTATCCAGATTAGGGTTGGGATCCTTTAGGGTTTTAACGATTCCGGTTCCTTGAACGATTCCCTCTTAGTGGTCCCATTCCTTCACGGTTCGCTTTAATGATTCCTTATAGGGGGTTTCAAATAGACCCTTACAGGTCTGCAACTCAGAGAGTTATGTTGGTCCACATACCAGCTCTGACAGAGTGATTAAAAAAAAGAAAAAACATTTCTCAATGTGATGGAACAGATTCCCGGTTCCTCAATGTTGGATCTGGTTCCTCCGATTCTTCCGGGTTCCGCATCCCAACGCCAGTCCATGTCATGACGTCCTCCGGTGAGGTTTGAAGGCCGATTTCAAGGCAGATGCAAAAGGGAACGGGTTATTCGATGAAACCCTGGGAGGCGACTGGCACCGATCAAATGGACCCAAACCCCAGACAGAGTGGACTAGTGATGTGATCTGGGCCGGGTGGGGCCAGGTGGGGGGTAGAGGTACAGAGGGGAGGGCAGGCAGGCAGGGGCCTCTGCTGCCGGGTGACCAGCTAGCTGGCTAAGAGCGCCTGGAGTTTCAGTGCACAAGTTCACAGGATTGCACGCACGCACGCACGCACGCACGCACGCACGCACGCACACACGCACACACGCACGCACGCACACACGCACACACACACACACACACACACTCACACACTCACACACACCCACCCACCCACCCACACACACACGTGTATGTGTGCTTATAACTGTGTTTGTTGCTGTGCGCATGTGCAGAACTGTGTCTGTGTGTAAATGTTAGATAATCGTCTTTGTCGGTTGGAAAACCTCCTACATTTCTAATTTTCTAATTCAAAAAGTAGCAAACATAGCAGATCCCCAAGCTCTAAACGAGCTTGCCTATCTGCTACTTCCGATGATTTTGTGTTTTAGCATGATTCAAGTACAGGCCGTTAAACAAAACAAAACAAAACACACACAAAACAAGAAAGTTAAAACGTGGAGATAAGCGGTTTCTGCCCCGACTGCGACGATATGTAAGTACAAGCACATGCGTGTTTGTGTGAGGGAACAATCCCCATTGCACATACTGTACTGTACACACAGAGTGAGGCACCGTTTTAAAACCTCAAAGGAAAAGTACCGAGTGAGCCTTCAAATCCATCCAGCCTGCAGACAATGGTGCCTTTCACTCAGAGGAGAGAGAGAGAGAGAGAGAGAGAGAGAGAGAGAGAGAGAGAGAGAGAGAGAGAGAGAGAGAGAGAGAGAGAGAGAATTTGCCGTTTCATGCTGAGCTCTCATTATCCGTGGCATTCCTGTGCCACAAGCCTGTGTGAGTGGAGTGGAGCCCAGAGGAATATTGAACCTTGTGGCATGAAGGCCACTTAACCCATTAAGAAGACCGGAGGCCGATTCTACAAATGCCTTCTAAATTAGTAGTTCTCAATCTTTTTCGTGCCAAGGACCGACCCCCAATTTGATATGAATTTGGCTGCCATCTGCTATTTTTTAATAGCAATGGTAACACATTTTACTGGGACCCCAGGGGTCCCCGGACCCCACTTTGAGAAGCAATGACTTAAACGTATTCAGTCTTAAAGGACATTTGTAGGACAAAGTGCGTAGAAATGTGCGTTAGCTCAGCCAGACATGATGAAACCCAGAGATCAGCGACAGATAAAGTGCATCCTGTCCAGCTGACCTTGCAAAGTCACTCTCCAAAAGGTGGTTCATCTTTCAACATGGCTTTCATCCCTATTCTGGGCATGTCATTTAGAGGTTGAAAATGTCCACATTCTTTCTAATTTCTAATAATAAATACAAATATTTAATATATACAATTGTAGTATAAGGAAGTATAAAATAGGGCTTAATGTAGTTTTTTTTTTGTCACTTTCCTAAGCCAATAACTCAAAGAGTCTCCTTGAGTCTCCTTGAGTGTCATCACATTTTTGGCTTAAGAATGGGATAAGAACAAAAAATCTCCATGAATTAAAGACTCTGTGCGGTGTGTACTGTGTAATTGATAGAAAATACAAATTATTATCCTTTAAGGATGTGATAATCCAAAGTTCCAGAGAGACAGCCTTTGGCACTTCAGTGGAACATCAGTGGATTGTTCAAGCATTGTCACAGACAAAGGGGGGAGCCATGGTGCCAGTTGCAAATCGGCCTCTTGCCACCGGCCACCTTGCCATCGGCCTCTTTGTCTGGTGGCCTCTTTGCCACCAGACAAATCAGGAATGGGCAAATGGGGGTCCACGGAAGTTCCAGACCCACAGGAACGCGGTAAGGGGGCCGGCCCGGTTCCGGCGAGCCGCCCTGCGTCCGAAATGGTTGAGAAATGAGTTACGTGTGGGGGTCCCTCTACTGTACTGTACTGTATTGTCACTGTACTGTAACACCCCAAATCATCATATATACAGTTAATATTGTGTGTGTGTGTGTGTGTGTGTGTGTGTGTGTGTGTGTGTGTGTGTGTGTGTGGCTGCACAACAGTGACACTTGGTTGTGAAAACCAACCAAACGCTATTTTGTGCTCAGACAGACCCAGCCAGGGACCCAGGGACACAGCCAGGGACCCAGGGACAAACATAGCTGTCTATAGGAGTCGTTGCACCACTCAAAAACAAAATAAGTTTGAAGAAGTCAGAAGCTGCAGGTGTTAAGAAGAGTTTGACAATGACTTTTGGTGGTGGTACAGCATCTAAAACATATTTGGTGCCATGGACCTCCAGAAGCAAAGATTTCAGTGAAAAATGTTAGGTTACCTTTTAATGTCTACATGCAGCAACAGGTAGACAAAAAGGTGAGAGTAGGATTTGAGTTTAAAAAATACAAGAAAAGTCGAGTAGAGTTCAAGTTAGACAACATATAGGCCTAAACCAATAATCGAGAGGTGTGCGTGCATATAGACTACCACAACACCAGAACACCATCAAACAGAACACCATCAAACACAAATGTTTGGTCAAACCATATGACTCCCATTGGAAAAGCATTGTGGCGGCCATTAAAAAAAAGAAAACGACCAAACATGTTGTTTGATGGTGTTTGATACGTGTGTATGACTATGAGGCCTTAGGATTTAGAAAACATTTTGAAGAATCAGCCTCAGGTCTTAATGGGTTAACGTCTGACTGTACCACGTGCCGGTTACATTTCTGGCTAATAACGTATTCAATAAAAAATAATGAATAAAAGTGAAAATGCACTGATGCGTGTTTATCAAACAGACAGTGATAAATGTGCAGGGGAAACAAACAGCCATCATAAATGTCACGTCGGCAGGCCTGCAGCATGAGCTATAGTTAGCTTATCAATAATAAGAGAACAGCTGTGCTCTCATGAACACCAGGGATGGATCCACGCTACCAACTGGACCGGACTGCCTGGCCCACACTAGCCCAAAAGGTGTTTCATGAACACCTTTTCAATTTCAATTTAAAAATGTAATGTTTTATATTTTGTGGAGTCAACCCTTTTCAAGGTAATTATATTGTTTTATTTTTTCCTTTTTACCACATTTTCTCCCCACGCACATTTGTGTGTCGTTTGTCACTGCTGTTGTATCCTACTGACTCACCTGCCAGTGAGGAGCCCCCACCGGGAGGATGTAAAGCA
Organism: Electrona antarctica; assembly: GCF_951216825.1. Taxonomy (NCBI): domain Eukaryota; kingdom Metazoa; phylum Chordata; class Actinopteri; order Myctophiformes; family Myctophidae; genus Electrona; species Electrona antarctica. The sequence goes on from NC_136804.1 coordinate 13,264,287, forward strand.
TTCGTCCTATACTCCTCCCGCCAAACACTCCCGAACACGGGCTAATTGTGTTCGTATGGAGTCTATATGAACACAAGCGCCTATAGACTCTCAACAAAGCCGGATGAACCACGGTGGATTCGTACCCACAACTTCCGCTGTGGTCAGCAGGCACTTACTGCGCCACCCGAGCAGTAAGATATTTGTATATGCCTATATGGTGAAGTGAGACGGAGCCAAAGCTCCAAGGGGTAGTAGGGGGATGTCCTGTATTGTTTACAGTTGGGTGCCACCGATATTGTCCCTTATCATTTGACCCATTTAGGCCTGACCTCAAAATTTAAAAAAATCCTTCTAAATCCTCCAGTTTTCTGAAATAAATATTTTCACGATTTTTCAAAAATAGCAGACCTACAAGCTCGTAGCGCGCCACTCGGTGGCGCGCTATGAGCTTGTAGATCTGCTATTTTTCAATAGCTAAATTATAAAAATGTTTAAAAAACCAAAAGGGGATCCCGCCCAAAATGGGTTAACTGTCCTTTTGCGCAGATCACGCAAACCTCAGCAAAAAGAAAAGGACAATATCGATGGCCTCCAACTGTATGTTCTCATTTAATTAAACCATTAATTTATCTCTATTGTTTTCTTTAAATAGTAATCGAGTAATCAATAGAATAATCAGCAAAATAATCGTAATAGCTGCAAGGCTATTACGATTATTTTCAAAGAAGAAAAATAAAAAAGCACCATCTCCGTCATGAAGCCAGCCAGGTATGCAGTGCACTCAATAATGCAATTTCCCTGTCACACAAATGTCCTTGAAGATGAAGCTTTGTGGAAAGGAGATGCTTCTCGGCCTGCCTCCCACCGGAGCAACAGCTATTTTAAGTTTTATTTGTGATCACGAGGGAAGATAACATATCTGTCCCTGTCGGGTTGAGACCTCATATGTCCAAAACTGTTACTTTTCAGGATTACAAATTCAAAAGTATCAAAAGTAGCAGATCCACAAGCCCGAAACGCAGCGCAATTGAGGATGTGCTACTTTTGATGCTTTGGTGTGACACTGTACGTAAGACCAAGTAGAGCGTACGTAAAAAAGACAAAACGTTAGAATATGGAGGAATGGAATAGAGGTTTCTGCTCGCCAGCAAGTTCAGCAACAATATCGTCTCTGTCAGGTGGAATTGGAAACCTCATAATTCTAAAACTGTTACATTTCAGGATTCAAATTCCAAAGAATCAAAAGTAACAGATCCACAACGTATCTGCTACTTTTGTATGACGCTGTAGCGTGATCAAGCCGGCCGTTGATTTACGGAAAAAACAAAATAAAAGTTAGAATATGGACATACAAGGTTTTTCTGCCCCGACAGCAACGAGACCTGCCCCCTGTGGAAGTACCATGAGTCATCGGCACAAAACGCCAGATAACTTTGAGAGGAGGCGGCGGCGTCCCTCTGATGGAAACATCACATCAGTGCCAAGAGAGAGCGATGATGGTTTTGGGGATGTTAATGAATCACATTTCTCTGCTCTTGTATTCAGCAAGCAAATTCCCCCATGAAGAGGGAGTCGCCTGAAATAGCAGCACAGTCGAATTTGCAAACACATGCTTGAGTCAACAGGAGTGTGTGAGCAGTGGGCCCTCTCTGCTCCATAATACATGTCCAGTCTAATTAAACCGTACATTCCAGGGCAGCCACTACGATCCCACAGTGCTGGTTACCTCACAGTTGAAATGTCAGCCAGTAAGCCAGGTAAACACAAGGTCATCAAACATCAAATGCATATAGAAATAGAGGGTATGCGCGTGACATCATCGTACCTGGAATTTATGCAGGAACGCCCACTGAGTGGCAAAAAACTACTTTCTGGCCTTGACAGCCCATTCATCCAAACAGAAAAGTCCTGTCTGATTGCATTAAACAATGTTAAACTCACCAACATTGCAGCTGTACGAAAAGCTTGAATTATCCTCTTTCTATCTGCAAAGTTTTTGTTTCATGAAAATCCACCATAGAAACGTTATGAGCTACTTTCTGTCAAGAAATGCCCTGCATTTGATTATTTTTCTAAGTGTCAGAGTTTGGAAGTGCTTGTTTTCAATAACACAACATTTTGCTGCCTCCTGCATTATGTGACATTTAGAAACAGGTGGTACGCAGGACGGTTGAGTGACTTCCAACGAGCGCTTCCAAACTCCAACACTCTGCTCAATGTTTTGCCACTCAGTCTAGATGAGGGGGGCGTGTCCTGGTGGGAAAATCATGCATGTGCATACTCTCTATAGTAATATATTGTCATAGGTAAACCAATAACCTATCATCAGTCTAAAAAGTATATGTTTTAAACTACAGGATGCCAGGTCTACAAATGAACCTGTCATCTGTCTACATGGCATGCTATCTAACTTAGATGTTAGCCTTTGCATAAGCCTGCAAGGTCGTCAAGGGTCAAGTGCTAAGGTGGAGTCTGAAGAGATGAGTCTTCAGTTTACATCCATCTCTGCTCTCCCTCCACTTGTTAGAGAAGCCGACTCTTTGAGCGTTTTTAAATCTAGGTTAAAAACCCATCTTTTCCCCCCCTTGCATTACGCTTTATGGATTTTGCTGTTGTGTCCCTCTTTTTACCCTGTGGTTCTTTTTTGTTGATTTGTACTGTACAAGCTATTACAGTGACATATTGATTGATCATACATGCTGCCACATTTACAATGTATTCTTTACTATGGTGTTTTGTTGTATCAATTTACATAATTACAATTTAGGCATTTAGCAGACACTGTTAAGCTAGAGCGATTTACAGTAATCAAGGTAAACTGAGGTAATACATAGATATAGTAATCATCAACATCCCGGCTCGACTACACTGCCAACAGTACTCACATTTTTAACTTGCATATAGAAATACTCTGTCACAAGTAAAAGTCTGTGACTGAAAATTAAGTAAAAGTACAAAAGTATCAGCATCAAAATACTTAAAAGTACTTAAAAGTACTCCTTATGCAGAATGTCCCATTTCACAAGTTTTCAGATAATCTGTTAAAAATAGCCGATCTACAAGCTTGCATGGCGACACGTTGCGAGCTTGCAGATCTGGTATTTTCAAATAGCCAAATGATGTAGGGCTGAAGTTGTTAATGTATACTTTGTAATAAACATCGAAACCTACAAAGTAATCTGTAACAAAAGTTTTCAATGAATTGTAGTGGAGTAAAAAGTACAATATTTGCCTCTGAGACATAGGCCTCACTCAGACCTTTAAAACATTGATGCATGCTTGTTGTATGAATGTTGTAAGTGTCATGGCCGCCCCAATGCATTTCCAATGGAAGTCACATGGTTTGATACAACATTTTGGACTACAAGCTGTTGTATGGCTTTCGGCTGTGTTTCGACTGCGCCCCTCCCCCTCATACAACACAAATGTTGTGTCAAACCATGTGACTCCCATTGGAAATGCATTGGGGCAAGCTGTATCACACCCTTTGCATACAACAAGCATACATCAATCTGTTGCGACCGTGTGAGTCGGGCCTTAGTGGAGTAAAAGTATTGAAAAATGGAAATACTAAAGTGCTCCAAAAGTGTACTCGAGTACAATACTTGAGTGAATATACTTACTACTTAGCTACTTTCCACCACATTCATCAGTGGGTCAGCTACATGTAGCTTAACTTGCCCAACACTGGTCTTTTAGTTAGTAATTATTTATTTGAGGGTTTTTTTTCCAGTAAGGATTGGAAGCCATCGGTCTATTAAAGTTAATATAGGCCTATTAGCTATGATTCATTGTTATATAGCTGACCCAACACTGTTCGCCTCTCGACTATACTGCCAACAGCCAACAGGCATGGCACCATCTCTAAATTCCGCCATAAACTTCAAGCATGTTCAGAACTCTGCTGCCCGCCTGCTCACCAGTACCCGTTCGAGAGACAGTCCAACAGCAATGGTTCCCAAACCGATTCCCAAACTGGTCCCCAAATGATTTTGTGGGGTCCCGAGATTATTAGCATAATGTATAATAACATGGTTTTCTCACTCAACAGTAAAGGCACCAACATACAGTATAAGTGTATAGGGTATTCTAAATTGACAATTTAAGGGCTTTTAAAGACCCTTTTTAATACGAAATTGACCAAATTGTTAAATATTACATGAGAAAGAGGCAAAAATTGCGGAAATAGACAAAGTCTATTTGGGTCAATTTGTGCACTCTCTGGTCTACCTTACAGATATATAAGGGTCCATTTGGTTCCTTATATACCTGACGAAGGCCACAGAGGCCGAAATGTTGTGTTTTACCCCGCCTTGGTAAATAAAGTTTTTGGGGAGCTTTCAAAACGGTGTGCAGACTTATTCTTCCTTTTTCAGTCCATTTGGTTCCTTACAATCAACAATTACGATCAACCATCAACAATAAATGTCTGGATTAAGTATACAAACGGACCATTTTTTTTTTAATGTTTTTTTTTTGTGGCTTTCGCCTTTTATTTTATTTATTTTTTATGGAGGGACAGACAGTAGGCTGACAGGAAATGGGGAGAGAGACGGGGGGGGGCGACATGCAGCAAAGGCCGTCGGGATCGGGAGCCGAACCCGCAGCACACTGCCAGACCGGATTACCAGCCAAGGTGCCCGGACCGCTGAGCCACGGCCCAGACAAATGGACCATTTCACTAACACTTTAACCAGACACTCTTGCAGGATTAGCCTCTCTGAACACGAGCCCAGCTGTGTCACCAGAACCCAGTCCCCAGGGTCACCTGCATTCTACCAGATGTCATTTAAGGTCTAAATTAGTCACTGAACACAAAGAGACAGTCGTAAGGAAGGACACCAGGTGTAGAAAACATTTGTCAGCAGCAGCACTAGAGGTCCTGGTAGGAGATAAAACCAGCAGCACTAGAGGTCCTGGTAGGAGATAAAACCAGCAGTACTAGAGGTCCTGGTAGGAGATAAAACCAGCAGTACTAGAGGTCCTGGTAGGAGATAAAACCAGCAGTACTAGAGGTCCTGGTAGGAGATAAAACCAGAGTACTAGAGGTCCTGGTAGGAGATAAAACCAGCAGTACTAGAGGTCCTGGTAGGAGATAAAACCAGAGTACTAGAGGTCCTGGTAGGAGATAAAACCAGCAGTATTAGTGGTCCTGGTAGGAGATAAAACCAGCAGTACTAGAGGTCCTGGTAGGAGATAAAACCAGCAGTACTAGATATCCTGGTAGGAGATAAAACCAGAGTACTAGAGGTCCTGGTAGGAGATAAAACCAGCAGCACTAGAGGTCCTGGTAGGAGATAAAACCAGAGTACTAGAGGTCCTGGTAGGAGATAAAACCAGCAGCACTAGAGGTCCTGGTAGGAGATAAAACCAGAGTACTAGAGGTCGTTGAGGTTTACATCAGCATTCAAATCTAAGCATATCCAAAAAGGAGTGAGAAGAAGTAAAAACGTACATACTCCCACCCCTCTGTAATTAAATAATTACTCGCCGACTTCTGTGCTTCAACTTAAACTACTCATTATCAAAATTAATCTCTTCAATTTTATATAAGAAAAAACACATATACATAAGAATATGCAACACATAGCCTATAAATAGTATAAACATATATAAATTCAATACACATATCCATATCAAAAATATCCATTCAACTCAAGCATTTGTACAATTTGTAAAACAAGTGCTGAAAGCGCGATGTGTGTGTGTGTGTGTGTGTGTGTGTGTGTGTGTGTGTGTGTGTGTGTGTGTGTGTTCTATCACTGTGAACTAGGACAGCCTGCGCTGTATTGATCAGTCAGTCGCTACAGAGTGAGCGCTCAGCAGCTGCTCCTCACCACGCACATCGCATGCACGCAGCTGGCATTAATCACAGATTTCCTCGACCCACACAGGGATACAATTTTATGCTTGGTTGCGTGTGGGTGTCGCGCTCCGAAAATAGCCGATCTATGTCGCACAGCAGTGACGCGTTGTTTGAGCTTCTAGGTCGGCTATTTTCGCCATGCAGCTCCAGTAAGAACTAGGTCTCCGCCAGGCCAGGTAGGTTGTTGTGGGCCAGCAATGTTCGGAATTCGCCAATCAGGATGGAATATGAAAACTAAATATGAAAACTAAATCAGTCTTGATCGCTTGACTGTAGAGATAATGTGAAATTGACTCTACTGATTTAAATCTACTGATGCACAAACTTGGACACATCAGTATTATTATCTGGAATCGTTTTTAGGATTTTTTGGAAATATTTAAGCCAATCTACAAAATAAGCCAATCTATAAACTCACAATGTAGATCGGCTATTTTCAAATGTTTTCAAATGTATAAAAGGTTTAGGCATAATGGGTAACTAACTAAAAGATAGTTCCCCGAGTATACATTATTTGGCTACCACATGTGGCCACCAGGGGTGCAGTACGTTGTTCAGACTAGTCATTGGTCCGACAAACGACAACCCACCTCAAACCCTAACCTAACCATAACCGCAAGCACGGGAGCAGGCGCTTACGGACGCATGTCGGACTAATGCTCCGTCGGAATTACATGCGGTCCCGCCACCAGCGATATCACTTAGCTCTATCTTTCTCCAGAAACATTAATACTGTAATCGCGATGCAGTGTAAAATCAGAAATGAGCCCTGAACCTCGCGGATCTGATCACAACAGACAGCGGCGTCGGACGGCTGCATACACACCGCACAGACTTATAGTCTGGTGAGACGTAGGAGGACCCTATAGGCAGGACGCAAACCACAGTCCTAGAGACCTCTAAGTGCCTGCAATCCCCCCAAGAACACACAAGGCAGGTGGAGCCTCCTGTTGGCTCTGGCATAAGAGAAAGGACAATAGCTGGAATCCTGGATGAGATGGGGCAGTGATTTGGCCAATCACTGCCGACCCGCCAACTGGAGAGTGTTGTGATTAAGGGTCGAAACACTCTAAGAAGGTTGGGAACCATCTGATGACCTCTCTTCCAGGCCAAGGCATTATCCATTATAATTGCATCTTTGATATGTATTTACAAACAGAGAACAAAACGTTCAAAGTCGGCTGTTAAAACAGAAGTGAATGCGGCGCGTGCACGAAACAGGCCGGGTGGGGCTGAGCAAGGCATTGACTAGCAACCGGCACAGGCTAAAAAATAGATTCTTAGCAAGACCGTTTCATATCGATATAAATCGATTAAATATGCGATAGTGTATTTGGCAGCTGACAGGTATTTGGCAGTTAATGTGTTAATTCCTTGTGTCTGTTAATCGAAGGCTACGGTTTGGTTTTAAATACCTCACCCGAGAGGGAGAGGAAAAGGTAGCATTATTGCCTGTCTTATAAAAAAGAGCTGTCCATATGTGTGTGTGTGTGTGTGTGTGTTCCGCACCATGCATTTCCTTGTCAAAAATACGTCCTGTGGCTATGCACATGCACACGCGCACACACACAAACACGCACACGCACACACACTGCAATGCAGCTTTTCAAGTTAAATCCATTGTGTGCATGTGTTGCGTGTGTGTGAGTGACCTTGGTAAATGCACCATATCACACATCCTCTGAACAGAAGAGATGGACTAACAATGTCACACAGATTTGTCAGAAACCTCTTACGAACTGGCTTGTCCCCGTCAGGCAGCAACATGTTTTTTAGAAGGAACACTATATTCTCTGTGTTTTGTTGGGAGGAGTTTAAAGACTCCATGCATGCATCAATCCATTCATCTTCAACTTCTAATCCGGAACCAGGTTGCTCAAGACATCCCTTTCCCATGAAGCAACAATAGCCACTTCCTGCTGGGGAATCCTGAGGTGTTCCAAAGCCAGTCTGGTGATATACGGTAATCCCCCATCTGGTCCTTGGTCTGCCACGGGGTCTCCTCCCAGTGGAGATATAGGGCCCTGTTTATGACAGTGCCTTACCCCTTATGCCTTTGCCTATTTAAAAAAAGATTGTTTGTGCACAAGCAATAATCCATCCCTGCGTGTCACAATCATCAGGTTTGGTGAGTACACTGTATGCTATACTGTTTATTATATGATGTATATCTATCCGTCCATCCATTCAGTGACACAGAGAGAGAGAGAGAGAGAGAGAGAGAGAGACATTGATTGCTAATCTGATTAGTGGGAACCACAACAACAGAGAGTGAAGGAAATCTCTGATTACTGCCATTGCGTGTGTGTGCACGTGTGTGACTGTGTGTGCCTGTGTTCTTGCCTTCGGAGATGTGGTTACAAATAACCAATTAAGAGCCCTTAGAATAGCCAAAGTTAATCTCAGCACGCACACGCGCACGCACACGCACACACACACACACACACACACACACACACACACACACACACACACACACACACACACACACACACACACACACACACACGAGTTCATGTTGTATGACATACCGCTGTGAGTCTAATGGTGTTACAACACCCATAGGTGGTTGTTTTCTACCGTTTCACTTGACCCGTCTCCCCCCTAGGGGCCTGGCAGCAAATAACTGAATCTTTTGATCTACCGTAAATGGAACATTATATAATTCTATCAATTCAATATTAGACAGACAGACAGACAGACAGACAGACAGACAGACTAGGGGTGCAACGGCTGCGGTTTGGTTCAAACCTAAAACAAAAAGAGAAATTGAAAATATTTCCAAAATTTAAGGAAGGCATAAGAATTTAAAGATCTTACGCTTATAACGCCTAAAAGAAGAGTTCCTATATCTTTCTACTCTAGAGTCATTGAGTATTTTGTTGGGACGGGTCTGATGGAAATACATTTTGATGATCTCCTGCTATGAGTGGAGAGGACAGCAACAGCGTCACGTAGGCTAATCGTTATGCTAATGTATGAATCCCATCTACAGGCTCGCAACGTGTCGTGATGCTTGTGGATTGGCTGTTTTTGCCAAGCAACACCAGCTGTATTCACTCGCGGGTCGAGGGGATCCCCACGAGGTGAAAGATAATTGCAACACCGACAATCTGCAGTTCATAAAGGCGGATTGAGGCTTTCTTACAATGGAGGTCTGCAAGCCGGGAAAATGGAAGTGAGTTGTAATCTGCCCAATTCTGGCTGACTATGGTCATACGGTGGCAGTTAGCTTGTAAAGTGGATTCACCAATCAATCAATCAACTTATACTGTATCTATCTGCATATGATATTGTAAATACCGAGTAAATAATCCCCATTCCCATTATTTCCATGAATTCCCCTTACATTCCCGTCAACCACTTACAGCAGGGGTTCTCAACGTTTTTGGCCGGGGACCCCCGGAAATGCTTTGGCAACGTCTCGGGACCCCCGCCCCACCCCCTCCCGACCCCCAATATAAATTGACTGCTACAATAACCTTAAACCATTTTGGGCGGGAACCCCTTTTGGTGTTTTAAGCATTGTTATAATTTAGCTATTGAAAAATAGCAGATCTACAAGCTCGTAGCGCGCCACTCAGGTCTGCTATTTTTGAAAAATCGTGAAAATAATATATATATATTTTTTTTTTTGGAAAATAATTTGGGGATCTGCAAACCAAATGTCTCACGGAATAGAGCAGATCTGCAAACCCATAACACATCTAGGCATGGCACAATTATAATCGCCTCATCGCAATTATTTGAGAAAATCACAATAATATTTTAACGTTGAAGAAATATTCAAAATTGCAGAACAAGCCGATCTTGTAGATCAGCTATTTCCACTATAACCTTTTTTGAAAGTATGAAATACTGTATGTCAGGCATTTCTTTGTATATTTAAGTTATTTGTCATATCTGTCTTGTGTAGTTGTTGACTAAGCATAAAAGGCAAACAGAAATGGATAATATGTTCCAAATGTCCAATACCAAAAACACAATTGAATCATTAATCGCAATGACTTGTGCCACACAGCCCTAAACGTGTGGAGACACGTTGTGAGCTTGTAGATCTGGCATTCAGCCAACGTCCCCAACAGAATAGTGACATAGGTGTTCAAGTGGGTATATTCCCACGGGGAGCTTCCACCTTGAATGTTTCTATGTCAGTGGTGCTCAACCTTTTTCAAGGACCCCCCAGAATTATCTGTATTTGGCCGCAGACCTCCATCTGAAAATATGTTGTTCCAGAGACCCCTCCAGAAGCAAAGATTTGAGTTAAAAACGATCGCTCTGAAAGAATATATACTCAAAGATTTGCACCACATTTTCATGAATTTTTAAAAATAGCAGATCTACAAGCTCGTAGCGCGGCGCTCGGTGCCGCGCTACGAGCTTAATTGTAGATCTGCTATTTTTCAATAGCTAAAGCATAACAATGCTTAAAACACCAAAAGGGGTTCCCGTCCTGAATGGGTTAATTCCAAGCAGTGAACGATGCAATGCTATTGCAATGCTCTTATGCAACAATACCTAAAGTATTATTGTACATACGACAGCTACTCTTTGTCCCTCGCGGCTAATCACATTGAGCCATGAACACTTTTCAGATATTCAAACAAACAAAAAGGTTGAGAACCACTGCTGTATTGTAGCACAACACAGGCGCACACGCACACGCACGTGCACACACGCACGCACGCACGCACACACGCCCACACACAGTTCAAGGTAATACAAACAACACAACAAGGCCAGGAAAAGGCACGGGACCACAGGCCTACAATATGACAATAAACAACGTAATCAGGGGTCTTCAAAAGGGGGTCCTCAGAGTCACTACAAGGGGGCCACCAAATCTTTGTGTGATAGGATTGATTTTTTTCTTTTCTTTTTTACAATAACCTGCACTTGAACCCCTGCATTCCTATTTGCAGGGGTTTGGTTTGGTGTATAGAGTGGAAAAAAGAGCAGACCAAGTACGAGCCTATGGTTACGTTTACTAAGTGTTGGTGGTTTCAAATGTTATACTGGTGGAAGTGCTGGCAAACAAGTCTATGAAATGAAAGTTTAATCTGCAAACACAATTTTGTATGTAGTGGGGGGTCCTTGTTTTATCTCTCTCTCAGCTAAGGCAGGGGTTCTCAACGTTTTTGGCCGGGGACCCCCGGAAATGCTTTGGCAATGTCTCGGGACCCCCGCCCCGCCCCCTCCCGACCCCCAATATAAATTGACTGCTACAATAACCTTAAACCATTTTGGGCGGGAACCCTTTTGGTGTTTTAAGCATTGTTATAATTTAGCTATTGAAAAATAGCAGATCTACAAGCTCATAGCGCGCCACCGAGTGGCGCGCTACGAGCTTGTAGGTCTGCTATTTTTGAAAAAACGTGAAAAAAAGAGAAAGAAAAAAAGATTTAAAAAAATAAATAATTTGGGGACCCCCCAAACTAATTTGGCGACCCCCCGAGGGGTCGCGACCCACGGGTTGAGAACCCCTGGGTTACTTGACCTGAAAAACGTTGAAGCCTCCTGCTCTAAAGTAACAACACAAGACTGTGCTAACCACATGGACAATCTGTTCAAGCCCTGCACAACAGCAGCCATGTTGGAAAGAAACTGGACCTCTGGATACTTCCTTCACAGGTGCAGTTATGCTAATGAAGGCTCTGTCTGTTCCTTTCTGGCCAAACAGAGTCAGGGTGCTGATATTGTGCATGTTGGCTCACTGGAAACACTCTCAAAGTGTCCTTGAGGGGGTCCCAAATGACCCCTTATGGGTCTGTAACTCACTCTCAGAGTTATGGAGGTTCTTGAAATTAATATGTTTGGGAACCGCCGACTGTGCCACACTAATAAAATGGAACTAAAGTCTTCATCAGTATAATTGGTAACACCCTTGAAGGAAGTAAGGAAGAGGGACACATCTTTCCAAAACGGCTGCTGTGCACTAGAGCCTACTGGCACAGCTTAGCCATCGTATGTCACCACTGTCCATGGTGCTGAATCACTTTGAGTCATCATTATTCACTGATTCAACGCAGAGGACAGATACACTATGACTTTGACTTCTACATGCTGTGGTGTTTCTACCGAGAGATCTGTATTAGATAAACTACATAGACACACCTACATGGTGGGGGGTAGAGGACATAAGGAGTGCAGTGAGATACATTTATACTATAGGAAGGGTAACACCAATGAATGAACAGTACAGTTTGTGCAGTCAACTATCCAAAATTAAGTGGGTGACAGACAATGTTATCACAAGGAAAGAAGAGATTGCCTACCTGTAAAGTATCTTAAATAACCTTTCCAGTGATAAAATGGCAACAAAGGTAATCAAGAAAGTCAACCAAAGAATATGATTTTTGGGCATAGGATCTCCTCGTTGGTCAGTAGGAATGCACTATGCATGCACCTCATGGTACCATAGCACTAAAGTCAAAACTACAGACCTCTCAAAACAAACTAGCTCGACCTAGGGTGGGATGGCTTAGGGTCATCAGCAACTTCCAATGGGCCTGGTTTTCCAAATACTCAAGGGACCAGTGCCCATGTACCTATCAAACTACCTCAACAGAGTGAGTGACGCCCATGGGCAGAGGGTGCTCCACCGATTTCATTCCCTCCCGATTCGGCACAATGCATGGGGATGAATTAATTCTACCTTTATGCCCCAGCCATCAAAAAGTGTGACCTCCTTCAAAAGAGACATCAAATAGCACCTTTTTCTGTACATATACTTTTACTGATCCTATAGCATTGATGATTTTGTGTATAGTATATAGTATATCTTTATGTGTCTTGGGAAATTGAATAATGTACATAGGAACACATCACGCCTCCATAGATGGTCACGCCTCATGACATCACGCCTCCAGATATGGTCACGCCTCGTGACATCATGCCTTGTGACACATCACGCCACCATATATGACCATCTCCATATGAAGATCACGACACTGACCTCATCTAACCCTGGATAACCATACATGGAGAAGACTGGATCATCACCTAGATCTGCATATGGAGCCAGCTAGCAACTCTACATCTGACCTCAAACCTTAGATCTCCATATATGGAGCTGACCTGTTCTGACATTCCATATGTTGATCCACCCCCACCCGTCCTTCCTGTTCTGACATTCCATATGTTGATCTGACCTCATCAAACCCTGTACACTCCAGACACGCTCCATATATGGCCAGTACAAAATTCATTCCATATGTTGATCTGACCCCCGTGCCAAAGCGCCAGTGCTCGCCCAGCAGTCTGCCGTCACTCAGGTGGATGCGTGCACTAGGGCGAGGTCGCTTCTCACCCTCAGGGTGTCCTACTGGTTAAGTATTCAATCAATCAATCAATCAATCAATCAATCAATCAATCAATCAATCCATAAGTGACTGTAAGTGTGTTGACAGTGTTTAAGACCTGATCTAGGAATGTCATCTCAATTAATGGTTCCAAGGGCATATTTTTTTTCTATTTCAGAGCAACTTTATAATGAAACTGACAGGAAATACCTGAATGAATTGAAGGTGTGTGTGTGTGTGCGTGCGTGTGCGTGTGTGTGTGCGCACTGTGCACACCTCGCATTTACTCACGTAAGAAGTGTTTCTCCAGTAAGGCAATTTCCAGGTGACCCTTCACCTCGTTGAGCCGCTCCGACTCCGCCCTCTGGAAGTCTTGCAAGGCGGCGGCCATGATGGGAGACACCGAGTTCGCCTACACACACATAAAAAACACAAAACATAACAAAATTGCAAATATTCATATAGCACTACAAATATGCCTTGGACAGAAACACTGCCAGTGCAGACAGACAATAGGCACACACACACACACACACACACACACACACACACACACACACACACACACACACACACACACACACACACACACACACACACACACACACACACACACACACACACACACACACACACACACACACACACACACACACACACACACACACACACACACACACACACACACACACACACACTCACTCATGACTCACGCTATCGCGTCTTCCGGCGGTCTGAAGAAAGAAGGGATGAGGATGCAAAAAAAAAGAAAAGGAGAGAGAGAATCAGTCGATGAAGAAGGAGACAGGAAAATCCTCCTCCTCCCAAACCCTCCCCCCCTGCCTGCCTCCGGTGCTACAATCTGGCTACGCACACAGGACGCACATACTGACACACACACACACCGCGAACGAACGAACATGTGTTATCGGTGAGGTTTAGCAGCAGCACCGAGCTGAGACAGGTCTGTCCGCGCGATGCGACGATGGAGGGAAGAACCGCCCAAGAGGAGAGAACGAGAGGAGACAGAGACTCAGCACACTGCTGTGTGTGTGTGTGCGTGTGTGTGTACTGCAGCGTCTAGCATCACCTCTCTACTACAGTTAAAGGGGTGTCCCTTTAAGAGAGTCCTTCCGTGCGTGAGCGCGCACACACAGAAGTTTGCATTGTTATACTTGTGAGGACCACAACATTTTTGGCCGGTGGCGGGTGTTGAAAATAGCCAAACGATAGCCAAAAAATCCCCAAAAAACACAATTGTAGATCTGCTATTTTTCAGCGTGTGACATTTCCGCACAATGTAAAAAAGGGAAAACTCTCCACCCCCTAAACCTAACCTCTCTAAATACCCATAATCCTAACCCTATAACCAACCTGTATCTTTTTCGAATTGGAAACGTATCTTTAGAAATCTTTTCTTCAACCATAAAAACATTTTCTTCCTTGTGAAGACCAGAATAAAACGATCTTCCTCACACAACGTTTATTTCACAAATTCTACTATACTTGTGGGGACGTGTGGTCCTCACATATAAACACGCACACACACACACACACACCCCCCCACCCCCCCCCCCCCAGAAGTCCTCAGTTCTCACAAGCCAGTAACCATGTACGGGTGAAACCGCTGATCGTAAACATCAGACGCAGTACAAAAAATGGACGGATAACAGACGCACGCACGCACGCACGCACGCACGCACGCACGCACGCACGCACGCACGCACGCACGCACGCACGCACGCACGCACGCACGCACGCACGCACGCACGCTCCCTCAGTGTAGCACTGAACTCAGACAGGGGACAGTAACAACAGTACACATGCACCAGTGTGGGCACTGCCATGCACCACGAAGGCATCACTGCAGCAGGGAGCGGAGCGTCATTGGACCCGAACAGGACAGCACAGGTTGCCGGCCAATCAGATCATCAGGCCTGGAGGGTTTCTTTCAACAGGAAACGCCATAACAAAGCCAACCATGTCCTCCCCACACACATTGCTGTGTGTCGTCACTGCTGTTGTATCCTATACCTGTGAGTGGTCCTTCAGGGGGTTCCAGGTGGTCACCAGCTAAATGATGGAGAGTTGGTAACCAAAGAAATGCACCCTTATAGATCTTTAACTCTTGAGAGCGAAAAATGAAAAATGTACCCTCTCAAGAGATGTTAAACATCTGCATTACTTAAAGCTGCTATAAGCAATAATGTCAACATTTTAATGACCTTTTTATTTTTTTGGTATTCAGACAGCCAGCAATGGGTAGAACGCTCCCAAAAAAGATTGTCTCTGTGACACATCTAGGGGCCACAATCTGCATTAAAAAAAAAATCCTAGAAGCTTTGTCATTGGTCCATTTGCCTGTCAGCTTCCTGATTGGTTAGTCATTGCGACCGGGTTTTTTTTGACCAATGACAAAGCTTCTAGGAACATCTTTGAATGCAGATTGTGGCCCCTAGATGTGTCACAGAGACTAAATTCTTTTTGGGAGCGTTCTACCCATTGCTGGCCGTCTGAATACCAAAAAAATAAAAAAGGTAATTAAAATGTTGACATAGTATTGCTTATAGCAGCTTTAATTCACAAATCACAAGAAGTCTACACAATTAGAGAACAATTGTTTTTGATCAACATATTGATCTATCCTAATGGTACCAACATCAACACAGCATGGAATTGTGCAAAAATATTACAAAATATTCTTTAGTTTTGGGTCTGAGAGGCTAAATGTCATCAAATGGTGGTGCGTGGCTCAAATGCTGAATAAATAATGGGCCTTGATATGAAAAAGGTTGAAAACCACTGCTCTAACCTGGCAATCAGGAGGACATCCTACTGTGTTTGTATATAGACTCAGAGCAGAAACGTTGCCACTGACTGCGCCACCTGAGTGCCACAGCAACAGCAGCCTGGCTCAGCCAGCGTGATGTCTGGTCTAGAGGGGAGGAGGGGGCCTGGCGCTGAGATCGGTGTCGCTATAGTGATCACGGCGGGGGCATGGGCCGTGGCTCAGCGGCCCAGGCACCTTGGCCGGTAGCCCGAGTCTGGCAGTGTGCTGCGGGTTCGACTCCCGATCCCAACGGCCTTTACTGCATGTCACTCCCCCATCTCTCTCCTTCGTCAGCCTACTGTCTGTCCCTCTATAAAAAAATATAAAATAAAGGCGAAAGCCACAAAAAAAAGAAAACGGTAGAGAACACTGACGTCACCACATTTGGAGCGACTCCTCTCTGCACCTCACTCCCACTCCAAGACCAGGAAATGTGGCTCGTTTGCCCAGGCTTTTGTTTTTCTTGTGAAAACGAAAGGCCTGCAGTCTCCGAGGACACAGCAACAGTGATAACTATATGACTATAATCCTGTGAGCATCCACACTGACGGACAGTACTGTTCTGTAACCATGGTGCCATCCATCTTGTACCATGGATGGTCCAGCGCTTGGAAAGTGATCCCTGCAACCACCACTGTGGTTGTCGTTAAGGTTGTGGACATGGCAATCAGTTTTTTTTCCTTCTTTTTTTTCAGTTCAGTTATTTTTGTATTTATAGTGCAACATCACCCCAACATCAGCTGTCTCGCGCTGCTGGTATGAAATGCTTGCCTTAGCTGCAGCTTTCATTACACAGTAGCTGGAGTTGGTTGGGCTTGGCGTGCCGGGACAGCTTGTACACAACCCACAGATGACCGAACAGCTGGAAGACCTGAATATTGCTGACGATCTAGCACTCGTCAGATGCAGGAAGAATCACCAGCTTGAGAACGCAGCTGCTTCGCTTGGGCTCAAAATCAACGCATCAAAAACAAAGGTAATGAGAATAAACGATAAAAACAACTCCCCAATACCGATGGACCAAAATCAACTAGAGGAGGTAGCCAGCTTTACGTATCTAGGAAGCATAATTGGATGGAGGAACGGAGGAGGATGTCAATGCCAGAATCGGAAAAGCAAGGATCACATTCAACATCTTATGAAATAAAATATGGAAAGCAAAAAAACATATCACGCAAGACAAAACTGGAAATCTTCAACTCAAACATCAAATCCACCCGTACTATACAGTTCTGAAACCTGGAAGATAACTAGTACCAACATACTCCTCCTAGGAGTCTACTGGCCCAACACAATCTCCAATGCCAACCTGTGGGACCTCACTACACAAGACACGATAGAGACACAGATCAGGAGGAGGAAATGGACATGGATAGGACACACACTGCAAAGACACAATAGATCAATCACAAAACATGCATTAACATGGAACCAGCAAGGCAAGAGGAAGAGAGGAAGGCCTAGAGCCACCTGGAGAAGAACCACAGAGCAGGAGGGCTGTCATGGCAACAACTGGGGCGGAGGGCACAAGACCGAAGGGGATGGAGGAGACTCATCAATGGCCTATGTTCCTCAGGGAATCTAAAGGCCTAACCATAACCTAACCATCACCCCATGAGGTCTCTCTGTACTGCACACTTCACAACAAGTCATACAATACAAAACACAATAAGCAAAGGATACACAGTGTAAATGTGCCAGCAGCACATATGATCAAATAATCATTGTGTGTCTGTCAGTGTAGTTTACAGCTGTAAATGTATAAATCACCCACTGATTTTGGGACCAAAGGGGGGCAGAGCTTTCACACATTGTGTCCCCCGTCTCTGGAATGCTCTCGCTCCATGTGAGTTAGAGAATAGAAGCCGACCCATTGGGCATTTTTTAACACACTGCTACACTAAATGGAACAGAGCCTTAATTAGTGTCATTGGTAACCTGTGTTGTTAACCCTACCATTTCATGTCAAAATTGCTTCTGTGGAAGAGGTCTTCTGCAGCATTATCTAACCAGTAAATACAAGAAAAAGGGATTCATGATGTGTGAGTTGTGGTTGACTTCATAGCACGCACACACACACAAACACACACACACACACACACACACACACACACACACACAGAAGTGCATGTGCTTCATGTCAAGCCAGGACCCTCATTTGGCTATGGACCCCCATCTGAAATAGTTTTGTGCCAGGGACCCCCAGTTCTTTATCAAATTCAAGATGACGGCCAGACTCGTTATGAACAGTGCATTAAAATGTATCTGAGAATATTGGAGGTGAGCAGTGCATAAAAGTGGCGCTAGAATTGCTCCCCTCTCCCGTTCTCTCTCTGCCTGCCTGTGCTATATGCTCAGTGCAGTGTGTGCAGAGTCCAGAGATCGCATAGCCTGGACTACGTGGGAACCGCTGGACGACGCTGTGATTGGTCAACGAAAGACAAACCCCCTTTTCTGAGCTAAACTTAGCGAAAACGTTACCAATGAAGCCCTTTTATGACGTCTTTAAGTGGTTCTTGTTTTTACCTGGTAGTCATCGTTACATTCACTGTCGGAGCCCAGTGGCGAATCGGCCAGGTGGTCCGAGGAGGGGAAGTCATCTCTGGTCCTGCCGCTGCCCCGGAAGCGGATCTTGTCCTGGATGCGTTTTCGCATGGTCACTGCCACGCCCCTGGGTAGGACCTTAACATGGCTAACCGCAACCCTGCACACACACAAACACGCATGATATATTTATCTTTTTCCTCATACAAGGCCTGACCGATAATGTAAAATTTGTAAATGATCAATATCGTGACATTATACTCGACACCATCTGGGATTTGATGTGAAGTGTTGTCTTTTCCTGTGTTTAACCCATTCTGGGCGAGAACCCCTTTTGGTGTTTTACCCCCTCAGGCCGGGAACCCATTTTGGGGTTCTGTACAGTATGTACAGTATTCAAAAATGTAAAAAAAAAACATTGATGGCTGCTATATAAATATTTGACATTTTTCAGAAAACTTAGGTCAGGATTTAGAAGGCGTTTTTAGAATTGGCCTCAGGCCTGAATGGGTACTTATGTCCTATTTTATACAACAAACAACAAAAACATTGCCGTGCCAAGAAACTGACGATAGCCTTTTTCCTCGCAGAGAGGAAAACACACTATAACACGCACAATGCCCCAAATCAATGACAAGTCAGGTCTGTCCAGCCAATTGTAATTTCATAAATCATAAGTCATGTGGACACAGGGTGCCAAGACTGAAAGGCAGACACACATACAGACACTTGTTTGTGCATGTAGACACACAGGTCCTGTGTCCATGCATAAACCGCTGCGTGCGACCTATTAGGTCGCATATGCGACTTAATTTATTAAGGGTGATACTTAAATTTGAATGAGGTCGCACAGGTGCGACTTGCTGGAAGGATGAGTGGAGGGGGAAAAAAACATCCCGCAGTGCTTGCCCGTTCCATTGATTGAAAACATTGGACGTTCGCCTGACGCCCAGTGTTCAAAGAACAATCGTTCACGAAAACCCACAAATAAGCCCTTCAGACTTGGATGGTCAGAGCGGCGCGATTACATACAAAGTCAATTCAAAGACGAGAACGGGCACGGCGCGACCTGCCGCGGTACAAACTGGACGAACCGATGCGAATATATATATATATATTCAGGTCTGAACGCAGCTTATCCGACACAAATTAACTAATCTTTCTCAGCTGTACAATTTCACTGGAGCGCGCAGCGCGCATATCTAACTGCATGATGATCAGTCATGATCTACACAGACTTATATTAGTAAACGTGTTGTTTGATTAAACATGTGCCACGAAATGTGCCACGAAAAATAGCTTCCAAAGCTTGTTATGTTTGCATCGAGGAGGTAGCCTATGTGTCCATACCATACATGATGATCGGCCAACAAAATACATTAATCTCCCTCCCAGTGAGTGAAGAGCACTGATGCCTGATTTATTCTTCGTGTTCCGTGCTGAAAATAGCTGATCTACAAGCTCACAACGCGTCGCGTCCGCGACGCGTTGTGAGCTTGTAGATCAGCTATTTTCAGCACGCGGAGATATGCAGGCTCTGAGAGCATTCAGAAACTTTTGCCTTCACAATAAAAGCATACAGCTTTCACAAATTGGTTCATAAAGACAAGGAAAAGGATTAAGAATTTGGCGGCATTTCACATTGCAAAATATTTTTTCCAAAATGTAAAAATATTATAATAAGGAATTAATTTGGATAATGGTAATGGAGATATTGTACAAATTGTCACTTTATTAATCCAAAAGGTTTGGACTGCATTTAATTTTCAACACAAAACCTTAAACTGACTTTCTGTGTGTGGAATATAAATATTGCCTTTATTGACTGAGTGACTTTGTGGTGGGTTGAAACCATCTACAGTGTTTTGAAGTATAACCAGGTAGGTTGCTGTTTTTTACACAGTGACCTTTGTTTTATGATTCAAACCTTTAATGGTGGAAACCACTACATAAATAAATGGCGCCCGATGTGGGGGCATGATAAGATCATGTATTAATACCACGCTATACAAAGAAAAAAATGGTGCTACCTAATTTGTGGTGGCGCTACCAAATGAAAAGGTAGGTGGCACCAGTGCTACCTGTGAAAAAGTTAGTCTGGAGCCCTGCGCACGCACGCACGCACGCACGCACGCAAACAGTAATCTGAGCCACAGAACGTCATGTGACAGAGCAGTGCAGCAGAGAGGAGCTGTGTCTACAGAATAAAGTGTAACCAGTGGACATCACAATATCACAATAAAAACTCATTAAAGGTTTTTTGTATTAATTAATGTTGTGTTATCATTAAATTCTTAGTGTTTTGCCAATTATTTGGGTGTCCAAATATGCCAATATGTTGGATTTACGTATAATATGTTGGATTTAAAGTGAATAAAAAAAGGTGAGCCAGTAGATACTGCGACTAGTTGGCAACGTGGAAGCGCCACCGTGCCACTGCTGCCAGTGGTGCGTTTACTTTGGCAAACACATCAGACCTTGCTGAATACTTTGGCCGACACACATCCCAACCTTTTCAATGAGTTCAAAGACCAACAGGCAACTAGCCCAGTGCTTTTCAGACGCTTTGTTTCGTATAGGAGGCACACCAAAGGGCAAGTCCCCAAATCTCAAGTCACAAAATAAGGTCTAATCTCTAGAACACGTGTTATTATCGCTCTCATCACTCTGAAAATGTATGTAGATTTCCAAAATACCACAAATAGTCAATGTATATAACCTCATCATTTCCCTCTATACCAGCACCAGCAGTTTATCAGCCACTGCAGTAGTGTGGTGGTGTTTTACCTGAAGAAACACTTTGTTCTCTCTCGCTGTGTTTTGGCGTTTCATTTTTGGTTGCCTAAAAATAATCCCTGTCTATCAAATGACAGCAGGAGGGCAGTGTGTTTCTGCAGGTAAACACAACCATACTACTCTAGTGGCTGATGACTGCTGGTACAGACTGGTAAAAACACAAAGTGACACTTGGACAAAGTGCCATACTATGCTTTTAAAATAATTTTGCTCTGTCTATGCTGGTGGTCAACCTAAAGACAGCCCTCTCATCCAAGTGACAGACCGGAGTAGCACATTTCATTCAGTTTGCTCCAATTCACCATTAAGACCTGATTCTACAAATGCCTTCTAAATCAGTAGTAGGAAGGATCCCCAAAGTGATATATTTGTCCGCTCAAAGTGATGCACTGTGAGCTTGTAGATCTGCTATTTTTTGAATAGCCAATGCTAAAATCTAAAATGACACAGATGCTTTCCCAATTTTAATGGGTAAATATTTAAGCACTATTACATGAGAGGGTGTGCTTTACTGTCATTAATGGCACACGTGTGTTGCTGCAGGACCGAGCCAATAAAAGAGTTCCATAAGCAGCGCAGAAGATATTCGTTAAAAGAAAATCATAATTTTGTAATGACAAAATGTCCTTAGAAAATCACTAGCATATAGCAACCCTCTGGGAGAGCAGCGAGACTCAGCACAGCTTATTTTTATGTTTTGATTAGGTGTTCCATCATGCTTTGAAGCACGGCTAGATGGCTGTTTCAACCAATCAGATTGCTTCCTCGAAAAACAACCTGTTGTATAATAAAAGTCGTATCCCTGCCCTTGATGTGAAATGAAATTACACACACACCCACACACCCTTATTCACACCTCATTAAAAAAGCCAAGTTGACAGAAAGTGAGACAAGAGAAGTCATGCATGAAGTGTAATGACACACACACACACACACACACACACACACACACACACACACACACACACACACACACACACACACACACACACACACACACACACACACACACACACACACACACACACACACACACACACACACACACACACACACACACACACACACACACACACACACACACACATTCTAAGAACAGTCTTAAATGATGCATGCTTCAGTAAACAAGGGGTGTGTGTGCATGCGTGCGTGTGTGTGCTCGCGCGTGCACAAACACACACATTTTATGGCCTGTGGTGGTGGTGTTGATGGGGGGGGGGGGGGGGGGGGGGTCTGTTGATTTAATCCTCTAATGAGCCACAGTGGCACAGAGGTTACTCCCGGTCACAGCGGTCACACACCCTGCAATAGCCAATCACAGCACTCAGTGGATAGCAGGGTGCTTTCCAGCCAGGTGAGGGTCACTGGGGTCATTCTAGAGCGCCAGCCTGGGATCAGTACCATTTTTGTTTTCCGGTCGAAGTGGAAATAATTTGACGCCATCAACGTATAGTATTCGGTCGGTGAGTCTGTCTTTTATTCTAACTCGTAGCGCGACTAAAACAATTGATTCGCATTACGTGGGGAACAAAAACAATGCGACGTCAACCTGAACACCATATTCTTTTCCCCTTTTTTCTAAACCGGACCAAACAAAATTTTTTTGCCAACCTGAACCAACATTTGGTTGGCAAAATGCGGAAGTGCTAACGAGCTGTGTTAAACCCCAGCTGTGCAGGGTTTACTCGCGCTGCACGAGCAATGCACGGGCAAAAAACAGCACGCCTGCAGGTCCAGCTTTGACCACTGAGGACACTGGCCTCTTTCAACATTTGCAGGAAGCTCCTGCAGATGTTTTATCAGTCAGTGGTCTCCAGTGTTCTTTTCTATGCTGTGGTGTGTTGGGGAGGGAATGCCAGACAGAGGGACACAGCCAGACTAGACAGACTGATTAAGCGAGCAGGCAAGGTGACAGGGACCAAGCCTGACTCTGTGGCGGTGATGGCAGAGAAGAGGACTCTGGCCAAGACACTAGCCATCCTGGACGATGTCAGTCACCCACTGCACACTTTATTCTCAGAAGAGCAAATTCAGTAACAGCTTTTTATCACAGACATGCAGCACAGATAGACTTAAGAACTCCTTTATCCCAAGGGCCATTAGACTATACAATGAATCAATGGGGGCCGTGGGGGGGAGACGACGAGGAGGGAGGGGATTGGTCAGTTAACGTATTTGCTTTGCCTTTTTGGTGTTGTACTTTTTAACCCATGCCTTTAACTTATTGCTATTGCCTTTCCTACTACCTTCTATGATGTAATGTACTTTTACATGTTCATCATGCTCTTTTTATTCTGTATGTATGTTTTTACACTGGAGCTGTTGGACAAAACAAATTTCCTTCGGGATTAATAATCTCTACTACGTCTCGGCGGCTTCAGCGTTGGCCAGGGCCGCTCTGGGGGCTTTCTGTGGCGGAAAGGCTGGTGTCAAGAGGTTACTACAGCGCTGGTTCAAATTATGTTAATTATGTATATTATGTTCTTGACCACGGACCCCGCCCATCTGAACATATTTGTATTATTTGTATAATGTAGGATATAATATACAATATGCAAGGGATAATAATTATATGCCGCCGCGGTAGTTTTTGAGAAATAACATAAACACCCCAAAGCCCAGGTGTTTATTCATCCTAAATAAGTAATTCACACAAAAGTAACAACAAAACAAAGTTATTTCCTTGCTTATGGTAAGCATAAAATCCAAGCAGCGCAGCAGGTGCTCTGAGGCTTTGATTAGACAGCGGTCTGTTATAGAGCTGATCGCTCATCTTGCTGCATGGGGACCCCTACCCTGGAACATTGCTCAAGGACCCCTGCGGGTCCCCGCCTGGACATAATAATCACAACCTGCTTCCGGTCTCCTAAAAAAGGACGGCCAGTCGGCCACCTACTCCATGCAGATATGGGAAGTAAACCGGATATGGTATGTCTTTCTTTATTGTCTCCACCAGGCCGAAGGCATGGGGAGAGTGTATGTTTTGCACTCCGTCCGTGTGTGTGTCCGTGTGTCCGTCCATCCGTCTGTGTACAGCTAATCTCCGGCACCGTTAACCAAATTTTGCACACCCACTCCCTGGATGCCAACGATGAACCTCTGCCCCTCTAATTTTGATATTACTCCTCCAGATTCTGTCCAAAAATCCTGCAAATCGTTACACACTATCTCTATAGTCATGTGTTCAAGCCGGATCTGTCCGATATTTCATATTCATAATTGGCTTTCAAAGTTTGCAGGGTTGGCCTGTTTTGAACAAAATCATGAACGCAGACGTTCCTACTAGGCTGAGGAATATATGCCACCCTTTTCACATTGGCCTGTTATAGCGCCACCAACAGGTGGATTTTTGCAAAACACTTTTTTGGAACAAAATTCCTCAAATCATCCAATAAGCCTATCTCACAGAATTTCCCCGCCCCCCTAAATACGCCCCCTTTCGGGGTTAGTATTTAGTTAGTGGGCGTGGAAAGCGGGCTGTGATGCCTATCTCACAGCCCGCTTTCCACGCCCACTTCCGGTAAATAGTGGTGTCTTTAACATGAGCATTTACACGTTTTTTTCTCTGGAGAATCTAAGTACATTTTCTAATGTAAAAATGTGACAGACCAATATTATTATGAAGCAAACAAGATGGTAAATCAGCTCGAACAGATAGAACAAACCTTACCTTGAGAAAACAAAAGTTGTAGACTTCTTAAATTAACTCTGTTAACATGTAGCGTCTATGGAGTGACGTCACGCTATCACCACTAACCCCGAAAGGGGGCGGATTTAGGGGGGCGGGGAAATTCTGTGAGATAGGCTAAGAAACGGCACCCTTTTCACATTGGCCTATTAAAGCGCCACCAGGAGGCCTGGTGGAGACCTGTGCCCCGAGGGGCACTTTCTTTTATTTTGGGTGGAAACCTCATATGTCCAAAACTGTTACTTTTCAGGATTCAAATTCAAAAGCATCCAAAGTAGCAGATCTACAAGCTCAAAACGTGTAGCTTTGCACCGTGATTCGAGCTTGTGGATCTGATACTTTTGAGGCTTTTGCACTGTAGTATGATCAAGTAGGCCGTTCATTTATGGAAAAAAGTTCAAAATGAAGATAAGAGGTTTCTGCTCGACAGCAACGATATGACAATCAGTATACAGTACAGACATTGTCACAATGTAAGATTATGTAACAAACTGTCCATATAAGTTCAAGTACACATAACTACTTGTTCCATCTCTGCAAATAATTGCGCATAATAATAGCCTCTATCATGCTACTGACCTCTTTTTTTAAAGAGTTAATTGTGACAGTATAGCCTCGATCGTCGGAAGTGGAATAACGGTGTTTGGCTGTGGCGCAATTAAACTGACTGTAGCCTGTACTTTAGCCTACTTTGTCGCTCGCCGACAAAGAACTGATCTAGTAAAAAGCTGTCAAACAGCTGTTGACACGGGCTTTTGCAGAAGCAGTCCTTGTCGGAGAGCGACGCCCACCGCACCGCTACGCTTGATGTATCCGCTCTGCTCGAGGCTTATTGGACATCAAACATGTATCCGATAATAATCCACGGTCATAATAAACATTCATCAAAGCCAATAACATTAGATTATGATTTATGAACTCACTCACCCGGCACGTAGATCGTAGCACAGTTTCATCAAACCCTGAGATGATCGGTTTGATTGATTGAGTGATCTTGACTTCTGTTTAATTGGATTCCTACACATCCACCTGCTTCATCATCACATCGCAGCGTGTCCTGGTGTCCTCCTCATCCGCGTCCATATCGCACGCGTCCTTTTATAACCTGCCTCGATACTTTAAATATTGAAATAACCCGCTGCATAAATGTAAAACCTTTCAGAAAACCAGCAACAGTCGACATGATAATTCCACAGAATGTGTCGGTTGTTGTTCATCCACAACGCAGACTCGTAGAGACAGACAGACTGACTCACACTGACCCCCCCCGCTGTTCTGTTTGACCCGTCTCTTTCGCGTCTGTTCTGTCTGTCAGAGCAGACCACACTCACTGTACACACTACTACCTGTGGTGCACTTCAAAATAAAATGTCTCAGAACGTTCAACACGTACACAGGACTTCCTGGCGTGCACTTCAAAATAAATTATGATTTATGTCGTTAATAATGCACTATATGCTATCAAGATAATACCAGTAAGACGCCTATAAGGGCGAGAAACAACAGAGCTTCTTAATACGGCACAGTTGAGAAGCAGGAGTTAAACTATTAATCTGGCAGCTCCCAGGGCACCCGTGACCCCTCTGTGGATTCGTCCCTGCATGGATACAAAAAGTAAAAGTGGTTGTATTTCAGCCTGAGTTTGGTGTTTAGCTCCCTCTGGTGGAAAATTGAAGAATATAAAGTAAACCTTGAATAAATAACGCTCCATACAGGTGTCAGTGATAGATAGAACATTATAAGTAACAATTCACATCCTATCATTGATTTTGATTGATTGATTGAAAAATGTATTAACAGCACAGAGGTACAGTAAAATTAACATTTGGGCACTTGTTTCCATTGTGGAATAAACAAATACAAATAGCTATTTACAGAAAAAAGGAAAATCAGTGGCATGTATGAACCCTCATTTAAAGGGGATTTAATATCTAACTCCACTTATACTGTCTGTAGCTTTCTGACAGATGCTTTTTCAGGTCAGTTTAGAAAGGATTTAAGCAAGTCACATCCTTTAATGGATGATGTCAGGACATCAGTCAAATGACTAGCATTTCTATAGGAACAGTGACTAAACAAAGTGTCATCTGAATTTCATTCAATGACAAAGAAATTGAGCTGAAAGCAAACATTCAATGGCCGTAATGCTTGTGCATTAGTAGTTCACCCAAAATATAACTATTTTCTATCAATTAATGACACAGCCCATGAAGCCTTGAATTCATGGATATTGTTTTATTTATTGCATTCCAAAGCCAATAATTCGATGACCAGGTGGCTGCTCAGTTGAGTCTCCTAGTCCTACCAGATAGTACTCTGCACCGGTCATCGATGGTCATGAAATTATTGGCTTAGGAATGCAGCAAAAACAAATCTCCATGAACTATAATTTATTTATAATAAATGTGCTGCTCCAATACAATGCACAATTTTTGCATCTTATATTATTTATTTATTTGACATTATTTTACTTTTGATGTAGTATTAATGGTCTTTATTTTTTGGGGGTATTTAAAAGGTCTTTAAAATAATAATAATAATAAGACATTGCCTGTCAATTAAAGTGAGAACGCCACAACTGAAATATGGTGTAGAGTTGGTCCACCGTCAGACTTTATTACGCATCAAGAACATCTTTGTACATAAATGGAACCACGAACGAATGTTCTGAAGTCATTCAATGTTGGATGTTTAAACAGAAAATAATGAAAATGTTTGGAACATTTTACATATTTTTAAAGGTGTAAAAAGAGAAATCACAATAGCAATTATTTTAACAGAGTAAGTCAACCCTATTTTCTATCAATTACACACCCCATGAAGCCTTTCTTGTTTTCTGTCATGTTTTCATCATGCAGTGTGTAATTGATAGAAAATACATGTCTTCTGTAAAATTAATGTTAACACATATAAGACAGAAGAAAGGATGGCTAGAACAGGACGTTGGGGTTGGCTGATGACCTCTTGACCTCTCAGCCCACGGAGGCCAGGATGATATCGACGGCCGTCTCATCTCCGCTCCTCACCGTCACCTGCATGGTGACGCCGTCAGCCAGCGCCAGGCGGGCTCGAACCAGGATGTCGTGGCTTCCCCGGAACACACCTGGAGATGACGAGGTAGAGATGAGCCGTGGTTCTCAAACAGAGTGGCACCAAGAGAGCTTGTACATCTGACATTTTTGAATGGCCACTATATAAAACGTGGATAAAGTTTAAAATGATTGTAATACTGTATCAACACATTTAGCTGGGGACCACAGATTGAGGCTTTAACATACAGTATATCACAGACCATTAGGGTTTCATGGAAGATGCTTCTGAACATATTTTTTGCTAGTTTAGTTTGACCACTTCAAATGCCTGAATCTTTAAATAATAACCGAAAATAGTCAATCTATCAACAAGCTCTCATAGATAGGACATTTTCGCTGTGCAACATGCTTCCATGGAAGACATGCTGAGTGGTACCGATTCTGTGGAATCCAAATGACTGTAATCAGTTGTGTGAGAACTGTAATCTATGCAAACACCCACCAGCCAGAAACAGGACATGAGAGTTCTTGTTCTCGGGGACTTTGTCAGATCTCTCACACGGCTGCATGCCCAGGAAGCTAACAATGTTTGCCACGGCCTCTGGAGATGAACACAACAGCAGTCACAGTCAGCACCACGGCAACTACAATTAAGTAGTAGTAAGCAAGGTAAACACAAGGTAAAACAGGAGGTTTCCACCATACAGAGACGATATGCTCCTTCATTATGACAAATAATTGTTATTATTGTTATTTCTGTGGGCGTGAAACGTCCAGATCAAAATGAATCCAGAGTGACTATTTGTTCATACCGTCCAGTGTATGTACGGATGCCAGAGCGAAGGTCTCCTCTTTCTCGAACTCCTCTCCTACCTCATCCCAGGCCGCTCCAAAGTTAGGCTTCAGCACCTTTTGGATGTGGTCCGCTACCGTTACTTCCAAGTCCTCCAGCTAGGAGGGGAGGAGAAATGGGTCAAAGCTGAATCCTAATTAGAGATTTAACAATACCATTTTTTCCTTCCTGATACGGATTCCGAGCTCATTCAGGGGTTAGTTAATTTCAGGTCAAAGTTCAGACTCCAGCCACACACCACATATTCGTCGTCATAACCGTCGTCGTCTGGTTCTCCAGTGTTGGGGTCGCAGTCTCTCACGAGGTACTTAAGAGTACAGCTGAACGTACACGACACTGCAACACACAATGTTTGCAATGGACATTAGAGCAGCTCAGAATACTTCAAAAAACAGTAGCAAACTGCCCCAGAGCACCAGGTCCGGAGAACACATGTCATGGATTAAAGCTAAAAGCCTTCTATGGAACCCAAATGACTGAAATGAGTGGCGGGCGATCCATGGTCACATCACATACCAGCGGTAGGGTCGTCTTCGGGTAGTCGGACCAGGTTGTAGCAGGACCCGGGCTGACTGTACGGGAGGTTGGCGGCGGGGATGACCTGAAGCACCTCGTAAGATTCCGAAGGCTCCATTTGCACCAACACCTGATGCACGTGCACACATTTTAACACACACGATTAGACTCACTCACAACTCATTTTGATTAAGTGGCATGATGGGATAAACATGGGGTTAAACCCTCCCCCAAAGATTGAAGACTCAACTTAACTCAAGTAGTAACAAAAAGAAAAACATTTCAAATGACAAAAATATGACTGCAAATTAACACTGGTTGTGAAAACAAAAAGGAAAACGGATGTTTTTACAGTATTGATGTTTGGACAGACAAGACAGACAGAAGGTACCTTCTGCAGGAGCTGGTCGTTGAGTGTGTTGGTGCAGTCGAACTGGAACACCATGTGTGTGGTGAAGGTGTGTTTGATGCAGCGCACCACGTACTCCGTCTCAGCCTCCGTCAGCTGGACGGGCTCCGACGACTTGAAGAGAGGACCCAGGGCCTGGAACTCTGGGATGGCCGATAGTTGTTCTACCAACGCAGCGGGGACGGGACCATGTGAGAATTAAACATTGAGAGTATTGTGGCAAAAATAATTGTGATTAACGGTATTATTGCGATACTCAAAATATGCTTAAATTACACTTTTGTTAAAGCACTTGAACTCTCAGCATCAGGGTGTAAAATTGGCAAATCGATTTGTGTAGAGTGAAATAAGAGTGTACCAATGAAGTACTCGGATTTGTTATGCCAAGTCCAAAGTAGCAATACTCAGTGTTGGGAAAGTTCATTTATTTTATGAACTAGTTCAGTTCACAGTTCAGAAATTTAAAAAGGAACTAATTTAGTTCATAATTCAACATTTTGAACTAAAGTTCATGGTTCAAAAAAATGAACGATTTTGGTTATGTTTCGTTTTTTTTGTATTATTATTATTGCCACAGCCTAGGCTATAGCCATTTGCGCACCGGCTGAGAGACAGGGATTTAGAGAATGCTGACAGGCACTCAAATGAGATGTTAACGTCCTGTAAGTAGACTTAGAAATAAAACTAGTGTTGACTAATCAATACAAGTGGCTCTTATTTTGATGAGGCAGTTTCTGCACAGGAAGTCCGTCTCACTTGTAAACAAGCTACGATGAATGAGCTGTCAAAGTACTAGTCCCACGTTAGCGACCATATTTACAATATGAAAACTGTCACTTAGACAATGTAGGTTACACACCGCTGGAATTAAACATAGAACCTGCAGGCAGCATTAGGTGAGTAATTCATTGTATATGTGTTGGACGTTCGTGGTTGTGCTAATGATAAACGGACAGGTGCTGCCAGTGGGATCCTCCTGCTGCTTAACGACGACACTGTTCTGTGACTAGGTGTACTAGTGTAGCTTTGCATCTGCCCGTGTGAAAGCAGCATAACGTCGTGGCAGGATACAAACGTCTGTAACCCCCACTCCCCCCCCACTCTTGAACGAAGTTGAACGAGAGAAAGTGACATTCACACACGCCAGAAATGAACGCGTTCACAATGACGTTCATCAGGCAGAAATACAGTACGTTCAGTTCGCGTTCAGCCCAAATGAGAACGTGTTCGTGAACTATCGTTCTTTGCCGGGTACAACACTGGCAATACTACTACAAGTAAATGTACTATGACCTATATTCTCAATTCTCTGTCGTATACTGTATGCAGTGTCGATCGTGACCCTTGACGTCGCTTGCCGACATGTGCCAAACGTTGTGCGATGACGGAGCATGAATGAGACTTCACTCACCCGAGTAAATGTCGTGGCGTGATGGAGCCATCTTCTCTGGAAGCTTGCTGGTGGCAACAGGAGCAATCTCTGCAATCATCACCACAAACAATCTGTCACTTAACCTTGTGAATGTTCAAATGAATCCAACGTGAAAATCAGCTGAAATCAATAACGCTGCATATTAAAGGGAAGAAAACTGATTTGTACCCGTCTTATGTTCGCTGATGGGGGTGGTGGCTAGAGGCACTGTCTTCATGTCAAAAGGTTTTTCCAAGGGATCCAGGGTGTACTGGTGGAGAGACTTCTCAAGACCAGGGACAGACACTGACAAACCTTCAAACAACACACACACGTAAGTAAGTCTGTTATCAGCCAAGAACGCAGGATTCCATCCCCCTTACAATGCGCTACACAAACCCAAACCTTGTTGCTTCCGCGACACGGTTTGGGTTTCTGTAGTCTGCCATTTACATTGTGCGACGGAGCAATAATTAGGCGTTAGAACTTTTCAAACCACAACCCTCCACTCAAAACATCGCTACCAATGTTTAGCCTTTTCTTTCCTTAGGTCTTTTAGTTTATGCCATAATTTACTTACTTTCTACCCCAAGAAGAGTCTTGTTGCTACAGATTTCTTTGTCTT
The DNA here is from genome assembly GCF_951216825.1 of Electrona antarctica. NCBI lineage: Eukaryota > Metazoa > Chordata > Actinopteri > Myctophiformes > Myctophidae > Electrona > Electrona antarctica. Next base: position 13,296,140 of record NC_136804.1, read on the forward strand.
GCCTTTGTCATTTACATGCCATTGGTTTTTAAAACCCTGTAGCACTTTGTGATTTTGCACGTAAAGTGCGTTATAAATACAATATATATTTAATAGTTACCGTTGAAGATGTAGGCGGCATTGAGGGTCTTCTGCTTCTGCTGCAGGACGTTCATGTAGAAGGTCGCTCTGTCACGCACTTCATCATCACTGTCCATCATACACCTAGTAGCACACATATACACAACACAGGTTGTACAAGCGACTAGGCCCAACACAATTATTCTACACACTCTCACTCCCCAAAATGCATACTGTGATGTCTTGGGACAAATGTGAACAAATGTCAAACGTCTGACTGGAAGGGGGTACCCTGCCAATCAAATGGTGCCTCCTGGGCACTTCTGCACCCCAGGAATGCGAAAGAGCCGTTCTCAAACCCAAGACGTAAAACTATCCGCAAAAAAGAGTTTAAAAAAAAATGAGTTAGTGACAAAACAAACATTGTCAATGGCGTTTTTAATGTTTGTCTAGACAAGACAAACATTAAACCTGTATATAGGAGGGGCTGGCGCCCCTCAAATATAAATGTACTATGACATCAGGGATATCCATCCCTGATGATGTGACGATGACCTGGGCACCATATATATGGGGGCTAATGTCATGTGATGTCACGATGACCTGGAGGCTTGCCTGGGGTGACCAACCAACACACTGACGGGAAATGCTAGATTCAATAGTAAATGCGACCTGTGGTCGCAACTATGACAATGTAAAGTACCTCTGCATGAGAACCAGCACGCTGGGCAGCAGGTCGTCATTCTGGGCTCCAAACTTAGCCAAGGCGCTGACCGCAGCTGGACATGGACAGATGATGGACACAGTTATGAATCATCACCCAAACATTGACACGATGACAAACATGACTACATGAAGCCAACAAGAGAAAATGCTCAAAACAACTCGATCACGTTATTAAGGACTCATTCATTACATGTTTATCACTGAATGTATATGCAAGTTATGCAACTATCCTCTGTGTACACTTTACCGTACATGTGCAATAATTCATGTTTATATACACAGGTATATGCATCAATTTCAATTCAAGACTTAATCGATTATAAAAAAGGAAACAAAAGATGGAAAAGAAATCTAATTACAGAAAATATGAAAAAATTACCAGTGGTTCCCAAACTGATGATCGTCATTCTGGGGGTCCTTGACATGAAATAGTGTGAGAACCACTGATATAGAAACATATTTTTCTCAGAAAACTAATGATTTTAGAAGGCATTTGTAGAATGTCTTAATGGGTCTTAATGGGTTAATACCAAATTGGCATAAATGTCAAATAGCCTAACTACAAGCTCACAAGTCATCTTGTAATTCCGCAATTTTCACAATATAATGCCTATAATTCCAAGTGCTTGTGAAGCCCAAACCACACCAATGGGCTGAGAGGCAACAAAACGGTTTAGTGTTCATGATATGTTCTGTTGCACGTCGGTGCATGTTGACGCAAGCCGACCCAAGTGATTCAGTTGGTTCCCCCAGTTGGTTCCCCCCCCCCCCCCCCCAACACACACACACACACACACACACGGCCCTCACCGGCACGGACAGCCTCGCTCTCCAGCACCACCCTGTTGAAGATGAAGCGGATGTACTTGGAGGGGGAGGGGGTGCGCGGCCCCTCCTTGCCCAGCAGGTGCAGGATCTTGGTGGCCAGGACCGTGTGCTCGCAGTCCTCGATGAACTCGCACAGGTGGGCCAGGCCCGTCTCCTTGCTCTCCGGGTTCTCTTCGATGATGCTGATGATGCAGTCCACGATGGCCCGCTTGTACTCAAAGCCCCCCTGCAGGGGAAAGGGGGTCATGGTGTGTAAACCACTGGTTCTTTTTTTTGGGTCCCTTCATTTTTTGTTTCCTACATTTTGTTTTTAATTGTTATTATTTAAAAATATTTTCAAAATTCAATGACTTTTCCAGTAATTTCATGAAGAAATCAAAGAAGAATCATACTAGCGTCATGTCCAAAGGGTGTGCTTGAACATCAAGATGCCTCATGCTACAGATACAGGAGATTAGGCTCCTGCCCTATGGGCCTCAATGCTCGGCAAGGCTTACTATAACAACTAGGAGCAGTGAGCAGCCAAGCTCAGGCTTAAGAGTCATGCTCAGGGGGACAGACACATTTCGGGCCTGGAATCGCACCTGGGACAACCAGGGCTCTGGCTCCCCAGGTGGGCTCACTAACCACTCAGCTATAGCCGCCACCAACAGTGTAAAATCATTTTAAAACAACTACTGCATTGTCCATTCGTTTCCATATGGACATAACTTAGCGATTATTATTATCGGATTAACGGAATAATCAATAATCAGGTGAGAACTTTAATCCAGGTAAAAGATGGACTCACGTCATCTCTGAGCATGTTGGAAAGGAAGTTCATCATGACACTGTGCTTCCTGGGATACTTCTGACACAGAGCGCTGATGGCCTGGACCACCACCACCTAGAAGGAAGAGAGACAGACGCTTCATCCAGAGTCACTTACAATAAGCAAGGTAAACACATCAAATGCAGATTATGCAGAGACAGTGTAGTGCCCCCCCCCCCCCCCCCCCCCCTAAACATTATCAGTAGGCAAAGATCTCTCATCTTCTGGCATAACGGCAGAATGTCCTGATAATGGAGAACAAAAGATGGACAGACAGACGGCCAGAGACTGACATGGAGAGACAAACTAGACATTCAGACCACTGTTCATTTTGTTGACTAAAACGACTACCTTTGTTCAGTGACGAAAACTAAAGAAAGTTTACTATTATGACTAAGACTAAATATATTGACAATTGTGTCAACAAATAACTAGGGCAGTGATGAAAGTGTAAAAGTGTAAAATCAGCCATTACGACGCAATCAAGGCCTGGCAAAATACTTTGTTGACAAAATCAACTGTAGTTTTAGTCGACTAAAATCATATGATATTTAGTCAAGTAAAACATTTCAGATGTGACTAAAACCAAATTAAGTGTTATCGAAAAGTCTACGACTGAAACTAAAATGAAAGTGCTGCCAAAAATCAGACAGCGATTCAGACCTTGAACTCGTCGGAGATCTCGGAGACGAAGGAGGAGATCTGCTTCATGAGGCGGTCAACGCTGCTCTCGCTGCCGGTCTTCAGCAGCGTGGTGATAGCCAGCGTGGCGATGCTGCGGTTCGAGTCCGTGATCAGGTTCTCCAGGTCCAGGTTGCACGCCGTCACGGCCGACGGGTGCTTCATGGCCACCTGTGATGAAATATAGAGCAGTAACACATTGGAAGGGGCTCCCGTCACAGTATATAACTTAAGGATAGGCAATAAAACAGTGCCATGGTGGGAAAAGTACTCACAATTCAAAGTATCAATACTGCATTGTAGAACTGCTCCGTTACAAGTTAAAAGTCCAGAATTCAAAATGTTCTTAACTTGAGTAAAAGTAAAAAAGTGTTGGCTTCATAATGTACTTAAAGTACCAAAAGTAAAAGTAGTCTTTATGTGTTGCATCGCAATGCATTGTGAGCTTGTAGATCGGCTATTTTCAAATGGCTGAAATGTATATAGGGCTGAAGTAGCTAATGTATGTTGACAATAATCAAAATCTACAAAGTAACTAGTACGGTAACTAAAGTTTTCAAAAAAGAATTGTAGTGGATAGTCCTCTCGTGTAGTAGTGCTGAATTACACCCTAGGCCGTGCAGCGGACACAGGGAGGGTCTCTGAACGCACCTTGTTGAGGGTCCTGACGGCAGCGTATCGCAGGGCGGCTTTGGGAGAGCTGCAGAACAGCTGGAGAACTGTAGAAAAACACATTCACAGATCAATCTGAAGTAGTCGTGTGCAGCAGAACTACGAAACCCAAGCAAACTTATACAAAGACCCCCCTTGTCCCTATTTTTTACAGTCTATGGTTTGGGTCCCGGGTACATTTGGGAACCAGTGATTTAGAAAATACAGTAGGCCTACATTATTCTATTGTGTAAAAAAGTGTTATTTACCCGAGACGGCAGGGGCCAGCTCCCTGGCCGTACAGTTGGGCATGTGAACGATGGCAGACGCTGCTTCATACACCACCATCTCATTCTTGTTCCTCAGACAACCCTCGATGAAGTCAAACAAAGGACTGTCATGCCTGCAAACACACACAGTCATATCATTGCTGTCGGGGCAGAAACCTCTTATTTCTTGCCTCTTAACCTTCTTATTGTTGTAAATTAAGGCCCTACTTGATCATACGTTAGTCACACAAAAGCATCAAAAGTAGCAGATCCACTGACACGTTTTGAGCATGTCAATTTGCTAGTTTTGCCATTTTTTAATCTTGAAAAGTAACATACTCTCTCCTCATGCTTTCGGCCTGGTGGAGACAAAAATGGTCAAACATTGGCCATATTTTTTAAAAAGCCTCACGTTGTGAGCTTGTAGATTGGCCATTTTCACAATATGTACTGTATCTGTGGAACCGAGTCAAATTAAATGTAATGCCTCAACTCCTACAATTCCAAGTGCTTGTCAGAGAGTGGAGGTCTCCACTCTCCAGTTCAAATGTTATGTTGGGGGTTCCCCATGATAATTTTGGGGGGACGCCCATAGTTCAAATATGATTATTGTTAGTTTGGGGGGTCCCCACTCAAACTGTGTGCAGGCATTTGTTTCCGGCAAACCAAGAGTCCGGCAGTCATTAGTCCGACACCCTATCCAAACACAAACCTAACCATAACCGCACACCGTCACGGATGCTATAGGTGATTTGTAACCCGCAGCACATGTCGGAAGGGACGGTGGTCTCGACCTGAAAAGGTTGTGAACCACTGGTCTAGGCCACTCCGATATCACCGACTAGAACATGGCGTTAGGACGACAGAGTTCCCAGTACCTACCCTCCCTCCGTCTCGTCCAGCAGCTTGCTGGCGATGCGGATCAACATGCAGTAAGCGAACGGAGACTTGAGGCCGGACTTGGTGAACTTGTTGAGCATCTTGGACACGGCCAGGCGGTCGTTCTTCCTCAGGTGGTACAGCAGGCCCAAGGCGTGGTACTGGATGAACAAGACACCGTTTCACAACCCATTAAAACCATCCGGGAAAGCATCCGGGTCATTTTTTTTATTTCAGTCATATAATTTATATAGAGAAAATTAGCTTTGTCAGAAAACGCTTATTATTTAGAACATTGATTTTAGAACAGTAGTTCTCAAAAACAGCTGACGTACAAGCTCACAGCGCGTCACTTTGTGCCACGCTGCGAGTATTTTTTTTTAAATCTTGAGCGTTTACATTTTTTTTAATATGTTTGAACACAAATGTTATCTTTTGGGGGTCCCCACAAAACATTTTCAGATGTGGCCAAATATATATATAACAATTTGGGGTCGTTTATGGCATGACAAAATTTGAGATTTACTGCTCTAGAAGGCATTAGAATGGGCCTCAGGGTTAAACCTCAAAGCTTGAAACCTACCTGCACCATGACGTTATCACTAGAAGCAGCTTCCTGGGCCTCGTTCACCCAGCGTTTCACCACATCATAACTCATCTTCACCATATGCTGTGTGACACACACACACACACACACACACACACACACACACACACACACACACACACACACACACACACACACACACACACACACACACACACACACACACACACACACACACACACACACACACACACACACACACACACACACACACACACACACACAGGAAAAAGGACTTCAATACCCACAATGAAGTTGCAGTTGACAAAGTCCGATCATTTCAAGTTTAAAACGAGGAAGACTGTCATCTTCCATTTTGTCTCGGTCAGGTGGAAACCTGATATGTCGAAAACTGTTACTTTTCAGGAATAAAATTCAAAAACAGTAATAGTATCAGATCTACAAGCTGTAAACACGGTAGTATGATCAAGTAGTAGGGCATTATTATTATTATTTATTATTTTTAAAAAGGAGATGTCTGCATGACTGTTGGTGTTCTTACCAGCGACGACACCAAGGCTGAGCTGGACACGCTGGGAACCTTGTCAACGATGGCCTGCTTCATGTACCTCTCTATGGCCTGCAGCATGGTGGTCTGCAACACAAGTTAGGACATAACATAGTTCCTTTGCTGGTAAGGAAATGCAAGCTGTTGTTGTAAAGTAGCAGTTGTGCCATCTAGTGGCCGTTCTCTTAACGGCACTCTTCACTTCAAGTGGTTAAAGCCATGGTCATACCGTATATACTATATGTCTTCAACGTTCAGGCCAAGGATCCCTTCACTACGTAAACTTGGCCTTTTACTCTGTACTTGTTCTATTTTCTTTCTACACCAAACCTTCAGCTAATGTTTAGCTCAGAATAGGGATGCTAAGGTTCAAGTGGTTAATATAAAAAATCTATCCTCAGAGTTACCTCTGAGGACCTCCTGTTGTAGAGCCCTGACATTATGGAGACAGTAAATATGCAGCCCAGCAGATGTACCGAGTAATGTACTTACATCAGTGATCCTGCAGAGGGCTCTGATGGCAGGTCCTCTGTACACGTCCTCCTTGCCCGTCATGTCCTTGGTAAGACTTGGTAAAAACAACACTCAGTCATAATGCATAATGTCTACTTTAAACACTTTCCTAACAAGAAAAAAACAAAACACACTGATCAGCCTTTTTTGTTGCCTTTTATCCTTTTTTCGCCCCAATGTAGTCGTTATGCCAATTGTTCCTCCTCACACGCATTTGTGTGTCGTTTGTCACTGCTGTTGTATCCTACTGACTCACTTGCCAGTGAGGAGCCCCTACCGAGAGGACATAGAGCCTTCTTCCTACTCCTCCCGCCCAACACTCCCTACCAACAGGCTCCGCCCCAGCCCGTAGCAGGAGTATGAGTACGTACAGTGACACTAATATCAAGTCAATGCTCGATTAGTCTGATAGCTAGTCATTGAGCTAGGCTACTTTGAGTACATTCGCTGCGCAACAGGCTTTCATAGAAGACATGTTGCTGCAGCTGCTGGCTTCTATGGAATTCAAACTGAGAACTTTAATCCATATGATAGTGTTCAAGTTTCAATGTTGTATTCTCGCATGATTTCTCTCGCCTGACTGGAACACCTTCAAACCGCATCTTCGTAAAACATGTTGACACCAACCTGCTGGTCACGATGATCACATCTTCTGAGATGTTGGCCATCTCTTTGATGGTTAGGTAACACATCCTCCTCAGGGTTTGCTGAGTAGACAAAACAAACACCATTCGATTTGTTCAGATTCACAACCAGATGCACGATGTCACTGCATGTGACTGATGATAAACATAGTCAACAAAACAACATTAAAAATAATAACTATTTACCTACTTAAGACATTAAGACCTGAGGCAGATTCTACACATTCAGAAAAGGTTATATTGCGATATCAGTGGCGCTCAAACCTTTCCATGTCAAGGCCCCCCAAATTATATTTAGCCGCGGGCCCACATCGCAAGCTTGTACAAGCTTGTAGATGCTGCTATTTTTGAAAAGCCAAAGTAATGGTTAATATCTCAAATGAAACCTTTCCCGGTTTTAATGGGTTAAACCGTATAATCTTAGTTTCCCGCCCAGGGATCTATTCTAGGCCCACTCTCATCCCCTCCATACCAAATTATATTCACCATAAATAGCTAACGTTAGCTCACAACATGTCACAATGCGTTGTGACCTTGTAGATTCTTGCAGATTTTCGCAGAATGTTAGCCCCCCAGAATAGGGACACTTGGGTTCATGTGGTTAAAGTTAGACTAGAAGCACAGGATATCTCGACAACTCTACAAGTCAGGATGTACAATGAATATTTGTCACATTTTAACACTAAACAGACTTACGTCATTGGACTGGAACAGCCTGGTCATCGCAAAGAATGCCTCCGTAGCCTCCGTGGTTCCAAAGTGTTCCCCCTTCAAAGACCAGATGATAATACAAGTAATCAATGGTCAAGTAGGGCTGCAACTAGACGTAATTTTTTTTTTGGTCATTCTATTGATTATTTTTCAATTAATCGAATACAAATCAAGATGTGATTTTATTTGTATATCAGCAAATCGGCATGGACATTTTTTTGTGTTGTTGCCCACTGCCCTCTGGACAACCAGTAATTGCCAGACTTTATTTATTTATTCCGTATAAACTTTATTTTGAATGTCTTCTTGAGGGTCTCTGTGACGTCATGTGGGTAAATCATCATACATCATCACCATACTGTACTTATGCAAGATTCAAAGCTTAAAATTGTCGGTGCAACCACACTTTCTGTAAAATAGCTTGTAAATATTCATAATTTACGGGTCGCGGTCAAGGACCCCAAATTAATGTATTATGTATTTGACCAACGACCCTCCCAATCTAAAGATATTTTATGCCAGGGAGTCAGGGACCCCCTCACAACGTGTCACATCGCGACACATTGTGAGCTTGTAGATCGGCTAATTTCAAATAGCCAATGTATAGGTTTAAAGTGCTCAAGTGGCCTATAGAAGTCGCTTCTTTTGGGCTTGTTTTCATAAACCTGGTTTGCTCTTTTCTCTCGCAAAATCTGGTGAAAGCTGCGGTGACAGTGAGGCAGAGCGCTGTACCTGGTTGAGAAGGTAGATGATCTTGGTCAGGATGTGAAGACATCTTCTGGGGTTGATGGGAGTCTCGTTGAAGATACGTGCCTGGAAGACACGAGGAGAGAGTTCATTCTAGAGATGTGCCAAATACCACGATACGATACACGATTCCGAATCCCATAACCTTTGTATCGGTCGAGTACCAATGAATCTCGTCCGGTGTGTAATTTCAAAACAATCCAGGACAGTGGTTCTCAAATTGGGGTCCAAGAGACCCTCTGGGTTCCTTGAGGGGGTTCCAAATGGACCCTTACAGGTCTGGAACTATGAGAGTGGAATGGAACCGTAAAGATTCCATTTGTACACTCTCAGAGTTGTGGGGGTCATTGAAATTGGTAAAACGGTTTGAGGACCACCGATCTAGGAATAAACAAAAATGCCATTACTAATTGATACAGTGCAGCTACAAATTTGTAAAATAATAATGTAAATAGTACAGTTAAGAGCATAAGATGGGTATACATCAACTGAAGGATTGAAAATATGACTGGAAATGTCAACAGACACATCGTCATGTGCTAAATTACATGATATCAGAACTAAGGGCCGATTCATACTCCTATTTTACCGCTGTAGTGCCGAAATGATTTCGGCTCGTCAGAAATTTTCAGTAGCACAGAAGAGCCGACTTTAGGACGGTATTCGCTCTGTGTATTCAATTATACACCATGGCATGCAATGACATCTGTATACTTTACCTCCTGCAACACCGCACTCTTCTCCAGGTGTTGGAAAGGGTTCGAGCCACTTCCTGATTCAATAAGAAAAAATGTGCTTTAGGCTTACATAATTCAAACACTTACAGTAACTTGTAATTATCTATGAACCAAGCTGCGACCCCTGATGACCCCTGGTTTAAAGAAAATACTTTTTACAGTAACATCTTTGGCTACTGTAACCACATTTGATTCTGCACTGCACATATACGTGTAATGTGTTCACTGTCCACTGTGCATAGAAAGATTGTTGTATTTTGCTTAATTTAGACTTCACAGAAGGTTCTACAGCATACCGGTATGAAAACAGTGGGAATCGGTGAAGCTCTCATTTTAATATAAAAAGACTGCATGATTCGCTGCAACGTCATGAAAGAAATGCTAGCATTAGCTAAACTAAACAATCAACAGCTCGTTACACGTAACCAACATGATTGTCAACATTGGGATGTATTTTATCAAACTAAAGCATCTCATAAAACACTTGCGCGAATGAATAGCCTACAACAATGCAACGATAAAATGTCATAACAAAACCTCTAAGCTAGCTGACGTTAGCTTAGATGGCTAACTCTGTTCGAAACACCAAAACATCAACAGTTAGTTATTATTCCTTATTGTAATATAACTGTTACTACGGTAATATCTCACCAGACTCCTCGTCCTTCTTGTCGAACTTTTTAATCATCGTTAAACGACGTGTAAAGTCCAGTTGTTATGATGAACTGAATGCAGAACACAGAACAGAACTTCCACGTCACACTGTTGGACTTCCACGTAGACGGAAATGCGTCACACGACTATGGATCCCACCGCAGTTCTAGGAAAGCCCCGCTGTGATTGGCCAGTAGTCGCTGTGAATGACAGTTCTCGTTTTTGCAACTGGAGAGAGAGATGTTGTAAGAGTGCCAGCCAGGACACAATAATGTCCAAACAGAGCACACTTCTCACCTGTCCAATACTAAAGGCTTGCATATATAATAGCTTATAGCTGAGAAAGTAGAAATTAAGAACAGAATTATTGGTGCTCAGTCAGAGTTCACTTGTCATATTAGTGCAGTGTCATTTTGTTCCACATGATGGCAGTCTAAACACAAGGGAAGCCTAAGTAGACGTCAGCAAGCATGCACATCCAGTGGTTCTCAAAGTAGGGTCTGGGGCTCTGGGCACCACCACCAGACAATAGTGCGGCGGTTAAGCTCATATATGGAAGGTATTGTGCATTTTATGACTAAAGCATGAAACTTTCAGAATATCATCTACACACCCCAAGGTTTGATTTCAGACGTGGAACCACTTTCTGACTGACCTCTGGTGACCTTGAGGGGTCATTGACCTCAGAATTGCATTTTTGCACGTTTTGCTCCATTATTTTCCACTATAATAATGTATTATGTTTGTTAAATGGAAGTTTTGTTCTAATGAATGACAACTTAAAGCCCAAAAGTCTACAGAGATGGTGAATCATGTCAACTTTTATGATATAAATGTTATGACATTGTAATAACATTAAAAACATCTATAGAGAGCGGTTAAGCTCATATATGGAAGGTATTTATAAAATAAAGATGCAGCTCTTCATAGAGCTACAAAAAGGACTGTATGAAGAGGTATAAGGAGATGGTCAAAGCGAAGAGTAAAAATGACAAGAACCACAGAAGAGATAGTTGTCGTTATTTTAACATTATTGTATTGGTCTTAATCTTTTTTTAATGAAGTTATGGAAGAAAAAAATACAGAAAGACTTGATTGATGAGTTTTTTTGGTTTTTATATCCAATGAATATCGTTACAGTATATTCAAAGGTGCTATAGGGCATAGCAGTGGTGGCTATTTTATGGTTCCATCCATCCAGACTCCATTCATTTTTCACATATAGAGATTTCCAAACAATATATATATCAATCCAGGATCCAGGGTCCTGGTAATTAATGACCATAAATAAAAACAAAACAAAGGCTATTGTATATTATATAATTAAATATTTAAAAATAAATCACAGAATCAAATGTTTTAACGTCATGATTCAGTACGGTCCTGGATGGCTTGATTCTATAGGCTTATTTTTTTTTTTATATAAATATTCGTAGAAATCTCTATGGGGGAAAAACAATGGGGTCTGGAACGATGGAACCCGAAAATGGCTGCCACTGCTATTGTATGCCCTATTCATCTCATGATTTTGGTTTTGGGGGCAGCATGGCGAGCTTTCAGTGTTCATACGTTTTGGGGGAAGTAACTGTTGGATACTCTTAAGCCTTCTATACCAGGTGGCAGGAATTTAAGGAGATGTTGGGAGATAATATGGTACCATTTCTGTCATAACACTTGCTACCAGTGACATCGATGGAGAATCCAAGCTAAAGCAAAATCAAATTAAAACATTTAAATGTTCGAAATGAAAAACCTGCCTACCGACAATGTCACCGGTAGGCAAGTCTCTGAACTGTCCACAGCCCTACTCTGAGACACAGACTGAGTGGACAAAAAATGTACCATAATGAGCACTAGTGAGTTCACTTAGAACCACAACCTCACACTCAATGGTCTTTTTCCACTATCTTCATCATCTCTCTCCTCATTCCCTTCAGCCTCTACATCTTCTTTGTCTTCATCTTTGTGTATTAGACCTTATATTAACCATATTGGAAAATTCTGTTTTCTGCTTCAATTAGGTTATTGCTGCTCAAGGCCGTCAGACCTTTGAGGTCAGGGGTAGTTGGGGATTAAGGGTCTTGCTTATGTATACCTCGACACATTGCCAGGGCCTGGAATTGAACCTGGGACCTTCTGTTTCCCAGGTGGCTCATTCAGCTATGGCCATCCTTCTTGTGAATGGGTTGTAGAAGTTCCAACAGGAACTGTATTGAGAGACTAGGCATGGTACTTTCTCACAGGGTAGGAGAGTAAGGAGACAGTATCACAAGCACAAGCATCTGATAACACTCGATGCCTGCTTTTATCACAGACATGTTCATCAATGTTCCAATGCAGCCAATGCATGACATCAGAGTGTGCATCAGGCCTTGCTTTCAGATTCCAAGACGTCCGATCATCTACCTCATGAGCCACTGCTGCCCCGTCACTCCACTGGATTAGACATGTCATAAAATAGACCGAAAGACGAATTATTATATACTTTATGCAAATTATGCAAATGAGGAACAATTTCATAATTTAGTTATGGCAAGAGATTAATTTATGTAACATAATATAGATGTAGACTATAAAACAACCTTGATATGTTGACTAAAAGCAATAACACTATAGCTAATTCCTAATTTGTACCTACGTTTTACATAATTTATGCCAATTATGCTAATGAGGAAAGGGTGTATGACTTCACCATAATAACAGATGCATTTCTGGATATCACAAACATAGACTTTGACTCTTAAGTCACCTTTCAAAGTTAAATGGATGCAAAATGATAGCCATTTCCAGTTAATTTGCTCATTAAGCTTATTTATTTGCTCATTATGCTAATTACTAAAATTGTCCAACATATAACTTTTAGCAAACAATCATCATCTGCCAGCCTATAGATGACATTTTAATCATAAAAGTTTAAAGGAAAAAACATTTCTGGGTTTAACATGGGCAGTTTACAGCATGGTTTGACAGCCCGAAATGTGTACAGCCTCTGACAATTTCCAGATGTAAATTCAGAAGTGTTTCCACGTCTAAAAACAAACCTCATGGTATATAGAAACACTGTAGAAAGTGCCATGCTTTAGTCATAACATGCACAATACCTTCCATATATGAGCTTAACCGCCTCACTCTCTCTCTCCGCACTATCTCTCTCCTAGATGTTTTTAATGTTATAACAATGTCATAACATTTATATCATAAAAGTTGACATGATTCACCATTTATGTAGACTATTGGGGTTTAAGTTGTCATTCATTAGAACAAAACTTCCATTTAACAAACATAATACATTATTATAGTGGAAAATAATGGAGCAAAACGTGCAAAAATGCAATTCTGAGGTCAATGACCCCTCAAGGTCACCAGAGGTCAGTCAGAAAGTGGTTCCACGTCTGAAATCAAACCTTGGGGTGTGTAGATGATATTCTGAAAGTTTCATGCTTTAGTCATAAAATGCACAATTGGTTTGGTTATCCGCCGCACTACAAGGGTTCCTTGAGGCCAGGAGGTCGTCGCCCAGCTGAATGACTGACTGAACCAAATGGACCCTTACAGGTCTGTTTTAAGCTAAATGTCTGATGGGGTCTGTGGCCCCTAATGCATATTGTCTGACTCTGACAGGTGGAAACCTCATTACTATTAAAAAAGTAGCAGATCTTTATTCCACAAGGTTTTGAGCTTAGATCTGCTATACTTTTGATGGTTTCCGTCGTGTGCGTGCGTGCGTGCGTGCGTGCGTGTGTGTGCGTGCGTGTGCGTGTGTGTGTGTGTGCTTGTGAAGTTGTGCGACTGTGTGTGCGCGCATAATTATGGGTTCGATGCCAAACTCAGTCAGCAAGCATGCACATTACAGGATAGGAGGCTTTCCGAGGCTATCCAGTGGTTCTCAAAGTATAGGGTCTGGGGACCACCATGAAGGGTTCCTTGAGGGCGTGCCATGGGTCGCCCAGCTGAATGACTGACGGAACCAAATGGACCCTTACAGGTCTGATGGGGTCTGTGGCCCCTAATACATATCGTCTGACAGGTGGAAACCTCATTAGGCTACTATTAAAAAGTAGCAGATCCACATGCTCAAACCACTCCAGAAAGGTTTTGAGCTTATAGATCTGCTATACTTTTTATGCTTTTGTGTGACGTTATAGCCCCCCCCCTCGGGGCTTCTATAGAGAGAGAAGTGTTAGCGGACCAAAGCTGAGGGTAACAGGTACGGTCACCCCTTTTCCAACTCTCCCCGGAGAAAAGTGAAGAACGGTCGCCCCGGAATTTCAAAAAGTGAAGATAACTCGCCCCAAAGCCGTGATAACTCGCCCGAAAGCGTGGATATCTCGCTCCAAAGCGTGGATATCTCGCCCCAAAGTGTGGATATCTCGCCCCATGTTTATTTTACCTTATTTCTCTTATCTTCCCCAAGCAGCAAAGGGAACGAACAGTGATCCCCGACAGGCGGGTTTCAATCCATATCTGAGAAATCGTAAATCCCGTCCTACAACGAAATGGGCTATGGGGCGTCTTCAACAACAACTCTGGAGAAGAATGTACAGCATGCAGGCCAGAGGACAAGATTCCAGGAAGATACGGCTGAGGTTACGCCAGGGGTCAAGGCCAAGACGGACCCACTGCAAGGCCCATGCTTTTTGTTCTTGCTTAATGTAAGTCGCTCTTGATTAAGAGCGTCTGCTAAATGCCTAAATTGTAAATTGTAAGGCCCTACCACCGTCGAGGGGATTTTTGAAGACAAAGGTGCCAGGGTCCGGGGGTGAAGATAAATCTGCTAGACATCTACACCGGGCGAGCTGATAGAGAAGAGGCTTTGGCCTCTCCTCTATCAGCGGGAAGACGGCGGTTTAGTGGTGATTGATGTCATTGGTGTGGATAAAAGGGAAAGAAACAGCAGACTTGCATGTTGTCCTCCATATTAGGAGATTAGAAAGCTGTCTGTCTGACCTATGGTGACCTCCCCTGGTTTCCCAAAGTCTCTATTAGAGAGAGACATAGATTTACACCCCCACCCCTTGTTTCACCCCATGTTGGCTGATGTGGCAGACACTTATGATGGATTTCGTATACTTTCATTAAAAATGACAAATCCATGTCAACGCAAGTGATGTGCAATCTGCAATGCAGTGAGTATACCCTATTCACTGCACTACTCTGATGGGACTGCCAGGCCCCAGTTGCAGTCTAAAATGCTAAATGAAGAACATATTTAACTCTAAAGGATAGCCTCTGTGACCAAAATAAATGAACTACTACTACTTTGTGCTTTCAACTATGACCCCACAGGGTCAAAGGTCACAGTGACGCTGATGTTTCCGTTTTTCCCCGGTCACCATCAAGGGAGGGAGAAAAAGCGAGAGTTATAAATTTCCCTGCATCTCTGCACTTAAAGTGAAAGAAAGTGGGGATAATTATAACAAATGTTTGTTTTTTTTTGTAGAAGGTACAGGTCACTAATGGTCAAATGTCTACTGGGCAAAAGGACAAAAAGGTTTGTGTTGATCACAAGGTACATTTCAGGTCATTCATATGACGACAGTATGAGTACATTTGATTGTGTTTTTGAGTGGTGTAAACCACTCCTACAACTGGCTTTG
This sequence comes from Electrona antarctica, assembly GCF_951216825.1. Classification (NCBI taxonomy): domain Eukaryota; kingdom Metazoa; phylum Chordata; class Actinopteri; order Myctophiformes; family Myctophidae; genus Electrona; species Electrona antarctica. The sequence goes on from NC_136804.1 coordinate 13,311,763, forward strand.
TTAGTCTGTCTGTCTGTCTGTCTGTCTGTGCAGAAAAAATGAGCATGGTTGCTACGGTCACCCAGTTCACCCGGGTGTGATTTCATTACGTCAGACATTACGTCAGACCACAGCTGATCAGGCTATATATACCTTACACCACTCAGTTCACACGGGTGTGATTTTTTGTATGTAATGAGATTCAGGGGGGAATAGGACTATCTCTCAGAATTGGAGTAATTCAACAATAAAGTGGAGAAATTCACTGGATTACACTGTAAAATAAATATATAGGTACAAATGAATGAATGAATGCATTTTATTTATATAGCACCTTTCCAAACATATAGTTACAAAGTGCTTTACAGACAGGATTAAAACCAACAATCATAAACAACATCAAGAACATCAGAAACTAGAAAAAGTGCCCCTCGGGGCACAGGTCTCCACCAGGCCAGGTCAGGTTGTGGCCTCCTGGTGGCGCTATAATAGGCCAATGTGAAAAGGGTGCCATTTCTTCATACGCCTTTGATGGCAATTGGATGATTTGAGGCACTTTGTTCCAAAAATGTGTCAATACACATATCCATATACAGTACATCTACATATACAGTACATAGGCCTACATACAGTACATATACACACATACATATAAAACTGAAATTAGGAAAAGCACTTGACATACAGGTGTGTTTTTAAAAGCGGGCACTGTCTCCGCTTGCCTAAGAGCCAAGGGGAGGGCATTCCAGAGCGATGCATGTACGCGGGCAGCAAAAGATATAATTAAGTGATGTGCCGTGCTGGCCCGTGCATGTTCACATCATGCTTTGCATATAAGACAATTTTTTTTAGTGACTCATAGGAATATAGACTATGTGTCAAACAGGGATAGTCTGGTGACGGTACCAGGTCATCTCGCCCCTTTTCCAACTCGCCCCCGCGAAAAGTGAAGACGGCTCGCCACAGAAGTTCGAAAAGTGAAGACGGCTCGCCACAGAATTTCGAATAGTCATAGCACTTTATAGTACACATGTATAATATATAATATAGTATAGTATGTATAGTATAGTATAGTAGTAGGCTATTATCTGTACATTATGCTATAAGTCTAAAAGGGGGTAATAAGTCTAACTTCTAAGGTTTTAAATTCTCGGTCCGTTGGGGCGACCGCTCTTCCCGTTGGGGCGACCGATCTTCGCCGCTTTGGGCGAGTTGGAAAAGGGGCGAGCCGTCTCGTATTCCTGGTGACCACCGGAGAGACAGGTGACAGCCGAAATGTAGACGGCACCCCGGGAGCAGTATGGGTTAGCGCCCCAGCCTGCATCCTCCGTGAGTAGGAAGCCCAGAAACCTTCGATGAGGCCTTTAGGAGGGTCATTCGAGGAGGGGCCCGGACAGGAGGCAACCCACAGAGCCTAGTCACTCCCAACATCACTCCACATACCAGAATTGTACCTCTCAGTCCCGGCATAGTAGTTCCGGAGTGGTCCCAACGGATTGTGCAGCCCTGTCTTTCCCTAGTGGTCTGATCGAGGGTAACTACTGGGACGTAAGTCGGGACTTGATCACCCCGGCTGGGTCACCCGGGTGAGGGGTATGATGTCCGAGAGACCCGAAACCCTGATGACCTTGGGACACATCACTGAGGATACGTCCCAGTTGCATCCAGGCGATGTTATTTTCGTTCTGAGGTACTGTTTGTATGACTCATAGGAATAGACTATGTGACAACCAGGTATAGTCTGGTGACCACCGGAGAGACGGGTGACAGCCGGAATGTAGACGGCACCCCGCGAGCAGTATGGGTTAGTGCCCCTGCCTGCATCCTCCGTGAGGAGGATGCAGGCAGGACCCCGGTAGGGTCACCCGAGTGAGGGGTATGATGTTCGAGAGACCCGAAACCCTGATGACCTTGGGATACATCACTGAGGATACGTCCCAGTTGCATCCAGGCGATGTTATTTTCGTTTTTCAAACATTTTATTTTTTAACATTCTGGACAAAATGGCCAATTTAACATTGAGCCGTGACCCCACAAAATAATCATATTTGAACTGGGGACCCAAGCAGTTTTTATAATGTATTGATTACCTTTGATGCAATAGTGGTCTTTTTGGGGAGGTATTAAAAAGTCCTTCAATTGTCACTTCACTGTCATCTGGTGACTCCCCCAAAATCATGTGGGGACGAGTCGAGACGACTCACAGGTTGAGAAACACTGCCGTATCAAAATACCTTGAAATGTGATAATTTCTGTTAAAACACTGTCTCCACAGTTGTTTATTTCTTAAAGCGCAAACAGCAACAATCCATGTTTACAAGTGGAAGAAAAAAGCAAGCCCAAAGTCGCTTTTAATAAGCAGACTTGGCAACACATGAGGGCTAGCCTGGACAGTAAGTGGGTTCCTGTCTGGTTGTTTGGTGCTGCTCTGCTCTGTGGGTCGACTATAGAGGACTGAGGTGTTGGTCAAGGTGGAGTGTACTCACAGTGCAGTGGTTCTCAATCTTTTCAGGCGTGAGTGACCGCCCAAAATAATCACATTTTAACTGCATATATGGGTGCATGAGCTGTGGTTAAAAAAAAAAAAAAAAAAAAAAACACTGATGCTATTCTATATCTGCTGTTTTTGAATATGCCAACATATAGGACTGGATAAGTGGTTAAAATTATTGCTGTGATGCAGCTTCTATATGTTAATTATTAACCAATTTTGCGGAGGGTTTAAAGTGGTTAAAATGTATGAAAATGAATGAATCCAACATAGATTACAGAAAAGATAAGTCAATGAACGAAAGGTACCCGGATTTCCCTGCATGCTTTTCATCTCTTTCTCTCTGAACTAAGGGGGTCCTTGGTCTGAAAACCCTTTAGACCCATAGACGCTCTTCAAGGAAAATATCTGGTGCGTAAATCGTGCGTAAAGTGCGTCCCTACATTCTTAATTCTGTTATACTACATCACATGCACCCTTGAAAATGGCAAGAGAATGACGTTGGTTGTGTTGCGCAATATGCATGGATGTTTTAACGTGGCTTTCTGCTGCGTGGATTGATTCTATCACATTGAAATGAACCTGCGGCTGCACACTGCACATGCCTGCCGTAACTGCAGAGGAACGTGTAAACTGTATAGGCTATAGTTAGATAGATTATTACTTTATAACAGTTTAATAGGCTACTGTAAATCTACAATAGTTGTCATTTATACTACAAGACGACCTGGGAACCCATTCGGCAAAAAAAGAGATATTTAATAATCAGGATAACTTTATAGATTGTCCTCAATTTACCTCAAGGGTAACAGGTGAGTTTTTCCCCCCATTATGTCACGTTTTGTGCCTTAATGTATTATTGTTGTTGTTGTCGTTATTGTGGTTGTTACTGCTGCTATAGCCTACTATACAACCCTTTTATCAGTTAAATTATTTGCATAGTTGCACTCTGGCTTATAGGAGTCAGGAGAGCATGCCTATACTTTCATCAACACAGGCTATTAAGATCCATTCGGAGTTCAAAATTAATATTATAGTCTATGCATATACAGTTGACACCTTCCTCCATCATCTCTCCAGGCTACAGAGGACATGTTGTCATCCCTGAAGACCGTGCTGCTTCTCTCGGTGTTGTGCGCTCCTCCCTCCCAGACCTTCAGGCTGTGTCTGCGGCTCTCCTCCTCCACTCCTTACAAGGCCGAAGCACAGGAGCTGCTCTGCGGCAGCCACATCTACACAGTCGCGGTGCGGAGGAGCGGAGGAGGAGACGACTGGGACTCTGCTGCGTTCAGATCATCCGCGGAGTTTCTCTCCTCCTCTGCCGCCGAGTCTTCTAGGGAAAGACGGACCTCCTCGTCGTCGTTCGGTCCTCTTCCCGCAAACTACAGGTTCCTCAGCCAGACCAAGCTCCGCAGCAAGATACTTCAGCAGCAGAACAGCGTGAGAGGAGGAGGAAGGGACCGGGGGAGCAAGTTCACGCTGTCCCTGGACGTCCCCACCAACATCATGAACGTCCTGTTCGACATCGCCAAAGCCAAGAACCTGCGCGCAAAAGCCGCCGACAACGCGCGCCTCCTGGCGCAGATAGGACGGTGAAGTGACACTGATGATTAGGCTATATGGATGAGGAGGATGATAACGGTGACTGTGACACTTTTTAACTTGATATTGAGTCTATATTAATAGTCAACCTTTCGCCCGATTTACCTACTCGCGTGTGTCGACAAGCCGTCATGGAGTAGCCTATATTGGCTTTAGAGTTTTCAATCATTAACATCAAAATAAACAGGATATAGGTATAGGCACCATGAGGAAGAGTGGGCACCTCGGCGTAAAATTGGCAACTTTTTTCTCTCCAAAATGTTAAGAAATAAAATATTTGAAAATAGTTTTTTAGTAGGCTAATAAAGTAAGGCGATATAGGCTTAAAAAACAAGAAGTTGAAGATATAATTAAGTGATGTGCCTGTGCATGTTCACATCATGCTTTGCATTTTTCAAACATTTCATTTTTTAACATTCTGGACAAAATGGCCAATTTAACATTGGGGTGCAGTGATTCTCAACCTTTTCAGGCCGTGACCCCACAAAATAATCATATTTGAACTGGGGACCCAAGCAGTTTTTATAATTTATTGATTACCTTTGATGCAATAGTGGTCTTTTTGGGGAGGTATTAAAAAGTCCTTCAATTGTCACTTCACTGTCATCTGGTGACTCCCCCAAAATCATGTGGGGACGAGTCGAGACGACCCACAGGTTGAGAACCACTGCCGTATCAAAATACCTTGAAATGTGATAATTTCTGTTAAAACACTGTCTCCACAGTTGTTTAGCCTACAGGTAGGCTATAGAAGCTTTTCAAGACGTGTGTGAAATGATGAAGAATAAATCGTGCACAGGGATCATGCACGTCATATATTACTCAAAGGATCATTCATATATAAATTCAAGGTTCCTATAGGCTACTCCTGTATGGGACACATGTGTTCCTCCTCAGATTATTTTTATACTTGAAACAAATGATTATTATTTTTTTCCCCGAAAAATAAAGCAAATATAACTATTATTATAGTCTACTAGTCTGTTTGTCTACTCTATAGGCCTAAGTATATAGCTGCTGTCAGGAAGAAACCACCAACTCACTCCAAATAAATATACATTTGCAGGAAATGAAGAAAGACTTGAAAACAAAGCAATACAGCCTGATCCTGACATTTTATACCGTCATTGTCAATTACTTGCATGAGAGGGGGAGAGGTGGTGGAGGTCATGGTGGTTTTCTCCCGAAAGCAATTTATATTATAGGTATAGGCCTACCTGTACAGTGTGTGTGTGTGTGTGTGTGTGTGTGTGTGTGTGCGTGCGTGCGTGCGTGCGTGCGTGCGTGCGTGCGTGCGTGCGTGCGTGTGCGCCTCAGACCCCCATCTGAACTAATTATGCTGTGCCAGAGACGGCCCCATACAAGATTTGTTAATTTTTTTTTAAAGACATTCCAAATCTTTCGATTTTAGATTATTTTGAAAACAGCCGATGGACAGTAGTAGGCTGGGGTTAAACTGATTTCAACTGGAACCCCCTCAAGGCCCTGAATGGCTATAGGGGTCACCTCCCCGCTGTGCTATTTGACAGAAAATGTTGAATTAGTTGACAGTCATATAGTCTTTTGAATAAAATTCCATAAAGTTTTAGTCAAAGTTTTAGTTAGTCGACTAAATATCATACGATTTTAGTCGTATGATATCAGGCCTTGTCGTAATGCTTGATTTAAAATTATGCCGTTGCGCTGCAATGTGGTGTGAGCTTGTAGATCTGATATTTGCAGAGCACAACACCCGAGCGTATAGCCAACCATAAAATGACCTGTCTTGGAGGTCTTCTCCACTAGCCCCTCCCTAACATTTTAGTCTACATCTTTATTTGTTGATGAAATATATTTAGTCATAGTTTTAGCTTCGTTTTTATTTAGTTCTTATTTCGTCAGTGAAAAAAGTTAGTCGACCAACATTTTTCGTCATAGTTCTTGTCGACGAAATCAACACTGCCTCCCCTTACTACCCACTCTGGGAACCACTGCTAAAAAAGGTTAAAAATGATTTAACTGAGTTTTAAACGTGTTAAAAAAAAACCTTTTCAGCTGGAGAACAAAAAAAGTGAACCTAAACGTGGTGTTATCGTCTCCATGTCAAGGACCCCCAAATTAATGTACATGGCATTGGATCCCATCTGAAAATATATTGTGTCAGGAACCCTTAAACAATTTTCACTTGTGTTTGTTCGTTTATGAAAGTGTAACTTTCATCTTTCCTATGAAATTAATATGTTGGATTCATGTTAATGTGTATCTTCAGACATTTAACCATGCACTTAAAACAAATCAATACTTACTAAACCTGACCTTTGGCTCTGTACTTGGTCTGGAAATAGCCGATCTCCAAGCTCACAACGCGGTCGCATGCAGCGCATTGCATTGTGACCTTGTAGATTAGCTATTTCCGGCGAATGTTTCCCCCAAAATAGGGATGTTAGGGTTCAAGTGCATGGTTGAAGAAGGTGTATATACTTACTTACAATAAATACAATTCAATAAGTGCTACTGTAACAATATGCTTAGTTAATGTATAAGGTAGGCCTACTCAACATGTGAAAAATTCATCATGGCTCCTGAAGTGGTGATAAGTTCATATTCATTCATTAAATTCTTGATTTGTTAACGAGATAAATAATACAATCTTCCATTGCTAAAAATAAAATCTGTCACAGACTGTGTGGATCCTTGCAGCTTATCCTTGGCTTATTCATTCATAAACAAAGTGAGCAGTGGGCTCACTGCGTCAACAGGGGGCCCAAAGAGTGGGCTCAATTTAGTCAAGAACCCAATACGAAAATATAGCTCTACAAAAACGTGAATACAAATAAATAAACAAACAATGTGTGTACTTAAGCCTTACTGTGTTGCCCCCTCGGGCTATGACCTCACGAAGATAACTTACACATCGAAACGTTGTCACTTTTTATTTGCACCCCGTTATAATAAACCAAGGGCCTAAATCGTCTGAGCTGCTCCAGTGCCTTCTTTTTCGCATGTTATCTGTCCTGCTTCTGAGATGCACCAGACTGGCCTGCTATAGGCTAGAGGCGGGAACTCCCTTCTACAATAAACAAACAATATTTGTAAAAACCCACCACACACAAACGTAATGGGTGTTCAATAGGCTAGCACTTATTTATGAAAGAAAATAAAAAAGTAAAAAAATGGATATAGCTGGAGTCTGCCCGACGACAGCGATGTCGTCACATCTTCGGGGCCCTGCCCTGACATTCTCCGTTAGCAGGGTGTGATGACGTGTCACTGTCCACCCACTCTCCCTGCACTATATATATATATATATAACATTTGACCGGCTAATATTCATTGCTCCAATTTGCTATAAAACATGCATATCCAATCATTTTAGGCATAAAAAGAAGTTGAAGGATAGGTCTGATAATGATGTAGGCCTATACCTACATTACTTAAGACCATTTTTCAAATATAAAAGTTTAGCAAAAATAGCAACAAAATAGCACATTGGCATCAATGTGCCCACTCTGCTTGTATCCATTGAGACTCAATAACAACTACACTGTATTCATTGAATCATTGGAAGTATTTTTTTTCCTCCCATTCCCTGACTTTGGACATACAAGGTTTTCACCAGATATAGTGACGAGATGTTTAGTGTCTCTGAACTGCTTCCTGTCCCCATTTTAATTTGAGCCGACTTCTTGAAACCCATGTGTATCCTGAAGCTTTATGACTTAATGCGTCACTTGTTTAATGTGTCATAGGATCTGTTATAGAACTGAGATGTCCTTTCTGATCTGAATAGTAGTGGGTTGTGGAGAATAATTAGGGGGTGAAGAAATCAGGCATGCGTCATGGTGTAGGAAGAATTGAGATGCGAGTAAAGAAAATCAAGTTTGAAAGCAGAAGCAAGCAGCATTCTGTTATTATTAGCTCAAAGGAAGTTATTGGATTTAAAAACATCTATTAGATTGAAATAGATTGTGAGTGGTGTATTGCCTTCTTGCCAAAACAAATATTAATACCAGTAAGACTTCCTGAGGGCGAGAAGCAACCTCGCCCAGAAGGGCGAGGTTGCGTGCACGCATCCCCCTGGGTGACGGCAGACTGCTGGGCGTGCGCTGGTGCTTTGGCATGGGGGGGGGGGGGGGGTCAGATCAACATATGGAATGAATTCCGTACTGGCTTATATGGAGCGTGTCTTGAGTGTACAGGGTTTGATGAGGTCAGATCAACATATGGAATGTCAGAACAGGAAGGACGGGTGGGGAGGATCAACAAATGGAATGTCAGAACAGCTCAGCTCCATATATGGAGATCTAAGGGTTTGAGGTCAGATGTAAAGTTGCTGGCCGGCTCCATATATGCAGATCTAGGTGATGATCCAGATGGTCTTCTCCATGTACAGTATGGTTATCCAGGGTTAGATGAAGTCAGTGTCATGATCTTCATATATGGAGATGGTCATATATGGAGGCGTGATGTCACGAGGCGTGACCATATATGGAGGCATGATGTCATGAGGCGTGACCACATATATGGAGGTGTGATGTCATGAGGCGTGACCATATATGGAGGCATGACTAACACACGGATATGCAGGTTTTCATATAGTATGCTACCTACAGTCGCAATTACCGGTACCTTGAAGGAAAGCGTTGGACTGTGCCACGTTTCGAGCTTCTGCTAGTTTTTATGCTGGGGTTGTCAACAGGTGGTCTGTGGACCACTGGTGGTCCGCGTGAAGGTATTTAATTTGGTCCCAGACCATGCATTTAGTAATGTAGGATTTGTTGATTTTTGTAAATTCTTTCCACTAGTTGAGAAACCGTGAAGTGAATGACCTGGTGACCTATGATGACCGTCCATGTAGTCATTTTACTGACAAGCTGGAGGTCAAGAAATTCAACAGAAAAAGGGAGATAGAATCTCAAGAGGGGAAAGTGCACCGGATTGTCTGGTTGAGTCATTATTATTAGGAAATTATATAAGGTCGCGAATACAAGCAGCTGAAATGAGTTCTTCGACGGGTGTCTGTCATCTCCCTTAGAGATAGGGTGAGAAGTTCAGTCACACGAGAGAGACTCGGAGTAGAACCGCTGCTCCTTCACCTGGAAAGGAGCCAGCTTAGGTGGTTCGGGCATCTGGTTAGGATGCCTCTCGGGCGTCTCCCTAAGGAGGTCCTCGACGCACGTCCAACTGGGAGGAGACCCCGGGGCATTTCCTTTCCCCTCCATCAGGCACCCTGGCTGGCCAGGGGGAGGTAGTTTAGAGACCAGGATTACTGCATGTTTGTTGTGAGGGTACCTACCCTATAGGGTCACGCTGAGCACATGCAAACTCGACACAGAAGGGCCCTTTCGCCAACCCCGCCACAGGTATGGGCACTGATGACACGGAGCGGTGGAGGAGAGAACACGCCCCCCAGCGGGAATCGAACCCGGCACCTTCTAGCTGTGAGGTGACAGCACTACCGACTGTGCCGCACCATGCCCCCCTGAATATCAAATATCTAAATACTGAATCAAGAAACCAAACATGTTTGTCAGTCTTGCCATGCATAGACAGTCTACTGAGGGTGTGTAGGATGGGTGACAAATTCCAAATGTACTTTGTCAATGAATTTAGCTTTCTCTCTCCATTCTGTCAAACTATAGTAAAACCAAACCAAAACAGGGCGGCGGTGGCTCAGGGGGTAGAGTGGCTGGATGGTAACTGCAAGGTTGCCAGGTCGAACCCGGGCTCCCCCAGAGTTGGTTTTGAAGTGTCCTTGCACTATATATTTCTAAAACTATGAAACATTTCAAAGATTTATTTTCAGGCAAACTGTCCATGAACCGTTTGAATGGGGTTTCTAGGTGTAAGTATGTAGGACTAGTAGCATGGCAATTGCCATTGAGAATGCATTGGGCGTTTAAGTTAAATACGGGGGACATATTTTGACAGCAGAAACTGCCTGTCATAATTTCTCCCCCCTCCCTATTCCAAAGCCCCCCTAGGTACATTATATATTTAAACAATCCCTGCTTTGACGATGACGCAACGCTGCCCGCCACATAGAAGAATGTGGAGGGCAGGATTCCCTATAGGTGTTGGCTACTGGCTAGCCTAGGAGTGCATGCGGTCTAGGCCCTAGACCACATGCACTCTTGTATCTCATCTGACTCATCATATCACATACTGCATGGAACAAAGCTAATGATTTTACTGTTGACAATATTGCCAAAGACTTGATGATAAACATCATCGTGCTTTGCCATAGCATAGCTTTACTTTCAGAAAACTCCCTCCATGCATCCCAATTCCCACCCACACACCACCACGCGCCCACGTTATTGGAATCCCCTGCTACCCCGACGTCTGTCTGCCGGTGAGTCCTCTGACACAGCCACCTGGCTCCCTGCCTGGACAACACCGCCCCCCGCAGGCTGGACATATGTACATTCACGGTGTCACTGTTGTGTGGGAGATATGCAGGGAGACGCCAAGGGACAGCGCATGATATTGAAGCTTACGAAATTACCTGCAGTTCCCATTAGTGGCCCAGCAGACGTCGCCATTTCCCCTCCTGCGAGCTGCAGAAGTGGTACACTCCATTCAAGTGAATGTTTTGACAGACACGACTCAACGGTCAAGGATTAACCTGTGATGTCATGCCGTACTTTTTATTTGTGTTTTCTCTATTCACTGTGTGACCCCGCTACTAATTACAAATTACAAATTACAAATTACAAAAGACATTTATTTGCATATCAAAATAGTGAAAACAGTGTTTGAAGTATCACTGAAAATGGGGAGAATGGTTATTTAACAAAAAAAACAAATCAAATCTAAAATGGAAGGGAAAGGAACAGCAGTCCTTTATAGGGGCCATTTGTTCAATGGACCTAAAGGCAATGACAAACAAAGTTCAGTGATATGCACAGAGCACAATGGCATGGACCTTTAAGCAATAGCAAAACAATTGAATACTACATGCAGTCCACCATATCATCTAGGCCCAATAGATCCATACACACATAGGTCATGCACAAATGTCACCAATTAATACATAAACACCTTTCTTCACCCTCCCAATGACTGATTGTGGGGGTTAGCAGAGATGGAATAGAAGTGTCTATTTGTACGTCTCTAAATGTTTTGATGATTTGAACATGGTGGACCCTCTTGTAAACAAGTGTAATGCTTTATTGGGTCGTCCACTCACAGTTAACAGTCTTTGTATTGAGTTGTGCTTGAAATGTACTGTAATTCTGCAAACTGTTAATAAATATTTCAATCAATCAAACTCTCAATGGTCACACAGGGAAATAACAAGCCCCCTGTCTCCACCTGTAGCTGTTATAAACCATGGTTAGAGACAAAGTGACACAACATCTTACATGACAGAAAATATCAAACAACTTCTTTCTGGGTTCAGCTTTACCTGATCATTATATAGCCTTTCGGCCCTTTTTGAAACTAGCTCCTCGCCACTCGCCCTACACACTTCCACTCGGTTTGAGCATAGATATATAAATAACCGAGACGCAATGCAATGCAAGTGGATGGGAGGGGGATTCCGGTGCCGTCTCTATTATTTATATATCTATGCTCAAACCGAGTGGAAGTGTGTAGGGCGAGTGGCGAGGAGCTAGTTTCAAAAAGAGGGTAGTACTCACATTTCTCCAAGTTAACTACACAGTACAATTGGTGGCAACACCCCAAACAACTCTTGGGCAGGAAACCTTGAATATACTTACCAAGTAGACCTGACAATATAAAAAACATACTCTCACTTTAGAATCATACAAAGCCCATAAAAACGAGGATACATACAAAACGAACATAGATAGGCTTACCGAGAGATAGGCCAGCAGTCAAACATCCCCCTTCTCAACAACACGCTCCCGGCAGTGTTGTGAGGCCCGACAGCTTTCAGACCTGCAGCCTGCTCAGAAAGGCTTTAAATACCCTTGCCACTTAACCTCTGCCTCCCTCTAGGGGCTACAACTTGGTCATTAAGGTCCACAGAATGAGAGGTCTGATCTGCCGAAAACATCGCAAAAAAAAAGTTATGGGCATTTTTGTATACCACACCATAGACAACCAATATAAGGCAAAATTTCCCAAATTTCATCATGCTGTGACAATTGTGACATGTCAAACTAGGGGTTTTCATGATTCTGAATCCATTCCAAGCATTTGTTTTGCACGAAAGACACTCCTTGGCCTAAAAACGGCCATAGCCGTCATCACAAATGTGATGAGGTCAGCACATTTGGGCACATTTTGGCAAGTGCAGGCCTCTCATTCTGTGGACGTTAAAACTGTTTAAGTGCCAGGGACGTTAAGACGAGCTGAATCTAACTGTGTATGTTTGTACTCTTTTTTTTATATTATTATTATTTTTTTTTATCCATGTTTTTGAAAATTCCTCTAATCTGGTGTGCAGGTGATGACATGCACATGACATGCACAATAGAATTACATTTTCTTTATTTTCTTTATAATGGGAAAAGTGGCACCCAGGACCAAAACTGGTGTCCACCCCCTGGCACTCAAAGAGTTTTAATGACCAAATTAATAGAAAAAACACAAATAAAAAGTATGGCAGGACATCACAGGTCCTGTCCAATTTTGGGCCTGTGGCTCCCTGGCTATATAGGGGTTCAGTGAATTGCTCAAGGACACTTCGACACGCAGCCAGGAGTTGAACCGGGGACCGTGTGTGTGCGTGTGTGATGCACAAAAACATACACGTGCATACAAGGAAAACAATGTGGAGGGATAAAGTAAAACCAAAGCAAGTACATTACAAAAGTATAAAGACCTGTTTAATACAAGATAATATATAATTACATCAGTACATTCAATGTTCAATGTGTAACCAAACAAATGTAAGGCTAATTTACGTATACAGTATATATAACAAAGTTGAATATATCTGTGACATTTACATGGAATTCTTTATTCTACATACAAAACAGGAGTGCTACTCTTTCAAATCTGTACACAAATCAAAAACAAACATTTTACACCCTCATGTACAAATATGTTTCTTGTTGGTCAGCTGGTTTCACCTCCAGGGTGCTGGACCTGTAGAAAAAACAAGCATGTCAAGTGTTTCAATAACATTCATACACTACAAAGTTGATTTCGTCAACTAAAACAATGACGAAAAATCACACCAGTGTGAAGTAAGTGGTGCAACTCCGTGTGGGGGTCCCCGGGGGTCCCCGGAACATCCAGACCCCCAGGAACGCGCCCAGAGACCAAAAAACATGAGGCATAATATGGTCACTGTACCTCTCATGTGCGTTCCACTGCTCTTCTTCTGGCACTCCTTCTGGCACTGCTGTCTGGTAGGGAAGCGGTTTCCGTTCCCTCCACAGCCTCCGAACACAAAAGGCCTGCAGTCCTCCGAGCGAGGATGGAAGTACCACAGCAGCACGTACTCTGAACAGCTGCCCTCTGACATGGGCTCCAAACACCGGTCAACAGAGGAGTCTGAAGAGAGGAGAGGAGAGGAGAGGAGAGGAGAGGGGAGGGGAGGGGAGGGGAGAGGAGAGGAGAGGAGAGGAGAGGAGAGGAGAGGAGAGGAGAGGAGAGGAGAGGAGAGGAGAGGAGAGGAGAGGAGAGGAGAGGAGAGGAGAAATTTCATTATGCTTTAAGTAGCATGTGACATGTCAAACTAGGGGGTTTTCATGATTCTGAATCCATTCCAAGCATTAGTTTTGCATGAAAAACACTCCTTAGGCTAAATTCGGCCATAGCCACCTCATCACATTTATGATGACGTCTATGGTCGTTTTTAGCCCAAGGAGTGTTTTTCATGCAAAACGAATGCTTGGAATGGATTCAGAATCATGAAAACCCCCTAATTTGACATGCCACATGCTACTTATTTTGACGATGCTACATTAATGGAGGCTGGTGTGGTGGGCTGGTTGGGTTATCTATCTCCAATCTCCTGATGCGGTCCCCACTTGCGCTGGCTTCGCACAGTTGACTTTCGATTCGGGCGTCGCGTCGGGTTTATCCTTAAACGAGGAGGATAAACCAGTATGTTGGGTCTACTGTATAAGGCTACAGACACAGTACCCAAGTTGGGAGACTTCACTCTCCAGCAGTCTCCAATGTCTCTCCATGTCATGAGGATATTCCAGCACAGGCAGCGTGTCGCTATACCAAAATCATCTCACTGCTTGCATGTGCGCTCATGCAAAGCACTGTTGTTAAATGGCTTAAGCATCTAACTTGCGATTTTAATTGCTTGTACACTTGGAAATATCCTACCAATTTCATGACATGCCTTTCCACAAATTTAGGTCTATTATTTATTAGTTTTATAGTTTTTATAGTTAAGTTTTGGAGTGAATACATATGTTTTGATGCCTGTCAGCTGGTCAGACAATGCTGCTCCGCTTGTCTACGAAATAAAAACGGGTGCAGACAAAGCCTACGACAGCTTTTGGCACGTCAAAGTCATTTTTTGGTGTCAATCACGTTGATAAATGAGGCCCAAGTGTGGTCTTATGATCTCTTATCACTCCTTCTCTCCCGCATTGTTGCGCCCTCCTCCCCTCACACATCAGACAGAAACAGACAAACTATAGGATGATGGTTGTCTCACCAATAAGAGACTGTATTACTCCAACTGTCCCTCTCCTCTGACGCTGGGTCAGCTCCACAAGCACCTCCCCAGCAGAACCTACTGGTCAGACAGAAGAGCACTGATGTTACTGGGAGGGATCACATTCCCTGCACTGAATGAACAGCCATTAAAAACAAGCGTTTTCAGCTTGTAGTCTGGCTATTTTCACAATTTTCAATTTAGGCATTTAGCAGACACTCATAATCCAGGGCGATTTATAACCAATTTACGTAAATGATAGCATTAGCACATAGCACTCTATAGTGTATACGTATAGTTTCAACTGGCTACAACTGGCTTTGTTAGTTTACGTGTCTGTCTGTCTGTCTGTCTGTCTGTCTGTCTGTCTGTCTGTCTGTCTGTCTGTCTGTCTGTCTGTCTGTTCGTATAAAATGAGCACGGTTGCTATGGTCACCCAGTTCACACGGGTGTGATTTCATTACGTCAGACCACAGCTGATCAGGCTATATAAGACCTTACACCACTCAGTTCACACGGGTGTGATTTTTTATGTATTCGATGGATTACCATGTTTTTGTTCTTGTTTACTATAAATCGCCCTGGATTATGCGCGTCTGCTAAATGGTTACACACCGGCATTCCGACGCACCCCATCCCTGTAAGGTCATCGAGGCTAGGGCAAGTGCTACGGTAAGTGCTACGTACGGGCTAAGATGGAGTCTTAAGAGGGTGCGTTTTCAGACTATACGGCGGAAGATTGGGACTGGGAGTGAGTCTGCAGTTCTGATGCACTTCCCATCTGCAATGGGAAGTGCATTCCATAGTTTTGGAGCCAGAAGGGAGAAGGTTTGGGACGTGTGGAGCGTTTTTTTTTTAGTGAATGTAGTACTTCCAGCTTCCCTTCACAATATTTATCTGTGGAACCAAGTCAAACTAAATGTAATGCCTACAATTCCAAGAGCTTGTCAGGGTGGGGTGGGGTTCAAATAAATATGATTATTTTGGGGGGGTCGTAGCCTGAAAAGTTTGGGAACCACTGATTTAGGAGGGTGCTTCAAATGCAAAAAGTTTAATCTTATGGCATAGTAAATGCTTCTTCCCTCCTTCTTTCCTCGAGACCTGACAATCTGCAATCCATACCTTCCATGGTATAATACATGCATAATATTGAATTCAAATGCATTTTTATGTCCTGCAACAGCTAAGCAAAGAGTGATCTCCATTCTAATGATCTGGGGTTGTAAAATAAACATGGGGACATTTGACTAGTGGCAATGTCATGGAAATGCTTCATTCATTTAGCTGTGAGTGAATGACTCACAGATTCCATCACAGACCTTGTAGGTGTAGGGATTACAGCGAATTGGGATGCATGGAGGAACTATGGCCTGAGGTCTACGCAGACCATGGAGCTAGCTTAACCTGAGAGCTACGAACTGTGATGCCATGTCCGCATATTATTAGTGACTTTGGGCTCGTTTTCATCTGTAAAGTCACTTGTAGTATACATATTGGTACTGTGGTTGCAGGTTGCGTTTTTTGGGGGGCTTGTTTCCGAAGTGGATGAGTACTTTTTCCGGTCCAAGGTGCGTGGACGCGCGCGTGCGTAAGTCTCACCACCAGTGACGGGGCTGGCGGTCCCCTCTTCTGCAAGGATGACAGCAGGAGGAGGGCGGCTGGGGTAGTCTCTCTCGTCTCCATCATGTTCCTTTACTCCTCCTCCTCCACCACTCCGCTCCTCGTTGAGGAGACTGGGGTCATTGTCAGCCACGCCCCCGAAGCTCTCACTGTCCGGATCTACCGACTTCACTATGAACTGATAATCCACCCCTGCACGCACAAATCACTCAATCAATCAATCAAGTTGTCACATACAGGTGACAGTGAGGTGAAACTCTTGTTCATTCAGGCTTCCACGTTTGCAGCTCAAGGAGCAAAAAGGAAAATAATTAGTAAAGAATGGAGTGTGTGTGTGTGTGTGTGTGTGTGTGTGTGTGTGTGCTATTTGAAGATCCAGATCCGGATCTGCACGTCCAGTTCGGGTTTTCTTCCTAATAAAAAAAAGCTAAATCAACAGAAAGTTGCCATTTTTACATAAAAAAATTAAAAATAAAATTAAACAGTAGGCCTACTGCATGTTCTTGTCAGAATGCGCTTCGTTTGCGTTCATTTACAGGCTAAAAGAGTGACTTTGAGAGCCATTTCACCGCACCGTCAATGAGGAGCATATATATTTGAAATGATCAATGGAGCAATTATGTTTGATCTCCCCGCCCACCTTTGGAGGTAACTACACAAACCCAGACCTCTACCAGAGTGGTCCAGCCGTGGGGTTGCATCGTGACTCACACAGCCAGACCTATGAGCCAATGTGGAAAAACCCATCAGACACTGTGCTGACAAAGTGCCGTTGGTTCTGCTGGTGTAACAGCGGCGTGGCGTTTGTGAATGGCTCCCACGTGGTTGGCACCGCAGCGCGTGTTCCTCTGAGGGTACACGACAGATGGCACTGCACAGGTGCCATCATGCCACTACCACGGGAGCTCTGGTAGCACACGCCACACACACACACACACACACATGCACACGCCGCACACGCGCACACGCACACGCACACACACACACACACACACACACACACACACACACACACACAGTGTTGTACTGCGTCGTGATGTGAGCTTGTAGATCAGCTATTTTCGGCATTTTCGTGCAACTCTAAGGGCTCCAATTTTGTCGCAGCCTTTACCCGCAGCGCGGCCCGCAATTCAGCCGCTGCCCGAACATTACGAATATAGGAGCTTTCTCTGTCCCTTCATGGTATTTTCGTCCAGCATCACCCGCTATCTTCTTTGCCGACACCGGTATTTGCGCCTAGAGGTGTGGTCATGGGCGTGTTGGCACGCTTTCCCCTAAATTGCTATTTTGGTCACACACATTTGGGAAAGCGATAGTGGCATTTAAAAGCACCCGTAAGCCATGCCAAATTAGTTTGGTAAAGAGCGGCCACCGCGCGCTTCAATGGAGATGTCCAGGCACAGACTATAGTCAGGCTGCCTCATCTCTCCAATATTCATATTGCATCGCGGCAGCGGCTGCGGCTATGAAGCAATATAGCACTAACGGGCGACGGGTAAGGGATCTATTAAAGGGATCTCTTAAAGCCAAGACTGGTGATTGGTTAAATATGGTTTAATTATTGCAACGCCCAAACCACATGCATAATATAACGGGTAACGGAGGTGTTTAAGGGATTTAGACAGGTAACCAAAATACCAACTTTAGTGGGGGAACACCCTTTCCCCACTCCTAAAACCCCAAATAGTGGCTTTAGAAAGATGAGACAAAAATGGAGCCCTAAATGTCTAATCCTAAAACCCTAACCCCAACGATTGAATGATTGATCGATTGATTACTTTATTAACAGATTGCAAATTGCAGAGTGGTACGATAATGGTAACCTGACTCTGCCAGATTGCGGCAGTATTGAATTCACAAGTTCCCTCCTCCTGTCTGCATCTGGTCTCTAACAAAAATCTGATATCTCCATAATAATTTCGAGTTGTGGTCCTGTGTTTACATTTGCGCTGTGGCACAGCTACAATACGTAACCAGTCTCGGTGACGATCCCGCCTCTAGCGGCCGCATACGGTCACATATCGCTCCGATCAGCATTTGATCGGAGTGCATCGTCTCTGCCCGAGAGAGACCAGATGGGAGCAGGAGGAGGAACTCACTGCTGCCGCCACCTGGCGGAGTCAGGTTATGATAATGGTGCTAAAAGGATAATACAAAAAGCCCTGCGAGGACTTTTTCCATTGGTCCTGTGTATTCAATTATTCAAGAAACCTAGTTGTATAAGCCTACAACTCTAAAACTATTTTAAACCAAAAAGCAACCCTTTATCTTGTGAGGACCAGGAAAATGGTCCTCCCAACGTCTGTCTCAAAATCTACTATAATTGTGGGGACATTTGGCCTTCACAAGTAAAGTAAAAAACACACATATACTCGTGCACACGCACTCACCGCACTTTTCGACCACCTCTTGACTGACTAGATCCTTCACCTCTTCAACCTTGAGACAGAGAGAAAGTCAAGATTCAAAGTCTAGACTATGGTGTTCAATAATAATAATTGCCTGCAGTATGTACTGCATACACACGTATGCACCTGATGCATGATGCACAGAATCGCCGAGGTGGTTTGTTTATTTTTGGAACACAGCTCTTACATGACGCAATCTAAGATTTGCCAATGGGTATTCCAAATAAGGCTGTGTGTGTGTGTGTGTGTGTGCGTGCGTGCGTGCGTGCGTGCGTGCGTGCGTGCGTGCGGTCTGAGCGTCGGAAAAACTCACAGAGAGTCCAGGCTCTCCTTTCTCGCCTCTCCCTCCTTCATTCCCTGCGTTGCCCTGTAAGATAAGCACACATCCACTTATACATAAACACTTCCCTTTATACCAGTCTTCAACAGGGGGTCCGGGACCCCTGAGGGCTCCTCAGAGTTGGTTGATTGGATTCTTCTACTTTATTTTTTCATGAACCATTTGAACCCTATAGCAATCCCTATTCTGACAAGAACTTTGGTGTAGAGGTGGGAAAAAGCCGACCAAGTACAGAGCCAAAGGTCACGTTTACTAAGTATTGAGCCTAGGGTTTAAGTGGTTAAATGTCTTGACAATACAAGGAATCCAACAATGATGATGGCGCTGTCCAACAAGTTTATCTGTGTGTGTGTGTGTGTGTGTGTGTGTGTGTGTGTGTGTGTGTGTGTGTGTGTGTGTGTGTGTGTGTGTGTGCGCGTGTGTGCACGCTCGGCGCTCGCACATGCGTGCGTGTTTAGGGTTCGAGGAGTGTGCCTTATACAGCAGTGATTGTAACTTGTTTCCATTTCAAGGACCCCAGTTTTAGGACCCCCAACATTAAGGCCACAACAGACCCGCCCATAACCCCCTCCTCAAGGAACCCTGGGGTTCCCCGGACCCCATAA
Organism: Electrona antarctica; assembly: GCF_951216825.1. Classification (NCBI taxonomy): domain Eukaryota; kingdom Metazoa; phylum Chordata; class Actinopteri; order Myctophiformes; family Myctophidae; genus Electrona; species Electrona antarctica. Next base: position 13,331,387 of record NC_136804.1, read on the forward strand.
CCCCCTCCTCAAGGACCCCTGGAGTTCCCCGGACCCCATAACCCCCTCCTCAAGGACCCCTGGCATCCCCGGACCCCATAACCCCCTCCTCAAGGACCCCTGGAGTTCCCCGGACCCCATAACCCCCTCCTCAAGGACCCCTGGTGTTCCCCGGACCCCATAACCCCCTCATCAAGGACCCCTGGAGTTCCCCGGACCCCATAACCCCCTCCTCAAGGACCCCTGGCATCCCCGGACCCCATAACCCCCTCCTCAAGGACCCCTGGCATCCCCGGACCCCATAACCCCCTCCTCAAGGACCCCTGGGGTTCCCCGGACCCCATAACCCCCTCCTCAAGGACCCCTGGCGGTCCCCGGACCACCACTGCACTTACAGTGTCTCCTGTCCCGCCAGACGTGCCAGGGGGTCCTCTCTGGCATGGCTTGGCTTTGCCCCTTCTGCCCCGTACTCCCTGGGAAACAGAAGAAGAAAAAAAGTCACCAAAATATAAAGAAAGTAATTTTTTTTCTCCTAAATCATCTCTCCTTGACACTGACCACCTCTGGTAAAATCTCCTTTTATCCTTATTGAAAAGATAATGCTGTTCCCACCCCCATGTCAAGAGTGTTACCTAGGCTATTGTCAGGATACCAGGATGACTGAACCCAATATGCAGAGTCTCAAACAGGAAAGTTCAAAACAAACGTATTTATTGAAGCACGAGGCAGCTGACAAACAAAAGACTGTGGGCTCCATCTTGCGGCAGCGGCCCTTTTTCCTTAATTTGGGGATTTAGTATTGTGTGAGAGGTGTGGCCCCGTAAAAAAATTGCTATCAGTCCCTTAAACACCTCCATTACCCCTTACATTATGCATAGGTGTGGTTTTGGCGTTACGCAACTTGAACCAATCAGTGTGCCAGGTACCATTCCCTTTAAGAGATCTATTATCCATAATCCATTATGCCCTGGATCTTGCCTTATGGAAGAGCAAGCTGCCTTGGAATACATTTATTTTAGATACAGAGCGTTGTTTTGTGTCCAGTATCTGACTATTCTGCCATCCACTCCACGACCAACACAACTAAGTTGTGCTGGAAATACTTTGGCCTAATTCAGGTTTACAATAGAGCGTATGCATAAAGTGAGTGGCAAATCGAGGGACAAAGTGAGTGGCCAAAGTTTAACATTATTTAACGTCGTTTAGATCAGATCACATTGGCTGTATGGCTGTTAAGGTCAGAAAGCAGTTTTTTGCAACTCAGTAGGCGTTCCTGCATAACTTCTGGGTATGATGATGATGTCACGCGCATACCCTCAGTCAAAACACAAATTCATTTAAGGGAATCCTCTTATGTTACATAATTGACACACAGTATATTGACACGCACTTTGTACACCAATAGTCATATATTGTTCTAAACCTTTTTGGGTGAAATTATTAACTACATATACTTGTGAAGGGAAAGTGGAGGAGCTCCATCCTGAATGCTGAACCGTACAGCACGTCTCCACGAGGGTGCGACTAAGCCTCAAGGTCCCCAAGCCAAGCCCCAAGATCCGACACGACTGGAAGGCACTCGCAACCGACCCTGGCTTGCAGGCCAGGTATACGGAGGCGGTTAGGATGAGGCGCTTTGGGCAGCTGGACAAGGGAGCGGAGCCCAGCAGCAAATACAGGAGATTTGACTAGGCTGTGTGTTCCAATGCTGGACAGAGCTAGAACCCTGCGGTCCAGACATCCGGGGGTTGTAGCGGCACTTTGTCAACTTTGAGCGTGATCTATACTGTGGTGAGACGTGGGGCACTGAACGAAGCCAAGCAGTTTCTGTTCAGTACATAATGACACTCTACAAGGTTTTTTACGTTCTGGTGAGATTACAAAAAAGGAATTTGAATTTCTTAATAAACAGCATCCTAAGACACCAGTGTTCTATATTTTACCTAAACTTCATAAAAACTTTGAGAAACCCCCAGGTCGCCCCATTATATCGGGCATCGACTCAGTAACAGCACCTCTCTCTTCTTTTGTAGACTTCTTTATTAAACCTTTTAATGAACTCCTCCCGTCCTATGTGAAAGACACAGGTCACATGATATCCATTGTTGAAAACCTTGAACCCTTAAGAGCAGATACCTTTCTTGTCACGCTGGATGTAGAGTCGCTGTACACAAATGTACCTCACGAAGGCGGCATCCAGGCCCTGGAACATTTCCTATTAGAGCGCCCTACCTCAGCCATACCCTCTAACTCGTGCATTGTCAATCTGGCTGAGCTAGTACTTACACACAATTACTTCATGTTTCAGGATGACTATTTTCTACAAAAGAGGGGTGTAGTGATGGGGTCACCTATGGCCCCTAATTACGCAGGCCTGTATGTTGGGTACCTAGAGAAATCAAAGATTCTCAATCCTGCTCAAAACCCATTTTTAGCTAATATTACTCTTTGGAAAAGATATATAGATGACATCTTCCTTTTGTTTAATGGTACAAGAGAACAACTTAATAACTTTTTTTTGTTTGTTAAATCATGTTCAGATCATCTGAAATTTACCATGTCTTTTGATTTTCATTCTTTGAACTTTATGGATCTACTGATCTGCAGGGGAGAAGATGGTGTTTTATATACTGACCTCTACACTAAGCCTACTGACCGAAACAGCCTACTGAGAGCTGACAGTTGTCACCCGCTACATCTAAAAAACAGCCTACCATATAGCCAATTTTGCAGAGTCAAACGTATTTGCAATAAACCTACGGATTTGAACCGGCATTTGATAAAAATGCAGGCTAAATTTAAAGAACGGGGCTATTCCAATACCCAGATTGACAACGCCCTGGATAAGATCAATCATAAACCTAGGTCTGATTTATTTCACAGACGGTCAGAAAACAAGACTCAGTCAACCATCTTCTCCACTACCTATTCTAAAGTGTCATATTATCTCTCGTGGTCAGAATCTTAGAAATCACTTGGTCAAGTCCGATTTACCCCCTGTCCCAACCCCCACTCAACGTGTATTGGCGCCTATCCCTAACGGCAACTATAAATGTGGCTCCTGCGCTCAATGCAACAGCACTCGCAAATGTCATAAATGTAAGCATCCTCATTCTGGTAAAAATATCCCCATCAGAGGCATTATTACCTGCACAACTAGGGCTGTCATTTACCTTCTGACATGCCTGTGTGGCAAGGCGTATGTAGGTATGACTTCTTGTGAATTAAAAGCACGCATAGCTGTCACGGTGCTTATATGACCATTTCAAATTGTATGAAGAGAGAAGGTGGGTGGAAACGTGTCATGAAGTTTGTAATGATGGCAGTCAGTTGATGACTTTATAAATGAGTCACCACGGCGCTCAGCTTTTATCTTACTCTTCCTTCATGGAATACAAACTGTAAAGGTTTTCTGCTGGCAGATGCAAAGCTACAGTGGAGTTTTCGACGGAAGCTGCGCAACGTGAAGATACAAAGCGACACCCGACGTTTGTAGCTGCTATACAAGACCTATAAAGCCACAATCCCAATAAGTTGCGCAGATGGCTTTTTGAGTGGTGCAACCACTCCAAGGAACAGCAATGTCCGTGTTCACCTACCTATGTGACTCGTGTTCACCTATGTGACTCGTGTTAATGTGTGTGACTCATGTGTGACTCATGAGTACCAGTAGGGGCGCTGTCGTGCCAGAAACAGAGAGAGAGAGATAGTGTTGCACTGTTGCCTGCTGATGAGAGAGAGAGAGGGGGGAGGGGGGGGGGGGGGTGTAAGGGGGGCCACTCAGTTCACACGGGTGTGATTTTTAATATCACTGCTAACAATAGCTGTTTGTCCATCTGGCTGACGTACAGGATGTGTTGATTATTCAATCAATCATTCTCACCTCCCACTGTGGGCACTAACTAGTTATTTCTATTTGTAGACAAAATTGACAGTGGTGGAAAAAGTACTGTGACACATAACCCTTGAACCATATTGCTTTGTATAGTGTTAAACTAGTTCTAACGAGAGACGGGTTATGTGACATAACCTCACATGACGTACCGACCTGAACAAGTTTGATTTTGGTCCATTTGGCATATTAAAATGAGAAGGGTTATGTGTTAACCTGACGTACCAAAGTGAGTTAGTTTTATTCGTTTTATCCTGTGATTGGTCAAGCATGTCCACACATGTGCTCAGGTGCCTTCTAATGTGTTTTTCTGTGCTGTTTTTCCATAGTGATATAATCTTATTGGTCATTTAGTATTATTTTTCTGTAAAGCTGCAAAGAACCGGTGAGGCGTCTTTTTAAAATATATTTGCAGCACGAGGTGTTTTTGAAATATACATTCGAATTCTGTTTTTGTAGTTCCGATGGCTTTGAAATTTGTCGTGAATTCGTAAATGAGAAAGGGTACTTGGCCAGTCCTTTTACCCCCACGTACTAAGGAGAGTTCAGATATGTTTTTTATTGCCACTCGGGTTGTCTAGCACACCGGCCATGTTGCACCTCTGTAGGGTGGAAAATGGCTAGGTGTTTACATGTGTTGCAGTTTTTTTATGTGTACCTGAGCATGTTGGATTTAGAGAAAACTTCTGGGAGAAGAAGTTTTCTTTAGGATGGGGGGTGTGATGGCCCCTGGCCATATTTATTATTTAGTTTAGTTATACTTTTGGTTAATGATAGTAAGATAGTAAGTAATGATAGTATATTAGTAGGGGGGTATTGTGTTGGTCTGTGTGTTCTGTCTTCAGTCCAGGTGGAGAGCTGGAGGATTCTGTGAATGGGAGAAGAGGCTTGGGTGTTGGCTTCATTGCCAATCAGTTAGTAATTGATGCTCAGGTTCCTTCTCACCTGTGAGGACCTGATCACCCTGACAGGATTTGTGGCTGCTCTCGTCTCCATGGCAACGCTGAGCTGGAAGGCCCAGCCCACCACTATAAAAGCCAGTCTGAGCCTGACCGTCGCTGGGGAAGGAGGATTGCCTCCTTCCCCCAACCAGTGACTTTGATTATGATTTGAAGGGAAAGGATTAGGTTTGCTTAGTTGTAGTTTGCCATTTGTTGTTGTTAGTCTGATTTCAATTGCTCTTCTGCCAATTCAATTCATTGATTCATTTTATGTAAATACTAAATATTCATTAATTTATCCCCATTTTTGTTAATAAATTATATTTTTGCACAAGCTGCTGCTTCTCATTTTCAACATGTTGCGGGTCTTTGCCCCTAGACACTAAGGGTCGTAACAAGTACTCAAATGCTTTAAAAGTATCAATGATGACGTCGTAATGTCCGATTTCATGCTTGGTTGAATGCTGAAAATAGCCGATCTACAAGCTCACAACGCGTTGCGCTGCAATGTGTTGCATCTTGCATCTGCTACCCAAGCGCAACCAAACATAAAATGACATGCCTTTTAGCTCTGCTCGATCTAGTCCCTCCCTAACATTTTTGTTTTTAGTTCTTGTTATTTGATTGTCTTCATCAGTGAAAAAAGGTAGTCGACAGACATTTTTCAACACTGGTCTAGGTCCAGGTGCTGTTTTACGGCTGGCGGTTTTGAAGGAGGGTAGGGAGGCAGTCACAATTGTTTTGATGTCTGCGTGCGGTAGGGCATTCCACACTTCGGTGGCACAGTAGTAGAATTAATTCATCCCCATGTTTGTGCCATATCTGCAGAGGAATGAGATCAGTGAAGCCGCCTCTTGTGTCGTGGCCGTTTCCAACTCTTTCGAGGTATAGTTAGATGCTCCGTGCCAACCCTCCTCTCCTCAAGACATGTGAAGTGGAGCTGAGTGGAGAGAAGCACCTCTCCATGCTCCACTCCACTGCCACCACTCCACTCACAACCTCTCACCGCTCCATTCTGATGACCCCATTAAGACCTGGAACGCATCTGTGGCACCTTAGCTTGTAACCACTTTAACCGTTATTTGAAACTACCTGTTGAAAAATTGCACGCACGCACGCACGCACGCACGCAAGCACGCATGCACGCCTGTGGTCCTCCTGATGTGGCCTTACCTTTGGTCCCGTGTCCCCCCGCAGCCCCGGCGGTCCCGCCTGTCCCTCGCCTCCGTTGCTCCCGGCACTCCCTGCCGAGCCCTTGAACCCTGGGAACCCGGCGAACCCCGACACCCCCTGCGTGGAGGAGAATGAAGGAACCGGCTCGTTCATCGTATACCAGGGTTTTATTTCTATGTGAGAAGACATATACACTCACTGACTGTGTTTACACACATATTTTGGGTGGAAAGGAATCTTCCAAACTTCCCACGTTAGTAGTCCAGAACAGTGATTCTCAACCAGTGGTCCTGGAGGGGGTTCCAGGTGGTCCCCAGCTTTAAATGACGGAGAGTTGGTAACCAAATGGACCCTAATATACTGTAGATCTTTAACTCTTGAGAGTGTAAAATTATTATGGGTCCTTTATACCCAAAATATGCGTGTAAACAGCTTAGTGAATCGGGCCCTAAAAGGCCCTAAAAATCTTCATTCATGGAGATTATTTGTTTTTGTCACATTCCTATGCAATAATTTGATGACCGACGGAGTCTTTGAGACTCTTTCAGACTACTGATGAGCCTGTCGTAAAAATATATGGGGTGTGTAAGTACGTGTAATTGATTGGGTGAACTACTACTAAATAGTTTTATCGCTATGCTTGAAGAATGGAATTTGATTGGAGGTTTGATTGATTGAATATTCTATTGACGATTTCAACGTTACAGACGGTATAGGTAATAATTTAACTTCACACACACACACACACACACACACACACACACACACACACACACACACACACACACACACACACACACACACACACACACACACACACACACACACACACACACACACACACACACACACACACACACACACACACACACACACACACACACACACACACACACACCTTTTCTCCCTTGTGTCCTGGGACTCCATCCACACCGTTGATTCCTCCGTCCCCCTTATCACCCTGAACGTACAGTGACACAATATTGATTGATTGTAGAATGGGTACAGTTCAAACGAAAGTGCAGGTCAATACAAAGACTGCAATGGGGATAAAACCAGAAAAAGCACTAAGACTTGTTTACATAAGGGTCCTCCATTTTCAATTCATCAGAACATTTAGAGACGTACAAACAAATATACACTTCTATGAAAAAAAGGAAATCATCATATAGCTGTTAAAATATGACACTTTGTGTTTGAAATAGACACTAGTGCTTTCTAGGGTATGATTTGGTAGCCTGGCTAATAAGCCAGACTCAAATCACACTGTCGTGTGGTATTTGAGTCTGGAGATGCTGTGTATGGATCTTGTTTCCCGGGGGGCGGGTTCAAACATTTTCTCTTTGACGCAATTGGTCAGAGCTACTGTCAGTTAAAGGTCTCAAGCATTGAACGTCACTGTACCAAAGCCCGCCCATATTGCATACCGTGTCCCGATTGGCCACACCAGTTCTCTGGTGTAGGAAATGGGCGTACAATTGAGCCTCTCCAGACCGTAATCCGCCGGCAGGCAATTTCTTTTTGCCAATGGCTGATTCGGTCTGGCTTATTAGCCAGGCTAATGATTTGGGGCCCTATCAGATGAATGCAAAATGAATATCAACATCCTAATACTGTCAAATAATGATGTGTTTGTGTACACCGTACGCTAATATTGTATTCATAGGAGACCATATCCTATGGCATGCTCGTTTTACCCCGCCGGCTATACTGTACCTTGGGTCCAGTGAGTCCATGGAGGCCTGGTACACCAGCAGTGCCAGGTGATCCCGTGTCACCCTGTCACACAGAGATGATACGTCATATGTCACTTCCATGTCACACAGATATTATCAGTAACTGTACTGAAGTACAATTTTGAGATATTTGTGTACTTTTCTTGAGTATTTCCAATACCTTTACTTCTACTCCACTACAGTATATACATACTAGAGGCAAATATTGTACTTTTACTCCACTACAATTGTTTGAAAACTTTAGTTACTAATTACTTTATAGATTTGGATTATTATGACAAAACACACATTACCCACTTCAGCCCTATACATTTAGACCATTTGAAAATAGCAGATCTACAAGCTCACAATGTGTCGCATCGCGACACATTGTGAGCTTGTAGATCGGCTATTTTCAAAAGTTTCAAAAGTTAAAAAATTTGAAAACTTGAAATGGGACATTTCTGCATAATGAGTGTTTTCTTTTGGTACTTTAATTTTGATGCCAATACTTTGACTAAAATGTTATTTCTGGACTTTTACTTGTAACCGAGTATGTCTGCATTGCAGTATTGATACTTTTACTTAAGTAAAACATGTGTACTATTTCCACCACTGGATATTATTTACACACACACTTAAAGAGGTTTCATTTGAACAAACCAGTGTCTAACCTGTTCTCCGTTCAGTCCTGGAGTCCCCATGCGTCCTGGAAACCCTCTGAATCCCTGTCCATTCAAGTACAAACCAGTAAGATGTAGCACCATCCCAGTAAACTATTGTAAAAACTCAGTAAACTATTGTAAAACCCAATACAATTACATTTCCACAATTATGTTCTGCACTTGTCAACGCAAAAATTACACAGTGCTCAGGAGATAACAAGATACGATGTTATACTTTTAGCCTAAATGTCTTACTGTACCACTTGCTGTTTACATTTATGACTAATAAAGTATTGAATCAATCAATCAATGACGCTGCTACGCATCATATGGACATTTGGTGCTTCATCAGTCCTGCAGTCTGCAAAATTAGCACGCACACACACACACACACACACACACACACACACACACACACACACACACACACACACACACACACACACACACACACACACACACACACACACACAGAATATCACCGTCTGAACTGTAAAATGTTCTGTTTTGCATTGCACTATTATGGTACTTACGGTTCTGCCACTCTATTGGTGTGTTCTTTGGTACTTCCCACTACCCAGCGGGCTTTGCACTATACGCGGGCTTTTGCAGACAGTCTATTATGTGAATCAATGGCAGTGGCCGGTTTGTTGTTTTTGCAGTACGTTCAACTCAGTAAAGTTTGTCAATACAAAGAAGGTTGTCGTTTTTGACTTATCAATGGTAGCAGAGGATGGTTCACAACGTTAACTACAGAGTCCCTCCGGCGTTTGAAGAAAAGAAGTCTTATGAGAGCTGGAAAAATGAAGTTGAAATGTGGAAACGTGTCACTGAACTGGATACGAAGAAACAGGCTTTAGCTGTTGCTCTATCACTGACGGGGAGAGCTAGAGATACAGCGTTGGAAATACCTGCGGACGATTTGAACAAAGACGATGGGATGAAGACACTTGTAGAGGCATTGGATAATGTATTCCAAAAAGAAGAAAAAGACCGGGCTTACGACGCATACACGGACTTTGACAAGACTCGGAGAGAACATGACGTTTCCATGGCGGATTACATCGTCCATTTCGAGCAGAGGTACAACAAAATGCGCAGATTTGACATGTCTCTTCCTGACACTGTTTTAGCATTCAAGTTGTTGGATACAGCCGATCTGGATGTTAAAGATAAACAGCTTGCTCTTACAGCGTGTTCAACACTTACATTTGCAAGCATGAAGTCAGCTCTAAAAAGGATTTTTGGAGACAAGACTGTGTTACCCACGAGCAGCAGCGGAGGAATTCAAGTGCGACAAGATACTGCTTTTTATGTTGATCAGAGGAAAGACGGTAATTACGGGAGCAAATTCCGTTCCCAAACCAACCACACGAGGGCGCCATTGACTGGCTCAAACCCACTGGACAGGTATGGAAGGAGAACAAAATGTGCTATTTGTCAGAGTACGTTCCACTGGGCCAAGGACTGCCCACACAAAGCTGAGCATGTGAAAATGACGGAAGAAAATGCAGAGGCAGAAAAAATTGAAGAATGCCACATTACTTTGTTTTCTAAAGAGTCAATATCTGATGCTGAAATATTCATGGTGGAGGCCTTAGGTTCAGCTGTAATTGACACTGCATGCACCAGAACAGTCTGTGGTGAAAAATGGTTGGACAGTTACATTCATACACTGAAAGAGAGTGACAGGAATAAAATGGAAAATACACAGAGTAGAAGAGCTTTCAAGTTTGGTGATGGTCAAGTTGTTCATTCTACAAAAAAGGTGAAAATCCCAGCTAAGATAGGCCAAACCAAGTGCCATATAGAGACTGAGGTGGTCCCAGTGGACATTCCTTTACTACTAAGCAAAGCATCACTTAAGAGGGCAAAAGCTGTGCTTGACATTGAGAATGATAAAGCCACAATGTTTCAGAAACCTGTGCCCCTTGAAATCACATCCTCTGGACACTACTGTGTCAGCATAGTGGACAAAGATTGCACAGCCATGAATGAGCCCCAAGCTAATGAGGTTTTGGCCATAACAGATGGCATGAGTAAAGATGAAAAACGCAAAGCCTTGGTGAAACTCCACAAGCAGTTTGGACATGCTTCGGTTGATAAACTTAAAAAATTACTGACTAGTGCTGGAACTAATGATGATGAGAGCATTACTATTTTGAATGACATTGTAAGCAGCTGTGAAACATGTCTGAGATACAACAGAGCCAAGCCAAAGCCATCAGTTGGTCTACCAATGGCTTCAACCTACAATGAAACTGTGGCATTAGATCTGCATGAGCTAGAACCTAATGTGTGGTACCTTCACATGATTGATCACTTCACCAGGTTCAGTGCTGGTAGTATTGTGACCACAAAAAAAATCCAGTGAAATTGTGAGGCACTTTATTCATTCCTGGGTGAGTGTTCATGGAGCCCCGGCGAAACTTTATTTTGATAATGGCGGAGAATTCAACAATGAGGAAATGAGAGACATGGCAGAGAACTTTAACATTGAGACCAAAACCACTGCTGCCTACAGTCCATGGAGTAATGGATTGTGTGAAAGACATAACCAGACCCTTACAGAGATAATGTTAAAGGTGAAGAAAAGCAGTGGATGTGATTGGAAAACAGCCCTAGATTGGGCTCTGATGGCAAAGAATACAATGCACAATGTACATGGATTTAGTCCATACCAGCTGGTATTTGGGCAAAATCCAAACCTACCTTCTGTGCTAGTTGATAAACCGCCTGCCCTGGAGGGCACTACAATAAGTAAATGGGTAGGACAGCACATTTCAGCATTGCATGAAGCAAGGACAGCGTTTACTGAGGCAGAGTGCTCTGAGAGAATCAGGAGAGCTCTACGCACACAGCTTCGCCCCACAGATGAACACTACGAAACTGGAGACAAAGTGTACTACAAAAGAATGGACTGCAATGAATGGAAAGGCCCTGGAGTGGTAATTGGACGGGACGGCGTGGTCATATTTGTTAGACATGGAGGCACCTATGTCCGGGTGCATCACTGTAGACTACGCAAGGCCAAAGATCACTACACTGACAAGTCAGGTGACAGCCAAGAAAGTCAGACAGAATATAATGCAGCAGAATGTGACATGAACAATGTTGTAAATGTACCCGATACTGAATCTAGTGATGTACCTGACACAGAGAATGCTGCAGGGGACTCTAATAATGACACAGACAACATTGAGCAGGCTGATGATCCATCCAACCGACAACCTCCTATCATAAGAGCAGACTGCAGTATGAATCTAAAGGCAGGTCAATTTATTAAGTATGTGGAAAGAGACACTGGAATTTCACACACAGCAAAAGTGCTCGGCCGAGCAGGAAAGACAACAGGAAAAAACAAGAACTGGTACAATCTGGAGTACACTGAGCCAGTTAGCCTCACTGGCACAACCAGGTCAGCTGACCTTTCACAGGTTGACACACTGCGGATTGAACCATTGGACAGGGTGGAACAGCCACCTGACAGACATCACGATGATGTACTGGTTACAAAGGATGTGTCATTTGAATCAGCTAAACTTACTGAAATCAGTAACTGGAAAAAACATGGAGTGTTCAATGAAGTACAGAATATGGGACAAAAGTGTATTTCCACAAGATGGGTGTGCACACTCAAAGACACAGCAGACGGCATAGTTCCAAAAGCAAGACTAGTGGCGAGAGGTTTTGAAGAGCTAAACACAAAAGATCTCCCAAAAGACTCTCCAACATGTGCCTCAGAGTCTCTTAGACTACTCATGTCAGTGATATGTCAAAACCAATGGAAACCCCACTCTATGGACATTAAGTCAGCATTCCTTCAGGGAAATGAGCTATCCCGAGACATTTATCTCCGTCCACCACCTGAAGCAAAGAGTGAAGGAGCTCTGTGGAAGCTGAATAAATGTGTATATGGACTAAATGATGCATCACTGTACTGGTACAATAGAGTTAAAGAGACAATGTTGCAAACTGGAGGAAAGATGTCACAAGTTGACCCTGCCATTTTTTATTGGTTGGATAATGATTGTAATGTGTCTGGAGTGCTTGCTTGTCATGTTGATGATTTCATCTGGGGTGGTTCACACAGTTTCGCAACAACAGTGATCCCTCACCTGCAATCTGCCTTTCAAGTGGGCAGAGAAGAACATGACAGTTTTCGCTATGTAGGCATGGAGTATGTCACTGAAAGTGGAGTAACTTGTATGCATCAAGACAATTACATACAGAATCTTCAGCCAATTCACATGGACACCTCCAGAGCGATGAGCCGGGATGCTCCCCTGACTGAGAGTGAAATTGATGACCTTAGATCAAAGATAGGTCAACTTCTGTGGGTTGCCAGACAAAGTCGACCTGATATTATGTTTGATACTTGTGTCCTTGCAGCTAACATAAAACATGCTACTGTACAGAGTTTACATGACACAAACAAGGTGGTGAGAAAGCTAAAATCAGAAAAAGTGACACTGAAATTTCAGAACCTGGGAAAAGACAGCTCTCTAAAGCTAGTAGTGTTCTGTGATGCCTCACTGGGAAACCTTCCAGATGGTGGCACTCAAGGGGGACATCTCATTGTGCTGATGGGTGAGGAAGGAAGATTCTCACCTGTTTATTGGCAGTCAAAGAAGATCAGGAGAGTCGTCCGAAGCACACTTGCTGGAGAAACACTCGCTCTTGCAGATGCTGTTGACAGTGCTATTTCTCTTTCTGACCTCCATGCAGAACTTACCACAGGACATCTTACCCAGCATGTATTACCAATAGTGTGTGTCACTGATAACCACTCCCTTGCTGATGCTATCAAGTCTACTAAGTCAGTGACAGAGAAAAGGCTCCGCATTGAAATAAGTGGTATCAAGGAACTTCTTCAGAGCAAAAGAATCCAACGGATACTGTGGGCACCTACAGGAGAGCAGCTAGCTGATTGCTTGACAAAACGAGGTGCATCCGCACTTCAGCTCCTAAAGGCACTCAGTGTTGGAGTATGGAAAGTGGAATAGAGACTACTGTATTATTTTTTTGAACATTGAACTGTAATTTTGTTTTTGGTCACTATGTTCTCACATGCCTATGGACATTAATAATAGATTTTGTTTTTTTTGTTTTAAAAAAAGAAAAAGAAAAGAAAAGTGGGAGATTGTAAAATGTTCTGTTTTGCATTGCACTATTATGGTACTTACGGTTCTGCCACTCTATTGGTGTGTTCTTTGGTACTTCCCACTACCCAGCGGGCTTTGCACTATACGCGGGCTTTTGCAGACAGTCTATTATGTGAATCAATGGCAGTGGCCGGTTTGTTGTTTTTGCAGTACGTTCAACTCAGTAAAGTTTGTCAATACAAAGAAGGTTGTCGTTTTTGACTCTGAACAGTCTTCACCTTTTCTCCTTTGTCTCCATTGTCTCCTGCTAAGCCTGGCTCACCCGCATCTCCCTGTAAACACATCCTAACATCTTCATTTGAGTTCGCATTTCACAAGAAATTCTTGAACACAAACAATAGAAGATGCACAAACTTGGGAAACTCAACAACAAGTGTTTCAGGATACAGGAAGGCAGCATCGTACAGTCCATACAGTATGGAGGAGACGATGCTACATTCAAAAATGTACGTATACTTACTTACATACAGTATGGACCAAACTGTATGTAAGTATATATGTACATTTTTATTTATAAAGCACCTTTCGAAACAAAGTTACAATGGTGCTGAACACAGACAGTATAAGCAATCAAGTAAAAAACAAAACAAAAAAGGAAACAGCACAATAATGTAAAAAATACAATACAGCAAGAACTACACTTTAACATTCTCTTAAAGCCGTCGACCGACTCAGCATTTTTAACGCCTTTTGTGGTTATACTTTAGCTATAACTGAGTGCCGCGCTACAAGCTTGTAGATCTGCTATTTTTGAAAAATCGCGAAAATGTGGTGCAAATCTTCTTTCAGAGCGTTTTTAACTAAAATGCTTTGCTTCTGGGGGAGGTCCCTGGAACAATATATTTTCAGATGGGGGTCGGCGGCCAATTACATATCATTTTTGGGGTCCTTGACATGAAATATTGAGCACCACTGACAGAAACATAAGGTTTTTCATAAAACAGGATTTAAACAGGATTAATTTCGACGTCAGGCCTAAATGGGATAATGTAGGCGCAACCGCTGCAAAGGACCGGTCACCGGTCACTGCCAATGATCACAGAATGAAGAGAATTTGGCCGATTATCAGCTCTTGGCTTATTGGGCAATCCTGCAATGTGCAGGCCTCTCACGACTTAATTTATTACTGAGGCTTCAAATTGAGAACACAAAAGATTGGTCCGCGACCCAGAAATGGGTCCCGAATCAATATACAATACCTGATCCCCCTTCTGGCCTTGCAGTCCAATGTCTCCTTTGTCACCCTTGGCACCGTCCAATCCGTGGTCCCCGTTGCGACCCTGGAACCAAAAATGAAACCATGACCTCGATGAGGTAGACCCGGTAAATAAACACCAAAATAAAACTGACTTTACTAATGGGAGTTAGAGAGCTTCTGAAATGTATTTGTATTTGTATTTGTTTTCTTTTCATTAATAGACATCCTCCATTTTTTACACCACTCATTTGTATGAGATAGAATTTTTTGCATATCAGATTCACTTTCGGCCAGTAAAGCAATGTCGTCCGCGTACAAAAGGATGCTCACTGCAAAATCTCCACATTGCACACTACAGTTTAGTGACTTAATTGTACATGCTAGCTAGATCATTAATATAAATTGCAAATAAAGTAGGCGAAAGATTATCTCCTTGTTTTACTCCCAGTGGTGTTGGAAACCAATCTGTACAAAGTTCATTTATTTGAACACAGGCTACTGGTGCACTGTATAATGATTGTAATGATTTGTAGAACTTTCCATTCACTCCATATTCAGACAATCTACAAAAGAGTATAGGTCCCTGTTGATAAGATCGAAAGCTTTTTTGAAATCTATATGAAACAAGCAAATGTGGGTTTCCTTTTATCTAACCTAGTCCTTATTATTGTACATAGTGAATAAAGATGGTCAATACAAGCTCTATCTTTGCAGAATCCATTTTGTTCATCAAGTAGATCTCTAGATGGCACATAAGCCTTTCGTTAAGTATAGAGGATTATAATTTGTACACTGTACTCAACAGACTGATCCCTCTATAATTAAGGGGCACCCTTGGGTCGTCACTTTTAGAGATAGGTGTTATAATGGATCTGAACCACATAGAGGGAATTTTGCCCGTTTCAAAAGATTTCATTTCGCAGGTTTTCTATGCCTGTGGCTTTTCCTGTCTTTGCTTTATTAATTGCCAATGTGTGTCTAACTCGGATCACACTGCGACAGATTCGTGGCACTTCTAGACGCGAGGACCCGGGTTGAGCTTCTAGTATTTGTACACTGTGTGTGTGTGTGTGTGTGTGTGTGTGTGTGTGTGTGTGTGTGTGTGTGTGTGTGTGTGTGTGTGTGTGTGTGTGTGTGTGTGTGTGTGTGTGTGTGTGTGCGTGTGTGTGTGTGATTCATTGAATCCTACCTGTATACCATTGATGCCAGGTACCCCGTTATCTCCCTGTTAAGAAATTATGACAATTTCATACAGCGCCACCGCCATTTAACGGAGAGAAATTATTGTTTCTTCTCACTGGTTTCAAGTTCAAGAAGATTGATTGTTATTAGCCATGTTAAATATAAATAGAGATGAATGCATCCAGACCTTCTGTCCTACAGGTCCTCTCTTTCCAAAAGGTCCCACTGAACCCTTAGCGCCTGCATCGCCTTTCAGACCCTGAAGATGAAACAGTAAGCATCATCATTCATCACGTAAACCCTAATAATTACAGAAATCTGATACTGCTTGTTTTCGTTTTGTTTTTTGTTTTGTTTTCTTTGTTAGCCAGCCTATTATTTTCTTTTACCCCTTTGTTCTCCCAAGGTAGGTCATTAAGGTCATTATGCCAATTAATGTCCCCTGCCAATCCCCACACATTTCTGTGTTGTCACCACAGCTGCATGGCTACGAGCCATTGTGAGCTTGTAGATCAACTATTTTCACAATGTTTGCCTCTTTCTTACGTAATATTTGACAATTGTGGCCACTTTAGGCATTTAAAAGGTCTTAAAAGGCCTTACATTGTAACTTTAGAAATGTGCAGATACCCTGTATACACTTTTAGGCAGATACCCTGTGTACACTTTTAGGCTACTGCATGTTGGTTTATTTACTGTTGAGTGAGAAAATGTACATTAGACTAATCAAGTGGGGACCAATTCTGCAGTGGAGGGCATGTGCTTTAAATCTGTCTGTTGATGGCGACTGGTACGTGACATACGCTCAGGCACTGCTTAAGTGCTCCTGAGCAAGGCACAACAAGACCTTCATTCCGTGGCTGTCGGGCAGAAACCTCTTATCTTCATATTAATCCAAAATAACTTTTTGTGTTTTTCCGTACGACAGTGTCACAAAAAAGTTTATATCAGATCCACACGCTCAAAGCGTAGCACATTGTGAGCTTGTAGATCTGCTACTTTTGCTATTTTTGAATTTTTATCCTGAAAAGTAAACGTTTTGGACCCAACCCGGCCGCAGCACGATGCGTTGTGAGCTTTTCACTGAGCAATACCTGCACACAAGAAAGTAAAGCTCACAGCTTTATGGTTAGGGTTAAAATTGGAAACAAAATAATGAAACCAGCGCGTGCGTGCGTGCGTGCGTGCGTGCGTGCGTGCGTGCGTGCGTGCGTGCGTGTGTGCGTGCGTGCGTTTATGTGTCTGTGTGTGAGAGTCAGGACGAGGAAGTAAAAAATAAATGTTTTGAGGTGGTTTGTTTCTACCTTGACTCCAGGAGGGCCGTCCTCTCCCTTCTCTCCCTTGTCACCATCGAACCCTGGGGGACCGAGCAGACCCTGAAACCAGCCCAACGTCACAGACCATTAAAAAAAAGCTAAATCAGTGGTTCCAGGGGAGGCCCACTTGAAAGTCCTGAGAGCATTCATATAATACTAATACATTTTGTATACAATACATTTTCAGGTGGGTTGCTAATTTCAGCCAATCAGGAGAGAGTACCCATTCATCAGCTTCAATTTTAAAGTGTTCCGGTTCCAATTGTGTTTGTTCATTTCTTTGAGTCATCCCTTCCAATACCACTTGTTTATCCTGAGTTCTCTGTCCTGATTGGATAAAATTGGTATTCTGAAGAAATATTTTCTGTTTATTAAAGAGCTGAGTACTGAACAAACACTCTATAGCAAAGATGACCATCAGAAAACATCACTATTTAACAAGTTCTTTTAGGTGTGGAGTTCACACCTGCACACATTCAAGCTTTTATATAGAATTCTGTACTAAAACTAATCTAACAAAAAACATGTTGTATTGGGGTTCCCAAACTTTTCACCCCGCGACCCCAAAATAATGCTGCCATTGACTCGCGGCCCCAACCTAACCCCGGAGGTATCATTTTATGCACATAAACGTGCACGTATATGGTGCACATTTGTCCGCACATGTAATGCAAGCCTAGGGCTATGTAGGGGTTTTGTAACAATTATGATTAAAATGTATTTGTTATCATTTTTACATTTCACTCATTCTGTTGAATTCTATTGAGGTGTGTAAAATATTTTTGATGACCCATGGTCCCGCGACCCCATGGGTTCCGACCATAGACATATAAACATAGACGCCCTTTCCGGCTCTGGAGCGTATGTGCTCAAGGGAGGGCAAAACATTCCCGAGATTCCTTGCGAAGCACCGCGGAAGCATTAGTGTGCGTCACAGAGCGCATGTTCGGGTCTGATAAGTCCCGGAAAAGATGCGCTGTGATTGGTCAGGAATCACTTGAGTGACAGCGTGACGTAACGTGCCTTCCACACTTCCGGCGTACGTCCTCCCCAGTGTAAATTCTTCAACACACATTGCTCCAACGAACTGCAGCGGCCAATGAGGCATCTATTTTTTTCAATACTCTATATTATGTGTGTGTGTGTGTGTGTGTGTGTGTGTGTGTGTGTGTGCGTGTGCGTGTGCGTGTGCGTGTGCGTGTGCGCGTGTGCGTGTGCGTGTGCGTGTGTGTGTGTGTGTTTACACCAGAACCACTGGTGTAAACAAACTTGACAAGACTTTAAGGAGACCTACCGCTTCTCCCTTGGTCCCTTTGTACCCGCGAGGTCCTTGGATCTGGAGAACACTCCCCTGTGGAATCAAACCATTAGTCCTCAACATGAAAGAAAGACCACATGTTTCAGTACATTTACATTTGTAAATTAGCACTTATATATACTCATACTGCAGCGTCACACAAAAGCAGCAAAAGTAGCAGATCTGCATGCTCGAAAGGTTCGCACCACGTTTTGAGCTTGTCGATCTGCTACTGAATTTGGAATCGTGAAAGGTAACAGATTTGGACATATGAGGTTTACACCCGGCAGAGACAATATAATGGAAGACCCGGATGCCAGTAAATATGTTCACAATTGAGCAGTCAAAAATATAATAATTATCATTCAACTTTCACCACTTCACAAAAACCATATCGTACCCGCTCTCCTCTGAACCCAGGTAATCCGTGGTCACCCTGGAAAGAAAGAGAGACAAGGTTATACATTTCTGATTTGAAATTAGATGAATAAACAAACATTTATCTTGTCCTCCAAACACGATATACTGTACATTTATATTCCCATTCCCAGTGGAGGCATATGTGACTCCATTGGGAATGGAGTCTGCGAGGAGTTGAGAGCTTGTAGTTCGGCTATTACATTTCGACAAAGAGCAAAGGTCTGCGAGTTTACAAAGTATTGAGGGTTTAAGTAGTTAAAGGACAACTTTGTTTTTCTTTTTTTCAACCAAAGTAAAAGATGAAAAGATTTTTCATTTTCTGGGGGGAGTTGAACCTATGACACACAGTATGGCATCGCCCTAGTATCCCCCGTCACATTCAGTAGATCCCGTGATCTTTTGTGGCCAGATGTAATTTCCTGGAGTCTAGTAGGACTATAGTAAATAACAATAAACAAATTGCTGTGAAATTTTGTAAAAATAAATAAATAAATAGACATATTTAGCCCCATGCCCTGGCAAAAATAGCTAAAATCTGAAATGGAAGAAGATGATGATGATAATGATGCCGCTACGCCTCAAAGAGCAACAGCAATCAGACGAGCAGCTAAAACGGCCGGGCCAAATGATTGCATTTCAGCCAAAATCAGCCAAATTACGTCAAGAGAGGAATCTTTCTCTCTCTGGCTAGTGGCGAGCATGCAGTCACAGAGAAACACAAAGTGTTTGCACACCACAAATTGACCGATTCTGTGGACAGCAATTGCTCACATCCAAAGCAATGTTGCGATGATTTAGAGTCTGCATTCTGTTTCATTCGCACAATTGACACACCGCTGCTAAAAATACATTGTAACCATCTGTACAAGGTTTGTGATGCCTACCGTTCCATTGTTATTTATTTTATTTTTTCCTTTTCATCTATTATGTGTTGACGTACTGTAGCCCAGGGGTTCTCAACCCGTGGGTTGTAAATAATTTACAATTGCTGACTGATAGCCCAGGTAGCAGGGGTGGACTGGCCACAGGACGTACCGGTCATATTACCGGTGGGCCGCTCAATGATGATGATTAAAAAATAATAATAATACAAAAAAATTAACAGGCAGGCAAAGTGAGTGACAAATAAACCTCTTCTATCTTGAATCCTTTTGCCAGCATTCTTGTGAGAGCAACAAAGGGTTGTGTAGTTGTCTGTTGGTTTGTAATCATTCATGTTGTTCTGTAAAAGTGGTGGTATTAGGGCTTGTTTGTGTGTTTGTGTGTGCTTCGACGGAGCGGGCGGTAGAGTTTATGCTATCTGCGCGCTGGTTGTGGTGGGCCGGTCTGGGCCAAATTCGCACGAAAATGACCGGGCCGAATTTTTGTCCCAGTCCAGCCCTGCCAGGTATGAAAGTATACTGCGCACAGATATTGAGAGATATTATGAAGAATTCCTATTATGATAAATCTGCCCACCTTTTCTCCTTTGCCCCCTAGTAAGCCTTTTGAACCCTGCAAAAATAGGTCAAACACAAGAAGACCTTTTCATCTCAGTGTAAATACAATTTACAATGTAGGCATTTAGCAGACACTGTTAATCCAGAGCGATTAACAGTAATCAAGGTAAAAACAAGGAAATACATATAGAAACAGCAATATGGGATCATATAGGCAAACAAAGAACCTATCATCAGTCTAGTCTAAACAGAATATCGAAAGAAAATAATAATCTGTACAATGAAATTATACACACTTTAGGATGCCAGGTCAACAAATGAACCTGTCATCTGTTTAAATATCATGCCACCTAAACACATTTTAACCTTTGCATAAGACTGCAAGGTAATCAAGCCTAGGTGCTACGGCAAGTACGGGCTAAAGTGGAGTCTGCTGAGGTGAGTCTTCAGATTGCATGAGACATTTTGTCTTGTCGCCTCGTCTTATCTTTGTCTTTATCTTATCTTGGTCTCAGAAAACGTTCTTTAAATATATTTGTATCCCAGTTACTGGGAGGCCGTCGAAGTTACTCACTAGAGGGCCGGTGGGGGCTTTAACTCCAGGAGTGCCGTTTTCACCCTGAATATGAAACACAATCACACAAAGAATTGCATAATAAAACTTAGATTATATACATTAAGCAAGAACATATTCTACGTACGTATACATTAACATTTCTAAGTATAAAACTCACCCTTCTACCAGGGTTGCCGGGTATACCCCTGGAGCCTGGCACTCCTCGAACACTCTCCCCCTAGCAGGGATAATGTGAAATTAAATCAAATCAACTTTTGGGTGGATTTCAATAGGTTAAAAAGCAAAGCAAACAGTCCAACAGGCATTAAGTTCGACAACACCGTCGTTCCCAACATGCGTGGCAGGTTAAAACTAACCTGTGGCTCCCGACATGCGTGGCCGGTTAAAACTAACCCGTAGCTCCTGACATGCGCGGCAGGTTAAAATTAACCCGTGGCTCCTGACATGTGTGGCAGGTTAAAACTAACCCGTGGCTACCGACATGCGTGCCAGGTTAAAACTAACCCATGGCTACCGACATGCGTGGCAGGTTAAAACTAACCTGTGGCTCCCGACATGCGCAGCAGGTTAAAACTAACCCATGGCTACCGACATGCGTGGCAGGTTAAAACTAACCTGTGGATACCGACATGCGTGGCAGGTTAAAACTAACCCATGGCTACCGACATGTGTGGCCGGTTAAAACTAACCCGTGGCTACCGACATGCGTGGCAGGTTAAAACTAACCTGTGGCTCCTGACATGTGTGGCCGGTTAAAACTAGCCCGTGGCTACCAACATGCGTGGCAGGTTAAAACTAACCTGTGGCTCCCGACATGTGTGGCCGGTTAAAACTAACCCGTGGCTACCGACATGCGTGGCAGGTTAAAACTAACCCGTGGCTACCGACATGCGTGGCAGGTTAAAATTAACCCATGGCTCCCGACATGCGCGGCAGGTTAAAACTAACCCATGGCTACCGACATGCGTGGAAGGTTAAAACTAACCCATGGCTACCAACATGCGTGGCAGGTTAAAACTAACCCGTGGCTACCGACATGCGTGGCAGGTTAAAACTAACCCATGGCTACCGACATGCGTGGAAGGTTAAAACTAACCCATGGCTACCAACATGCGTGGCAGGTTAAAACTAACCCGTGGCTACCGACATGCGTGGCAGGTTAAAATTAACCCATGGCTCCCGACATGCGCGGCAGGTTAAAACTAACCCGTGGCTACCGACATGCGTGGCAGGTTAAAACTAACCCGTGGCTACCGACATGTGTGGCAGGTTAAAACTAACCCGTGGCTACCGACATGCGTGGCAGGTTAAAACTAACCCGTGGCTCCCGACATGCGCGGCAGGTTAAAACTAACCCGTGGCTACCGACATGTGTGGCAGGTTAAAACTAACCCGTGGCTACCGACATGCGTGGAAGGTTAAAACTAACCCATGGCTACCAACATGCGTGGCAGGTTAAAACTAACCCATGGCAGACATTGGTACATCAGTCCTGGTGTATTAATGCCGATAATGCTGATCAGTTTCGTTTTTATGAATAAAAACAGATGAAAAAGTATATCATAAATACCTTATCACCTTTCACTCCAGGCGTACCGTCAACACCCTGTGAAGCAAACAACACCCCTCCTGTTAAACCTGTTAATCACGATTACAATGTAGGCCTTTAGCAGACCCTCTACTGTACGGTTGGCAACTCTAACTTCTGTTACCTGTACGCCAGGCGGTCCTCGCCCTCCGGGGGTCCCAGGTGTTCCGTTCTTCCCTCGTTTTCCTCTGTCCCCCTACACAACACACTCCCGTGTTACTTGAACTCTGATATATTCATTTCATTGTCAAAGTATTTGTATACTACGTATACTACGTATACATATACGTGTATGTGCAGCGACAATACATTTAATCTAATCTAAAAAAAAACATGGTCCATTTTGAGTCACACATTGTGAGCTATTTTTTGGAATAGATAATTGAGTGTATGTAACCACTGGTTCCCAAACCTTTTAGTTTGAGACCCAAAATCCTTTTTTTATATTCATGAAATTCTTCTTTGTTTGAAATTCATGTATTTTTTGTACGTTTTTTAAATGTTTTGAAAAAATTTAGGAAACTAATAAAGATAATGGGATGTTTATGTACTCGTGACCCATGTGTCCACGACCCACCAATGGGTCCCGACCCAGTGCTTGGGAAACAGTGGTATAGACAGTATTTGACATATTTATTACCTCTCTCCCGGGTAATCCGGGGTCACCAGCATGACCCTGGGATCCCGGGGTACCTGAACTTCCTGGGTTGCCACGAATACCCTGGATACCTTGAGCACCCGAAGGCCCCTGCTCCCCTGGCTCCCCCTGAGGAGGGGGGAGGGGGGGGGGGATTAAAAGTGAGACACAAAGGGAAACAGAAAGTTCTAATGGGCTTTCAAAAACATCTACCAGTAATTTCAAATACACTGAAGTGTTCTCGGGGTGCAAGAGTTAATTTATGTCCTTGAGTATGTTTGCTATTTTTGCGTAACACCTCGTTAAACAGGGCTAACCAAATGAGTAAATCATTAATCATTTAAGACAGACAGACAGACAGACAGACAGACAGACAGACAGACAGACAGACAGACAGACAGACAGAGCAATTTCACCTTATGTCCTGGAGGACCAGCCTGTCCTACTGGACCTCTGTGACCGATGCCTGGCTCACCCTAAACACACACGCACACGCACACGCACGCACGCACATTTTAATGATGCATTTTTAACGTAATATACGTATAGTCTCAAAGACATGCAGCCACAAATTAAAGTGAAAAGTGTAAGAGAGGGTGATGCATTGTGAATGAGAATATTCACGTTTGCTTACCTTGTGTCCTTTTTCACCAATTCCCCCCTGAAAAGAATGAAAAAGGAATGTAAACAAATTAGACTTACACCAAACCATAATTTGTCTGTCTGTCTGTCTGTCTGTCTGTCTGTCTGTCTGTCTGTCTGTCTGTCACCTGACAGAGATGATGCAGTGCTCACTTTTTTCAGAAATCTTCCTGTCCAGATTTGGGTGTGTATAGCTACACGGTGGGGGAATGATGAATAAGAATAATTTACAGTATTTCCACATTGATCTTAATGATCGATGGAAGCAGCACTCTGAGGACATCAAAGCGTCGATCTGACGTCTAAGTGGAAACGCTTGAAGCTCTTCCTGAGGTGTGACATCAGTGGATGACGGTGATGCAAAATGTGAGCAGGAGTTTTTATGCTTTTAAAAGGGCCAGTGGTTCTCAAAACATGTTCATGTCAAGGAATGACCCCATCAATTAATATGTAGGTGGAGTCACCTTTTGAAAAGTATTTGGTGGCAGGGACCCCCATAAGATATTTAGAATTATTCCACAAGTACTGTACTGTAGGCTAAGTGGGGAGAAATTGGATGACCTTCTAGCTGGTGAAATAGTGAAATTCACCACTTTTAACCTGGTGGCCCCATTTTGTGCCTGTCATACGCAAAACAGTTAGAATTGAAGCTTGTAGTATTTTCGCTATTCTTTGAAACGGATTACGTACTTAACTAATTTCACATAATGCATGTAAAAATAACCATATGTTGAAATCAATCCAACATTGGAACTTTGACTTTATGATGCTGTATAATGTTTTTGCCTTCTAAATGGATATAGTTATTAATTCATAATAATACAGGCTGTTGACGTGCAGTCACCTTTGGTCCAAGCAGTCCGTTCTCACCCGGGCCTCCCTAAAGACAAACATGTACTGTATGTCAGTCATCACATGATTATCACAGAGAACTAAAAACCAAGAAAACATGCAGTACTGCCATATGCTGATCCTTTAGTATACTGATGATGATAGGAAGGAATATGACTTGAAATATTAAATATAATACGCGTGCGTGCGTGCGTGCGTGCGTGCGTGCGTGCGTGCGAGAGGGAGTGCGTGCGTACGTTCGAGAAGGAGTGCGTGCGTGCGTGTGAGAGGGAGTGCGTGCGTGCGTGTGAGAGGGAGTGCGTGCGTGTGTGCGAGAGGGAGTGCGTGCGTGCGTGCGAGAGGGAGTGCGTGCGTGCGTGCGAGAGGGAGTGCGTGCGTGCGTGCGTGCGTGCGTGCGTGCGTGCGTGCGTGCGTGCGTGCGTGCGTGCGTGCGTGCGTGCGTGCGAGAGGGAGTGCGTGCGTGCGGGAGTGCGTGCGTGCGTGCGTGCGAGAGGGAGTGAGGTTATGTTTAGGGTTTAGAATTAGGCATTTAGAGGTTAGGTTCATGAAGAGATCTGTTCTACAAGCTCACATCGTCTCACATCGTGACGATGTGAGACGATGTGAGCTTGTAGATCTGTGATTTGGTGCATATACAACACAGCAACTACATACATCTGTGTTAATATTCTATGCTCTGTTGATGAATTGAGTCCCGATGCAGGACCTTTGTCGTGTCATCCGAAAACAGGCCAGTTGTGTTCGCATGGATGCCTGACAACGCCGGATGCACCACGGTGGATTTGAATTTCAAACCCACAACCTCTGTGATGGTGGGCAGGCACTTTACCACTGCACCATCACTGAGGATACGTCCCAGGTGCATCCATGTATGTATGTATTTTGTTTAGTTATTCTATTTATAGTGACTCATAGGAATAGACTACGTGACAACCAGGAATAGTCTGGTGACCACCGGAGAGACGGGTGGCAGCCGGAAATTAGACGGCACCCGGGAGCAGTATGGGTTGGCGCCCCAGCCTGTGTCTTCCGTGAGGAAGAAGCCCAACAAACCAAGGGCAAGGTGGAGCCTGCGGAACTGTTGCGGCTCGAGAATCCACCATTCCTGAAAGTGCCTGGTGCTGGGAGTCTGGTGCAACGCACAGGGCCTGACCTGGTGAGAGCAGGAGTGGACCTGGTGAGACGTAGGAGGGGCCCGGACAGGAGTCAACCCACAGAGCCTAGTCCTTCCACGCGCCAGAATGGTACCTCCCAGTCCCGGCAGAGTAGTTCAGGAAGAACGGATTGTGTGGCCCTGGTTTTTCCCTAATGGGACTGATCGAGGGTAGCTACTGGGACGTAAGTCGGGACTTGATCACCCCGGCTGGGTCACCTGAGTGAGGGGTATGATGTTGGGAGACACGAAACCCCGATGACCTTAGGATACATCACTGAGGATATGTCCCAGGTGCATCCATGTATGTATGTATTTTGTTTAGGGGTGCTCCTATATTCAGCTAATAGTGTAGATTTTCGTCTTACACAAAAATTAAATTCCCATTGACAATGAATGGAGAATTGACGTCATGTGTTTGAGCAAATCGGCTATTTTCGTCCGACACAGAGATTAAATTCCCATTGACAATGAATGGAGAATTTACGTCATGTTTGAATCGGCAAATCGGCTTAGTGTCTAGTTTTGTCCCACACAAACATTAAATTCCTATTTACAGTGAATGGACAATTTTAGAGGGTTTGATGATGTCAGATCGACATAGTCGTGATCTTCATGGCCATATATGGAGCGTGTCATGAGGCGTGACGGACCGACTACCTTCAGGAGCATGTCACGAGGCGTCGTGATCTTCATATTTGGAGACAATATGGAACGTGTCACGAGGCGTGATGTCACGATGTGTGATGGACTGACAACCATATATGGAGGCGTGAGTAACGGAGTGACGAACAAGTTTTGCAGGTTTTCATAGTATAACCTGCGACCTACAGTCGCAACAAATGTGTGTGTGTGTGTGTGTGTGTGTGTGTGTGTGTGGCTGTGTGTGTGTGTGTGTGTGTGGGGGGGGGGGGGGGGGGGGGTCTCATACCTTCAGATAGTAGTATTCGGGTGGGTATGGCACAGGCCCTTCATCTTCATATCCCTGCCCACCCCCCTCCCCCGCCCGAGCTCTCTCCATCTCTGCACGGTGTCTCTCTCTCTCCCACTCTTGTCTCTCTCTCTCCAGGTCCCTGCCTCCTGTTCCCTTCTCCTCCTCCTCTTCCTCCTCCACGGTGGCCTCTCTCTCTGGCTCTCCCTCACTCTCCCTCTCCCTCTCCGCCTGCCTCTCCCTGTCCAGCACCATACGTTCCCTCTCCATCTCCATCCTCTCCCTCTCTCTCTCCGCTCCCAGTCCATCCTCCTCCTCTTCCTCCCACCCTCTCTCTGCGTCCACATCCTCCTCTCCCTCCGTCCTCCACCCGTCTCCGCTCCTCTCCTCCTCTTTGTCTCCGTACTCCGGGTGAGGGTCATCGCCTCCGTCCCTTCCTCTCCCCTCCTCCTCCTCTTCCTCCACCTTCGTCGTCCGTCCTCCCTCCTCTTCCGCCTCACTCTGTTCCTGTACGTCGTCACTCCTGAGGAAGGTGTGAGGGTCGGGGTTCGCTCGCTTCTGGGAACAGGTGGACAGGTTCTTTAGAGTGAGAAGCGCTCTATTGGTCTCATCAATTTATCATGCCATATGAAAAGCACTCTATCGTCACTTTAACTTCTCATTGTTTTATTATGGATCAATGCTTATAATCAATGCTTCTTTTGTCCATCACAGACTTACATTCCAGCTGTTGAAGCCACTGGCACCAGGAGGCAATGACTTTGAAGAAAAGACAGAAGGCGCAAATGTTCTCATTTAAGTGAGTAAAAAGTAGTACAGTACTGTAATATTCCTAATATTCTGGTGTATAGTGTATACTATATTTACAGTACAGTCTTGTGGACAATGTCACACCAACATTACACTGCTTTAACTGTATGAGTGAGTGATAAATAAACCCATCTCATTCCATCTCTGACTTAAATAATATGAAGGAAAAAAAATGAAATAAAATAAATCAATGGCACCATCACCCCGGTTGAGGTGGGGTGGGTACAAAAAATGGGTACAAAAAATATTTTTTGTAATTGTGTCCTCAAAATTTGAGGACAGAATTATATAGCCCTTTCCTATACCCAAAGTCACTTTAACATGAAGAAAAGGAAGGAAGTTTGAGGAACCAACTTTAAAAAGAAAAAGACAGAAATTGTAAAAATGTTCAGTTGCTCAAAGGAACACTCGAGTTGTTTTTCCAATCTTGTCCCAATGAAGGCTCTGTAAACGATTGTTCCATTTATGTCTGTGCCTGAGAGGCAGCTTGAATATGTATTCACAAACGTCATGGACGTCAAATATGACTCATTCGCCGAGTGACATCAACCGGGGTGATGGCGTTATCAAAAGAACTGCTCAATCTGGGAACCTACTGATCACTTTCAACCACTTTCACCCTGCGCTGCAGGGCTCGTCATCACAGGCCAAAGTGTTTTTGAACAGGGCTTGAGAATGTGTTTTTTCTTCTTTCTTTTTTTTTTTTTACATGCTCTTACGCACGCATGACAAATAAAGAGATGCTCAAAAACCAACAACTCACCTTTTGAGAGTCTTTGTATTGACGTCTGCCTCCCGGTACTCCTGGCATGTGAGCCTACAACGGGCAGTGACATCGGATATGTATCAAATAGGCCTATGATTTATCAGCAGTAATATCTGATATGTAGCAAATATGATAGAAAATGGGATATCAGCAGTGATATAATGGTGCATTTATATAGGCGCTTCACAGAGATTGTGCATTACATTCACCCATTCACACACATTCACACACACACACTCACACACACATTCACACACACTCACACACACATTCACACACCGATGCCGGAGGAAACCATCCAGGGCACCAACCTGCATGGTTGGTGCCCTGGGAGCAATTTAGGGGTTCAGAGTCTTGCTCAAGGACACTTCGACACTAACTCTGGGGGAACCCGGGTTTGAACTGGGAACCTTGCGGTTCCCATCCGGTCACTCTATCCCTGAGCCACTGCCGCCCTATAGGAAATATATTACCTCCTAGCACAGTATAGGCCTATACAGTTGGAGGCCATCGATATTGTCCTTTTCTTTTTGCTGAGGTTTGCGTGATCTGCGCAAAAGGACAGTTAACCCATTTTGGGCGGGAACCCCTTTTGGTGTTTTAGACATTATGTTATAATTTAGCTATTGAAAAATAGCAGATCTACAAGCTCATAGCGCGCCACCGAGTGGCGCGCTACGAGCTTGTAGGTCTGCTATTTTTGAAAAATCGTGAAAATATTTATTTCAGAAAACTGGAGGATTTAGAAGGATTTTTTTTAAATGTTGAGGTCAGGCCTAAATGGGTCAAATGATAAGGAACAATATCGATGGCCTCCAACTGTACAAGTATAAGTCTCTCCTCTTCTTTTTCCCCTTGGCACTTAGAGCTCAATGCTTGTTGAAAATGTGTATTTGCTACTAATCGTGTGCCTACCATGTGATCAGGCCAGGGGGCGCTCTTCTTGATCCTCCTGAGATGAAATCCATCCACCTGGGTCAATGTTTTTAAACATGATATTCAATACAACGTCATGCATGATCTACAACCTACACAGTAACACAGACATGGTTATTACCAGTGGTTTCGGGTAACTAAGTACACGTAGAGTATCTGAGTAGTAGCTTGTGACTTTAATTCACTCTACTACATTATACTTTTCATTCCACTACATTTCTAGGAAGGGACATCATATAACTGGTCCACTCCTCACAAATGCTGATGATAATATGGTTCAATTTATGTCTATTTTGGATACTGTATCTGTATCTCAGAGAAGATTTATTTAATTTTATTCAATTTTTAACATGTGAACACAATGGCTTCCGTTATAGCATTCTAACTTTCCAGGAATTGCTAACTTTCCGTTTCGATGAGCTTGGATTCCCCATCGATGATGTCACTTGTAGGTGGATTTCTGAGAGACAGAGTGAGTATAGACAGAAATGCTGCCATATTTGCATGAGCATTACTAACAGTACATACTAAATCCTCTTTGTTCCTTGTGGAACATAAGGCTGTGGCTATATGTGGTGCTGTCCTGTGCAGCATGTTGTGCCTCGCCCCATGTTAGGTTCCCCATCTTCAGTAACTGAGGTCAGAACTGAATCATGAGCATTTACTGAGTATCAATTATATGAAGATAGGTTGAAAATGGGTGAAGTTTTGCTTTAAGCGCCATTTAGAAAGAGTGAAAACAGTCAAGCTCCATGCTTGACTACCTTGTCTGGAATATGGAGATGAGATGTTTCTGCCCGGCAGCAACGAAAGACTATAGGCCTATATTTGTGGTATGACCGTTTCTCTCAACAAAAACTTGTGGTGTGGTGATGTGATGTGATTTGTCATTATTGTTTTACTCTTGTCAACAAAGCAATATTAAAATGTTTTCAGGTTTACCAGAGATGTCTTGTGTCTACTGTATAAATAGGACAATGAACATTGATTATCTTCTTAAAGGGACATTTCACCGCTGGAAGAAACTGGAGTCACTCAATGCTAATAGTATTTGTAGTAGATAACAGTAGCATAATTTGAAATGTGCACCCTATGGCCAGAAAAATAATGTACGGTATTCTGTTTGTTTGACTAGGGTGATTACTGAATTCCTACAATGACCATAATGCTTTGGTGCACTGCTCCTCCTTGTGGAGAGGGCCGTCTTACTGAGACAACATGTAGTCCAGGAAGGAAGTGAGACCACTGAGATCACTGGCACTATGAAACACCTAAAATATCTAAAAACACACATTACACTCATAAAAACTCCTGGAAAGTGTTTATTGTGTCCTAAACATCATTAAAATAAGATCTGGTTGCACAAGGGGTGCAGTGGCCCTTTAAGGATTATTCTGTTGATTTGATTGATTGTTTACAGTATATCAATGAATCAACTTAAAATATATATAAATAAATAACGTAACACATTTATATATCAATTCAGAATGGAGTAAAAATGTGAAAAATGTGTAAATTCCGTCAGACTTTGGTGCTCTATGGTGTTGCATAATAGATAAATATAAGAATAAAGGACACAGCCATGTTTATAAAGTTATTTGAACATACTTTACTTGGGCTACATGCATAGAAAGGTTAAACACGGGAGAAGGACATTACAAAAAAACAAAAACAAAAATGTCACCAGTGGAAAAAGGTTTTGTAAAATAGATATTATGTAGCTGATCAGAGCAACATATTTATTTCTGAATGTTAGTTATTCAAAGTGTTATTCAAAAGTAAACAAAAATACAATCTTTTGTCTCCGTGTTTCAATAAATAAAGCTTTTCATGACAACTTGATACAAAATGGATACACAAACAAATCTGTTATAGCAAAGTGGTTCTAAATCAGCCCATCTAATCTAGTCTTTGCAACACACAAATATTGTTGTTTATTTAATTTTTTGAACATAAATAAATTAGGAATAGATGTAGAACAAAACACAAGTCTTGTCTCGGGGGCGTGGCTTTGGACGAGTGACATCACAGCGTTGCGTGAAAAGGTTGTTTCCCCCCGTTGTGAAAACGGTGATGAGGTTCATGGGCGATCGAGTGGCGATCTTCACCAGCGATAAACATCACAGTAAAACGTATACACTCGGCGTTCAGTCGATAACGAACGCTTACGGACTCTAGAGTCACATTCTCTCAGGGTTTAAGGGATGTCCTGTGTAACAAAAAACAAAAAGGTGAAAAAAGAGAGAAAGTATTAAAAAAAATTAAATAGAAATCCCATTCATTTCCGGAAATATTTATATATTATTTTAAGTCTGGAGCCAAGCCATCCAGGCTCCTGGTGAATCATGACCATAAAACATTTGATTCTGAGTCACAGAATATTTGAATATTTAATATACTATTTAATAACTACCCTTTTTTGTGGTTTTCAAATATTTCTGGACACAGAATCAAAATGTTTTATGGTCATGTTTCACCAGGAGCCTGGATGGTCTGATTCCAGATTTAGAATAATTTCTCATTTTTGTTCGAAAAAAACAACTACAAACAAAAAACTATCTGTGGCACCACAAAATGGCCGCCACGGCTATGCCCTAAAAGCTTTCTGTTTAATGAATTACTCCATGAAGAGTGTGGCATATTATCGCATCATTGCTACTCAGGCATAGTCATGCTGCAAAGCATGCTGGGACATGGCAGTGTTTCTGGTGTCCTACTGTATCTCATGCTTTGATTTTATGTTGTAGCTACTGTATGTTCGGTGGATGTAGGTGTGCATTTTAATGCTTAGTAGGCTATATAATTGTGTTATTCACATTGCATTCGTATTAAAGACACACCTTTTTAGCACTGGTGAATTTTTATTTTTGTTAGTAAGAGAAGAAAAGCTTGAAATGACAAGTGCTCATGGTTAATGGGGTGGCGGTGGCTCAGGGGTAGAGTGGCTGGATAGTAACCGCAAGGTTGCCTGTTCGAACCCGGGCTCCCCCAGAGTTAGTGTCGAAGTGTCCTTGAGCAAGACACTGAACCCCAAATTGCTCCTGATGTGCTGGTTGGTGCCTTGCATGGTTTCGGCCGCCATTGGTGTGTGAATGGGTGAATTGATGCAAAAATCTATGTAAAGCGCCTTGGATAAAGGCGCTATATAAATGCACCATTTACCATTTATCTTAATGATATAATAATATAATAATGAGAAAAAGACAGAGGTCACTCACAGGGCTGGGCTGCTGGATCAAAAACCAACAGAAGAATACATGAAATCCGCACTCCGGTATAATACTTGGTTTGGAAGAGAGACTTTCAGACTAATTGATTTCATAAAATAACATTTTAAAAATTAACGAAAACGGCTGATCAGATCTACAGGGTAGGCTCAAAAAGGTGTTGAAATTCCATGTGACACGTTGTGCTTATAGATCTCGTATTTTGGAAAGCAAAAGCACCACTATTGTCCGCACAACCCCAGCCACCCCCTTGACCTTGAGCACGTGTCAATCACATTCATTGATTAGTACAGCGGAAAGAGTTTTGCATTCCCACGCATGCAAGGACCTGTAAAG
Source organism: Electrona antarctica (assembly GCF_951216825.1). Taxonomy (NCBI): domain Eukaryota; kingdom Metazoa; phylum Chordata; class Actinopteri; order Myctophiformes; family Myctophidae; genus Electrona; species Electrona antarctica. Next base: position 13,364,224 of record NC_136804.1, read on the forward strand.
CCTCCTTTAAAACCCCCACACGATGGTGGCGCTTGCCGACAACAACATCTGAAGCTAGCAATGATTTGCATTGCGATGCATTGATGGTTTTGTTCTTCTTAAACCCCAGCATACATATTGTGGGGAAAGCTTTCGCAGAAAATGGCAGATGGACAAGCTCACGCACGCGTCGAAACAGCGAATACTTTCCGCCCCAATAAAAGACAACCGAAAATGCACTAGTGAGGGACTCGGGTCAGTGGTTCCCAAACATTTTAGCTCAAGACCCAAAAGAGAAATTAGACTTTTGCCGCGACCCAAAGTAGTGAAAGTGAAAATAGCAGATTTTCACTACTTAAACGGTTTGTTTTTATTTATTTAAATATGTTGGAATTCACTTAATTGATAAAAAGTTTTCTTGTTTGAACTTCGTTTTAAGGGATATTTAATCACAACGCATACAAATGGGTCCCGACTCCCGACCCACTGTTTGGGAAACAGTGGTTTAAGTGGTTAAAGATCAGTTGTTGGCAAGTGACACTGTCGTGCGATGGAATATAAATTAAGCTCATAGGATAGGATTCAGCCTATTTTAAATAGCTTGGCTATTTCCGGCATGTGCCGTTGTCGCGCAGTGAACTATATGGCCCTTTATTAGTCAACCAGAAAATCAGATCTGTACCTTGTCTTTGTCTTGTGTCGAGAAGGGAGGCATCGGTGTTGAATCTTCCTCCTAAACCAGGACAAAACAGCGGATAAGACTTGTGTAATAGAGTTGCAACGAAATTAAAAATGAAATATGCAAAATGCATTTTTTTAATTCAAGGCATAGCCTTACTACAAGAATGTTTACCTTATCTGCGGTTAATACCAGACTTCTGTACATTTTAGGTGCAAAGCCACTTGGCCTTTGGTGGGTTTCTTTAATGGCACAAAGGCCAAATACCAGGGGCATTCAGAAAAGACATTAAGCCTTGAGACTAGATACTACAAAATGTCTTCCCAATGAACCCCCCCCCCCCCCACACACACACACACACACACACACACACACACACACACAGACACTTGAATGGGCTTGATTTGAACATGACTCAAATGTCTACAGTGTGTGGCATGCAGTTGTATCTGTTTAGAGTCTGGAACGTACGTGTGCTTTGGTGCAAAGATCAAATAACTAATTAACAGATACTGTTCTCTAGTACATTTGTAGTGCTTTGACATAAAATTATTATGTCAAGCACTACAAATGTACTGACACTAACACAATAGGATCATAGCAGTCATCAGTGCAAGAGCATCATCCTACACAGTAACTCTGTACTTAAAGCTATTACTCATCTGACATTTTCATGTCAGATTTGAATTCATTTGCCTCTCAATTAGACAATGGACCTACTGACTGATATCGTTAGTGATGGTGTGGACAAAATCCAGTCGTTGGCCGCAATTGGTTTGCAATTTTCAGCATACGGTGGTGCAACCACTTCATTAAGTAGCTTTGTGTGTGGCTGCCTGCCTGGCTGGGTCTGAGCACGAAAATAGCATTTGGTTGGTTTTCAAAACCAAGTGTCACTGTTGTGCAGCCTAACACACACATACAGTACATATTAACTGTAGATATGATGATTTCAGGTGTATCAGTACAGTACAGTACAGTACAGTACAGTACAGTACAGTACAGTACAGTACAGTAACTGTCATTTCTCAACTGTTTCGGACACGGGGTGGCTCGCTGGAACCGGCCCGGCCTCCTGGGCGCGTTCCTGGGGGTCTGGATGTTCCGGGGACCTCCCAGGGACCCCCCACCAATAAAACAATGCAGATGGAAGCAAAGCAAGCTAAACAACAAAAATAAATTTCCCATGTCATTGTCACAGCTTACAGTATGTGTGTCCTTTATATACAGAGCGTATTAATCCCCCCCCCCCTAATTACTTTAATACAAAGAGGTCAAAGAGGCCAATCAGGGGGCGTATTGAAGTGTATTTAAAAATGGTTGTCTACACTTTTTATAAGTTATCAATTGACAACAGTGAACTCACCTGTGTCTCTGTCACTGTGTGTGAGTGTGAGCTACTGTTAGAGGAATGGTCGTCCAATGTTTTAAAGTGGTTAGCATCATGCGTCGATCCATGCTAGTGGGGTAAGAACAATCAAAGTTAACAGTCATTTTACAATAGCTTGGTATTACTGTATGTTAATCGCAATATTACACTCAAGGTTGTGCTTTACTGTTTTGTTGTGTTACACATGTTACACATTAATCTAATCATCTGAGGACCCCCCAAAATAATTTTGGGGTTTGGGAACCACTGGTCTAGAACAGTGACCTCTTGAGACATGGAAGTCCTGTTCACAACAAGAATGATAGGATTCAGGTCAGGTGGTCATTTTTCGCCATAGTTTCAGTCAACGAAATTAACTTCACTCCAGCCAGGTTCACTTTCAACATTGAGATGTTCAGAACATCATCGTACCAGTTCCTCCCCTCTCCCATCCCAAGAGGCCAAAGTGTCTTCTGTGGAAAGTTTTTCCTGTTAAAAATAAAGCAAAGTATAACAAAAAAATGTTATTCTATTTTCTGTAGTGTGTGCGTGAGGCAGCTGTTGTTGAACATGACATAAATAAAAATAAAGCAAAGTATAACAAAAAAATGTTATTCTATTTTCTGTAGTGTGTGCGTGAGGCAGCTGTTGTTGAACATGACACTATAGTATGCAGGCAGGGACTTGCAGTGGGCACCATATTTTCCCCCAATTATAATGCTACATGCAATTCTTACCAGACATTGCTATTAATATATAAAAATAGACCATAAACAATGCCTTCCTGTGTGGCACTGATTGGGGTATACTGTACAGTATGTATTGAATGCAGCCAAGGTGGAGTGTATTGCCTATCAGGTTGCGAATGTCTTGAGAGGGCTCTTTTCTTTTACCCATCAGGAGATGTATCTTGTTTGACAGCTTGGTAACAAACAACAGCTCTTCATAGCATACTGTAGATGTGTCGTCCCACTTTATTCCACATACAATTATTCATGGATTTCTTTACATGTGTGAATTTCTTGAGTTTTCTGAAAAATGTATGTTATGTTGCTATATCAGTGGTGCTCAAGCTCTTTCATGTCTCCAGTTCAAATTATGATTATTCGTAATCTGAGAAGTTTGAGAACCACTGCAACTACACCACAGTCTAGTGGACTATAACATTTGACCAGGAGTGTTTTATATCTGTATTCTTTGACTCGAGCACTTTACATTTTTTGCAGCTACAGCCACCCACCTCGTATTCATGACTGTACCCTTCGTCGTTATGAATCGGCTCCTCGTCGTCCTCGTCTAGCAGCTCCGTTGCCTTTCAGACAAAAGAGGAAAACCAAGGAATGAGTCACATTTGCAATGGATCACAGTCAGTACTAGCAGCACACTGAAGATGCAAAAGCAAGCAAAGCAAACAAACGACAGCCTCCACAGCTGTTGAGACAAGCATATTGATTTTAGGACAAACACAAGGCCCTGAAAGCCTGTATTTGAGTATTTTTTCTGCCAGCATCACTACATTGTAAAGCATTTAAAAGTGCTTTAAGTTATATGTTGTTTCAATGTTTTGTTCAAACATGTTTTGTGCGCGAGCGAGCGCGCAACGCACACACACACACACACACACACACACACACACACACACACACACACACACACACACACACACACACACACACACACACACACACACACACACACACACACACACACACACACACACACACACACACACACACACACACACACACACACACACGTCCCACCTGAAAATGTATTTTCTGTTTATAGAGCTGAAGAGACAGGGAGCTGTTACTGAACAATAGAGAATATAGAGGAATAAAGTAGCTTTTAACAATACATTTTTTGTTTCAAACAAAAAAATATTACTTTAATGTTTGTATTTCAGTATTTTTTCCAACATTGCAAATTCTGATTCATATTTCAGTTTTAGTTGTATTTTGCAGTGGAGCTGTTATTGCCACACAGAGCAGCACATGTCAGTGTTAGTGCGCAGCAGACCAGTGTTGCCAGATGTACGATAACTGTCGTATTTGTACCATGCTCTTTACCATCAATCATTCCAAAAATGCTCAAATATTAATTGATAATTCACCATATCACAAAAAATTCAAGTCAGTAAGTCAGTAAATCTGACCCTAGAGCTGCACTTAGAGGCATTTAAAACACCAGTATTCCAGTCCAGTTCCAGGCTTTTAATTGTGCAAGCTCCAGGAAGTTGTCTGATTCAATGCATAAGTGATGTGTGATGTGTAGTCTGAGTCTCATACAAGGTTGTTTCTTAAAAGAAAAATACTTGATTGTTTGTGTGAAATTACGTATTATTTACACCTGTGATGTATATATATTTTTTGGCTTTGTACGATAGTTCCCATTTGGCAACACTAATGCAGACCAATGTGTTTTGTTAGTTATAGTTCCCGGTTTTAGCTGGAGTCTCCAGTCCGTTTATTTGCGTTTGGTGGACATTTACCAGGCGTTGTCTCTGCCTCTTATGTCTTCCTTTGTTTCCTCTCCCCTGGTTAAGAAGTTCACAGTTAATCAGAATGAAGGAAAAGGTCAACATGCATCACTCACAAGTGGGTTGATAAAGAAAGAAAGAGTTTAAACGGATAGTTCACCCGAAAAATTACTTTTTTCTGTCAATTACTCACGCCATTCTTTTGTTGTCGCATTCCTAAGCCTATGGAGACACAAAGAGTTTCCTTTGTGTCTCCATTTAGGGAACCATTACTGGTCATCAGATGGGGTGAGTAAAAAGGTAATTTGGGGGTGAACTATCCAGTAGTTAACAGTTTAAGGGCCCCAGACGGAGATCACCGTCAAGTTCAAGTTCACGGTCAAGTTGCCCGAGACGGAGATTGATAAATAGGACGGAGATTAATGATATCGAAACCGGTCGCATCGCTCCACAGCCTAGGAGCACTTGTTGCCCAATCCTCGGTGTTGCACAACAGTGACACGTCATCGAAAATGTTCCCTGCCTGTTTAGCGGACGACAACGAAAATCTTAAAACGTTCATAACTCGCGATCTAAATCATCCCGTCTAATTATGAAAAAAGATCCTGTGTTAGACGGCGCTCCGCGGTCGTCGCCAGTCGCGATAGATTTATTCTTACCACCCGTTGTTGTCGATCGACTCTAGAGTGGTGTGGCTATAGTTAGCTGCTACACAGACATTCACAACAACTTCCAGTCCCCCGGTAAAAGTGGTCCGGGCTCTATAAATGATGGGCACATTTTATTAATGGATTAACTACTGTAGGTCCGGGCCCTCAAGGTGTTAAGCACTTAAATCATATCATTTGTTGAGCGGAGTGCCTCAGGGGTCTATACAAGTGACTCTGTTTTTGGTATCAGTTAACTTCACTGAACTTAGCCGATCACAATGTGTTGTTGATCTGCAATTTTCTGCAAAGGTATTCCCCGGAATACGGATGCTGGGATTTAAGTGGTTAAGGAAGATACTGTATGAGAGGGGGTAAAATAGCAGTAATTGAATATAAAATAAGTCAGTAATGTTAAGGTTTATCAGACTGAGGTCCCTCTCTTGCGCCACCCCTTACCCCCGTTATCCCTAAACCTATTTGCCATGTTTTGCTATTTTAAAACATTTTAATATAGTTCAACTAGCCAATCTACATCGAAACGTTGAGAGCTTGTAAATCAGCTATTTGAAGTATTTTAAAAATGTTTTGAAGTAGTAAAAAATGGCAAATACGTTTAGGAAGGGGTGCCACAAGATATTGCTCTGAATAACTAGGCCTATATTTCGAGTATTATTTTATATACACTCACAACACAAGGTCACTGTCAGGCAGAAACCTCGTAATTTCAGAATCCTTTGTAAACAGACTTATGTATTTACTTATTTCCTGAGAAGCAATCACTTTAGGGCAGCGGTGGCTGAACGGTTTGCGGAGCGGTCTTGTTATCGGAAGGTCGCCAGTTCGTATCCCCGGACCGGCACGTTAAAATTACCACCGCTGAAGTGCCCTTGAGCAAGGCATTGAACCCCTACCATGAAATGTTCTATGAGCAGGGTCTGGCTGTAAACAAGTTCGTCGAGCTTAGTCCATTCACCCTGGGTAAACAAAGAACGTTGCTTTGCTTTGTACATACAGTACAAGATGTTCTTCTTGGGGGGGCTATTTAACACCCTACTGGATCATACAGCTTCACACAAAAACATCTAAAGTAGCAGATCAGTATAATCGAAACGCGGCGTGAAGCGACGTGTTTCGAGCTTGTGGATCTGCTACTTTTCAATCTGACTTCTGAAAACAGTTTTTGGACATAGTGAGGTTTCCACCCGACAGAGACGATATGATATTACGGTACACATGAAGGCTATGAAATCATTATGAGTGTATGATGAGTGTATACTACTGTATATACTATTTCATGTATATTCCATGGTATTTCTTTGGCGATCAAATAAGGCAGGACTAATGATGGTTTTGGAACATAGATCACAACTACTGTCGCGTCCCATGAAGCTCTTTGTACCTTCACTCCACGATCCTTGTGCTTCCTCTTATTTGCCGAGCTCTTCTTCACCGAGTCTCCTCCCTGTGACAGGAGCTGACGCAAGTGCGCACACGCACGCGCGCACACACACACACACACACACCACACACCACACACACACACACACACACACACACACACACACACACACACACACACACACTTTAATTCTTCATTTGAAACCACATTAAAGTTAATTCACAGGGAAACAAAATTGAACAGCTGAAACGGAGCAATATTTAGCAAGTTGATTGTCTTTGCTCTTTGTCGTGGCGGTGTTTTTTAGGCCACTCGTGGTCTGGTCAGTTTATACACATGACCCAGGCTTCCAAATATGAGTATGCAGAGTCTAATCTCTGCCCATAGTTTATGAAGTAACGGTTGGTACTTATCTTTATCTTGTAAATCCTGATCCATGTACTCATTGTACTGTATATGTATAACTCAAGTAACTAGGAAATCATGTGAGTCTACGGATCCCGATAGAAACGAACACCATGGCTCCAATGTGGATGTCTGACTCCTCATTTAACGTCAGTTGTGTCTGATGTATCTATGACATATAACTTCATATATGGGGTATGTTTTCAGCACAGTCACCGCCCCATTAGCCTGACCCGGTCAGTGATGTCTGGTCTAGAGGAGTGGATAGGTTCCGGTGGAACCTATTGGTTCACCGATCATGTGGGACAATACAGAACAAAGTGCGTCTCGTATCATTTCATTACAGGACACGTCTTTTCGTTTGCAAATACGGGACGATTCCGTATTTTACGGGCCGGGTGGTACCCCAATGCGGTCTTGAAAATCCTGGTGACGCAAAGTTATAGATTCACAGCCGGGAAAATGTGCATTTCCGGACGGCCTTCTCGCGTACCGGTGGTACAGTTAAGTACTGTACATGTCCCATGGACAGGCACCGGTCCATGTACCAGTGGTTGGAAACCTCTGCAGATAGAATGCTATATAGTGTTTGTTCAGTAACCGTGTTAAATAATTAGTAAGTAAGTAGCCTTGCCGAGCCATGAGGCCCATAGGGCAGGAGCCTATCTCCTGTTTCTGTAGTGTGAGGCAGCTTGATGTACAAGTCGAATAGAAGGCAGCATGCACGACTCCATCTTGTCTCACTCACTTTAATCATTTTACCAGGTGCACGGTCAGAAACGACATTTTAAACAGAAGAAAACCGTGAGTGCTGGTTTTCTTCTGTTTAAAAAGCTTGATGTACAAGTACACCCCCTGGACATGACGCTAGTATGTCGCAGGGACTTACGCCCAATCCAACCCTTGATGCCGAGTGTCAAGCAGGGAGGCACTGGGTCCCATTTTTAGAGTCTTTGGTATGACCCGGCCGGGGATCGAACCCCGACCTCCCAGTCTCAGGGCGGACACTCTAACCACAAGGCCACTGAGCTGGTAACCGTGTTAAATAGCTCTATATTATTGTATGATAGTAATCATTGCTACAGAGTAGTGTTTGTTCAGTAACAGGGGTCTGTATGTCTCTCCAACTCTTTAAAGAACAGAAATGCATTTTCAGGTCGGGATACCAGTTTTGGAAGTGATGACACAAAGAAATGAGCAGACCAAATTGGCACTGGAACACTGAGTGAGGTGTTAACTGTCTTGCTCATGGATGCCTTGACACATAGCCGGGGCCGGGTGATCAAACCTTCTTCTGCTTCCCAGGCGGCCTCTCGACCCATTCAGCTATGGCCGCCCATAGCACACACCGTGGTTTCCTTACCTCTCGTGCTGTGGTATGGTTGAAGGTAGAGTTGGTGGCGGTGAGATTCATCCTGCGGGAGGGTATTTCTCTCCCGTCTTCCTCTGCCATCATCATCATCACCGTTCCCTTGGAACCGAGCTCCATCCTGCCCAGCTCCTGCTGTCCATTGACGCCCCACATGGTCGGATCTTTTCCGTCCTCGTTCAACGAGTCCTTGGAGAGGAAGAGCATCAATCAAACATGTCTGGGCATATACTGATGACAGTAAGGATCTCCATTCTCCATATATGGGCACAAAAGGGACACAGACAGACAGGTGCAACTGTGTCACGTCTGCCACACCTACCCGGTCTTCCTCCCCTTCTTTCTAACCTATCCTCTAATTATAGGAGTGCAGACAGAGGTGCAGGAGAGGAGGCGGAGGCAACCAATCAGCACAACTATAAAGCCAGGTTCAACCGTCTCTGTTGGACCTAGTCAGTGTCATGTTCCACCCGGGCTAGCAGCATCATTCTATCTCAGTGTGCTATTCTGTTATACTTACATCTATTCTCCTGTCTTCACAGTGACCTTGAACCACCCTGGAACTGGACGCTTGCCTACCTCACCTGCCTCTGCTCACTCAGCTCTGCTCCTCATGTCAGAAGTATAATAAATCTATATTCTAAAGACTCCAACTTGTCTGTCTCCTGTCTGTATCTGGGTTCAAGCAATCATATGACAAACTGATTGACTGGTTGGTACTCTGACAAAAAACCCAATGGCCCACTATGACTCAGACATATCGGTTAGATTGGCAGCACGACGTAGGTGTGAGGGATGCTGTGACAGACACATATTATGCAAACAAAACAGACACTTGTAAATAGATCAGTTCTACTTACTGTGAGAGGCTCTTGAAGTGTTCTGTCCAACTCGGTTTCCACCTCGGACTGTTTAGGCAGATCGAACGTCACCGAACTCTGTCACCAAACGGGATCACATTCACACGTGAGCTTCACTGGGTCAACATCTCAACACAACATTTCATGATTTGACTTTTAAATCTGAGATGCAGATGTTCATACATCAACAGTTGTAATGGTGAAAATGTACCATTGCCTTAAGCACAATGTATTGTGCATATTATACTTATGCATGTATTGTACACTGTGTTATTGTCAAAAATAGATATTGGATGAGAGAGAGTTAAGTATTTAATGCAAGAATTGTACTTGTTACACAGTATTTCTACTTTGCAGTACTTTTACATTAAGTAAATCATTAAGTAATTATTTTCCACCACTGTCTGCTTAAAGGACACCACCAACCTGTTAAAGAAAATACCAAAACTTACGAGCAGCCGAGCACGTGCAAAAACAATATAAACCCATTATAGTCGGGTGGGTGCCTTGGTCTACAGCTGCACACACAGTTCACACAGTTCATCCACAGCACCCCTGACTCAATTATAAGATACAGTATGACACGAGGAAATGGTGAGAAAAATACCCGTTTCCATTAGGTCAGAACTTTATACGTGACGATTATACACCCAGTACAGTGACACTCTGTTTTAGTCAATCTACTGTAGCTAAACTGAAGTGATATTTATAAATATTATCACACTAGAGAATTCATGTGGAACCATATGCAACACTGACATTCAATAACCTTTTCATCCACAGGCTGCACCCCTGACTAATAAGATGCAGTGTGTCACAAGGAAAAGGTGAGAGAATATCCGTTTCCATTAGATCAGGTTGAAATTAACTTTATACGTGACAATTATCTACTTTAACTGCAGCATCCCTACTCCATGGACGGAAGGGGAACAACGACAACTCGCATGTAATCCTCTCCTCCTCGCTTGGAGACGGGACTGATGTGTGGAAGTTGAGGTATTGGAATTTGGCCATAATAGAGTACAGTGTGATACCTTGAGCTCCGTGATGACGTTGGATCGGTGAACATCTTCCTCCTTATTGGTTCTCCTGGAGTCATCCAGCACCTGAAGCAACTCCTCCATTCCATCCTGCAGCAGCCTGTCAATCAACGCCTTCAGCAGGGACAGCTGGGAAATGGAGTTTTTAGTTGTCCTTTATTTCGACCAGTGATTTTCAACCAGTGGTCCGGGGACCACCAGTGGTCCTTGATGGGATTCCAGGTGGTACCCAGCTAAATGATGGAAACTTGGTAACCAAATGGACCCTTCTAGATCTTTAATCTTTATAAAATTAAACCAAATGGACCCTTCTGGGTCCATTTGTTTTCATTTTACGCTCTCAAGAGTTAAATTATTGTTAAACATCTGCATTACTTAATTTACAAGAAGTCTACACAATAAGATAATGTAAAACAATTGTTATTTTGATCAACGTTTGCCTGTTAATTATCTCTCCTAATGGTACCAACAACAATACAGCATGGAATTGTGGACAAAATCTTATCCAATGATAACAAAATATTCTTTAGTTTTGGGTCTGAGAGGCTAAATCTCAAATAGTGGTCCGTGGCTCAAATGCTGAATAAATAATGGTCCTTGATATGAAAAGGGTTGAAAACCACTGATTTAGACGGTCATACAGTGATTACTGAACTACAGTCAGGGATTTTTTTGGGGGGACACGACGACAACTGTTTGAATTTTCTGCTGTGAACTGAACTCACCCGAATTCCATAGCCTTCAAACATCACCTCAATGTCCTAGAAGAGATGGAAACACAATGATCAATTATGTAATTAATAATCAACAAATGCATGTCAATCTGGGGGTGCAACAGTTCATTGAACTTTATAAAAATCATTATAAAAAGTAATTGATTTTTTATAAAACGTTCAAAAATGGCGGGTCTACAAGCTCACTATTAGCTTGTAGATCGGTTATTTTCATTTCGGCACACTGCCAGACTGGATTTCCAGCCAAGGTGACTGGACCGCTGAGCCACGGCCCAGGCCAGTTAATCAGAATCAATCAACTTCTTCACGTTGATTAGTTAAATACTGTGTAATGTGTATATCACTTTTAATTATATATAAAGAAAAACACAATTCTCCATTTTATTCAATGACTAGTAACTCTGAGGACCCCCTGTTGAAGACCCCTGCTGTATGGCATTTACCTTCATTTCAATAGTCCTGCCAGGGGGACCGACATCTCCCTGTAACAACATGGAAGCAACAAGATGAAATGCTACAATTTGCAATGATCCACCATACATGTTATTTTTTTCTGATAGAAAGACATACAAAAAAGAAATTAACAGCGATTACCTTGTCTCCTTTGAAACCTGTTCCTCCTTTATCTCCCTGCAAGGACATAAATAAAACATATACAAGACAACTTAGACAACTGTTGCTGAGCCATTACAGTATGCTATAAATTATCTATTCATCAGATATCCATTGTCAGCTTACCTTTATACCCCCTGGACCCTGTAGTGCAGAGACAGGAGAGACATGCATTTAAAATGCATGTAGATACAGTAGAAGAACCATGCATTCTAAATGCATGTTGAACCATGCATTTAGAATGCATGTATAGAAACAGTCAGTGGTGGAAAAAGTACTAAATGTCTTTACTTAAGTAAAAGTAGCAATACTGCACTGCAATGTAGCAAGACTGTTACAAGTAAAAGTCCGGCAAATCAAAATTGACTTGAGTAAAAGCACAAAGGTGCCCCATACTCCCATTTCACTATTTTTCAAATGTATACACTACATACTTTTTTTTGAGAATAGCAGATCTACAAGCTCACAATGTGTCACATCGCGACGCATTGTGAGCTTTTAGATCGGCTATTTTCACATGGCCGAAATGTATATACAGTAGGGCTGAAGTGGGTCATTTATGTTTTGTAATAATAATCAAAATATACCAAGTTTTCAAATAATTGCAGTGGCGTAACGGTATAGTATTTGCTCTGAGATGTAGTGGAGTAGAAGTAAAACTAGTGAAATTTGGAAAAACAAAATTGTACATAATGTAAGCACAGTACTTGAGTAAATGTACTTAGTTACTTTCCACCACTGGTATAGAAACATGCATTTAGAATGCATGTGCACCAGTTCTGTTCTTGTTTTCCCACCAAATTTAGAACCGGTTATACACCGAAAATGAATTGCTTCCGAACACTAAAAGTTGTTTTGAACCTGTAATCCCAGTACATACCAGTTCGGGGCAAGTTTTTCATGCCCTGAACTGGAAAACTACATGTTCTGGGCAGGCCAAAATTCCACAGGTTGAAAGATGCAGATGCGATGAAAATAATGGCAAAAGCAACCCAAAAAATGTGCTTGCCATTAAAGTGATGTGGTCTAATTCAGGGGCCTTCAATGTTTTTCAGCCCAAGGACCCCCTTATGAGAGAGAGATGAAACAGGGACCCCCACTAGATTTCATATTCGTTGGATTAATGTTAACCACTTAAACCGTCCAAACTTAAACCTGACCTTTCACTTTGTACTTGGTCTGCTCTTTCTCCCCTCTACAGTGTACACCTCTTTGCTGGAAATAGCAGATCTACAAGCTCACAACGCCTCGGAGCATGTTGATCGGCTATAGATTGGCACTTTTTTGGCTAAATCATTTTATAAGTTACAACCTGTCAAGCATAAATCATGCATGGATGTACAGTACGTAGGCCTATATGTCTCGTAGAGACATGCAGAAAATCTCTCTGCCGCGAGTATATAGGCAATGTATACATTTCTAACGGGCGTAATCTGTCTTCTTCACATCATCCAAACGACGCGTGCGTGTGTCAAAAACCCCCACAAATCAACTTAATAGTCACTTTAGATATTCTGCTCATGTAGGCTATATAGGCACACTGGTTCCCCTTCAAACTATGAGGACACACAGTGACGCAGGCCACTTCACTAGAAAGCACCACCATTCTAAGATCCTGAAAGGAAAGACGCATGCATTCTGAATGCATGCGAGACATTATGCATTTAGAATGCACGGAAGACACATGTACTGTAGATACGTGACTTTATTAATGCATGCAGATATATGCATTTGATATCGCAGGTATCTATAGTATGGTATGACGCCCAGCTTATACCACAAGCCTATTCATTAATAAGCACAAGAGCAGCACACGGTGACACCAACATATCAACTTGTCAAGCGATGATAACACCACAGAGCCGTTGTTGAACGACATGTACCCATTAATTATAGCAGCTGTGGGGCAGTTAAAGATGTGCTCTGATTTTTGTTTGTTTTTCATGTGTTTATGAGGTGACAATACTTCATTAGACCCCTTGGTGTGGTTGTTATGTGCAATGTCTTCCCTTTGTATTTAAGGTTTCTTCCTGGTGGCTGAAACCTTGACAGTCAAACATGCCAATGAAAAGAAAACAGTGAACAGCTGTGGGTGCGGCTTCAGTTTAGGCAAACCAGGCATACTTAATGAACTGGTGGGCGTGTCCACATAAAAACAACATTTTAACAAATAGGCCTACACTTTTTTTTAAGAAAAACAAACTATATATATATTCCTCCTTATATAACAATAATACCAGATGATCATGTTTTAGGGTGGCAAAAAAAAGTAATTAAAGATAAAACTAACCGGAGCTCCCGGAGGACCCATTGGCATCGTAAAGGCTTGTCTGAGCTCATCCACGGTTGCTCCCTGCCAAAAGATGATGGAGCAAAAATATATTATTATATTGCTTTATTTGCTTAGCATCGTCTGTTTTGTTAAAAGACCAGCATGCAGGTGGAGTTCAGGTCGCAGGTCACACAGCTGCTATAGGGAGCTAACGGGCTCCGTAGAAGAGATCCGATGTTTTATTTTTTTCCTACATGTTTTGTGAATGTCACAGCGCTGTAAACTTTCTATTTGTTCTACTCAGTCTGGGTCTCATAGGAGGGCTGTGGAGTGTGGACACAAAAAACGACACTGTATACTACCACTACTACTACTATATAAATCATAAAATAACACAAGATATGTAGCAATGATCCTTCTTACCTCTGGAGTGACCAGAACCTGTGTACCAGGTAAGCCTGGAGCTCCTGTTTCTCCTTTAGTGCCGTCTTTACCCTGGTTTAAAACAAAGTATAAACATATTCAATTCACCAGATGCTGTTATTTCATATTAGTTTAGTTTCAGTGAAAACTAAATGTTATTAATGTTATTCATATTGAGTTAAAAAACACATGACTTTAACCCACTAAGGCCTGAGGTCGATTCCAGTAGTCTTCTAAATCCTAAAAGTTTTCTGGAAAATGTATGTTGCTACAGTATATCAGTGGGGCTCAAACATTAATTTGAATACCACTTAATTATTCATCAAAGGATCCCCAGAATTATATGATTTTGGCCACCAGAGATAGGGTTAGATGGGATATTAGTTAAAAATGTTTGCTTTAAAAACATATATTCAAAATGTTAGCTTCTATGAGCTTGTACATCTGCAATAGCCAAAGTATAAAATAATGGTTAAAGTGGTCAAAATATAAAAATACACAGTTGTCATGTTTTCCCGGTTTTAATGAGTTGGTATTAATATTATTTCATATTAGTTAGTTATATGACTTTACATGGATGTAATTGACCTTAAAATCATATTACTTTTAATATGAAATGACATTCAATCTAAGTAATTTCATCTTTAATATGACTTACATTAGTACCAGATTCACCCTTGTCACCCTAGAAGAAGAAAACAAAAAAAATACTTGAATGATGATTTCGAGCACGTTTTGTATATTATCTCGCATTTTTTTGTGTTGTTTGGAATCTAAAAGACGCAAACATATAACTTTAGATAATAGTGTAAAAAGACATCGAGGGAACAGAAACTCATACAC
The DNA here is from genome assembly GCF_951216825.1 of Electrona antarctica. NCBI lineage: Eukaryota > Metazoa > Chordata > Actinopteri > Myctophiformes > Myctophidae > Electrona > Electrona antarctica. The sequence goes on from NC_136804.1 coordinate 13,379,337, forward strand.
TCGGGGAAATGACAAATGCACTGATTTATCCAATTATCACTCAGAGAGTGCACAAATGAAACCAAATGGACCCTTGCAGGTTCATCTGCTTATACATTTGGTTCGCCAACTACCTTTTTATCAGTAAACAAACACTTAATTAAAAACGAAGCTATGATGAGTTAAAGTTGCTATAAGCAATATTTCTCAAAAATTCTCAAAAATGTAATGACCTTTTTTCTTCTTTTTTTTTCATAGACCCTACCATTATTAGATGACTTTCTGAAAATATCTAGTCTCTACGACAACCCTTAGGGGCCACAGTGGGTCTTTAAACTTCATAGTCCTACCCCAAACTATCATAGATAGTATTTTAAACTATTTGTCATATTGGAAGAGTTTGTTCAATGGCTAAGATTAGCTAGTAGCTATAGTAATCTTTGGGGAAATTAACGTAAGTATGTTAGTAGGGCATTAACCAAACGTGATTTTTGATAGTCGACACGAATACCATCAAAATCGATTTATAGTCGATTAGTCGGCGGTAAAATATGATATTTTTTTCCATCCAATCAAGCATTAAAACATCGTGTTCTGAAACGGCCAGCGCGAGTGAAGGATTAACTGCAGAACAGAGCCGTTGAATGCAGGCCGAGTGGAATAGTAAGAGAGTGGCGACACGCTTTGATCTCGCCACAAAGCGGGTGCCTATGGGCTATAGTTCCAAACATAGGAACTATCCCATTGAGATATAATGAGCACTTCCGCATTCCATTGTTACAATGGGAGTCAACGCTAGTGCCGCCACTCTCTTACTAGATTACGCTGAATGCCGCTCTGATTGGCCGAAATTCACATCAGCTGTTAAAAGTCAAGTCAAAGTTGCAAGTCCACAATGACTCACGGATGGACGCGCTGTGAGCTTGTAGATCTGCTATTTTTGATGCGCAAGACCTTTCTACGGCGCAGCACAGCATGTTACGTTGTTGAAAATGTTTGTTCAGTTGGAGAGTGGAGAGTAGACGGAGGAGGAGGAATGAACGATGCGATCATTTTCATACAACCCTAAATGTTCAACAACAAGTTACAACCACAGTTCCTTTGTTTTTTAGAAGGAGCTACAAGCTAGGAGGGGGTTATGATTACAGGCTTGCTAGCTAGCAGGCTTGCCAGGCTATGAATCAGATGATCAACTCCTTCACTCCACCGCGACTATTATAACTATGATCGCGCGGCATAGCTGTTTGTTTTTAATAATGCCGCACGCCTGCAATTTTGTTGGATAAGCATGAAGAAAGATTAATAAGAAAAATAATCATGAAATCACGGGAAGAGCTACTGTAGTTTGACTGTCACCAAACTGGATATTATTGGGCAGAGTGAGGAGGGAGTCGAGGGACTCCTGCTATACTACTCTACCGGACGAAACGACGACACGTCTCCAATCTAACTTGTTGAACAAACTACAGTAATAAACTCACCAATAGTAAAAGTATTTACACACTGTAGTTGTCCCCATTGAGCGTATGAGCCTATGAGGCATATGCTGTTTGAAAATCTGTCTTAAATGCTGCCAGTGCCACCGCCGCACACCGCACCTACACGAGTGACGGTGACGGCAAAACCCACGTACAGTCGGCTTGTATATGATATGAAAACAATCAGCCAGGAATGGATTAGTACTTAAGTTGGAGAACTACCAACACAACCACAGAGCTCACAGCTGCATGTCTGCTGTAAAAAAATATATTAAAAATAATATTAACGATTACCCGATTTTTGATTTACAGTGTCGACTACCGTTTTGCTATTCGACTAGTCGACTAATCGATTTTTATGTTAATGCCCTATATGTTAGTGATAGGCGTGCGTGCCTATCACTAGTGATACGCACGGGGGGGGGGGGGGGGGGGGGTTAGTTGTGCATGCGATGTAACATGATGTTATTGGTGACGAGTTGAGCTGTAACCCCTCCGACTATACTTTCCCCATTTTCAACTGTTTTTATTGTATTGTGACACTTGCTTTGGCAATGTAAACATCTGTTTTCTCATGCCAATAAACTCCTTTGAATTGAATTGAGTCACAGGAGGTGACTCAAAGCCAAACTATGTTTAGGCTATGTGGAGGAGAAGGTGTCATGTGTATCCTTAGGTGTTCATGTAGTGTCAACCCCGTTATATTTGCTTCCCTGTAAGAGTAATTTTAATTTGCAGATTCAAATAAAGAAACTTTGTGTTTGTGTGTGTGTGTGTGTGTGTGTGTGTGTGTGTGTGTGTGTGTGTGTGTGTGTATGTGCGCGCGTGCTACAGCTCAATTCCTCCAGGGCGGACGAGTACAGCGATCAGAGCAATGGTTCTGGTAGTGGAGAGCAGTACACACCAGACTAAAACTATATCGAAATATACTGACATTCTTGTCAATAAATAAAAATCACACCCGTGTGAACTGAGTGGTGCAACTCCTCCCCCCTCTCACTCTCTCTCTCTCTCTCTCTCTCTCATTAGCAGGCAACAGTGCAGCACTATCTCTCTCTCTCTGTTTCTGGCACAACAGCACCCCTACTGGTACTCATAGTCACACATGAGTCACACACAAACATAGTCACATAGGTTAACACGGACATTGCTGTTCCTTGGAGTGGTTGCACCATTCAAAAAACTAGACTAAAATGTTAGGGAGGGTTGCATGTGGGTGTCGCACTCCGTTGTGAGATTGTAGATCTGCAATTTTCGGCACGCAGCTAATAAAGCAGGCATTACGACGCCATCATGGCCCGCCAAAATATTTTCTATTAGACTACTCAATCAACTGTCGACTAAAATCATATGATATTTCCAGAGATAAAACTAGATTAAAACAAAAAACATTTCAGATTACTGAAATATGACTAAAAGTAAATAAGAGTTTGTTCGAAAGCCTATGACAAAATTAACACTATCTCAGAGTTAGACATGACTCAGGGAAACAAAGAACAAAATGGATACATTTATGGAAAAATATATATGAGAATAAATGAAAAGTACCTTTTTGGCATCGTCTCCTCTCATCCCTCGTTCTCCCTGTGAAATAAAACAATTAAAGATAGATTTCATGAGACGTACGCGCAGTGGTGGAAAATAAATGTAATCAAGCACTGTATTTAAGAAATATTTTGAGTTATTGTTTTTACTTTACTGAATTACTTTTCAATAACCTTAATTCTATTCCATTACACCTCAAAGACAAATATTGTACTTTTTACTCCACTATAATTATTTGAAAACTTCAGTTACTAGTTATTTTGTAGATTTTGATTATTATTACAAATCAAACAAGCAATTTTGAAAATAGCAGATCTATAAGCTCACAATGTGCTGCTAAGCGATACGTTGCAAGCTTGTAATTCTGCTATTAACCTTCAGAAATAGGACCTTCTGCATAATGAATAATTTTACTTTTAAGTATATGTTGAAGCCAATATACTTTTGTATTTTACTCAAGTACATTTTTTATACTAAACTTGTACTTATATCATATTATTTCTACAATAGGGGAAACATTTGAAAACTCACGTCTTTCCCTGTCACACCTCTCTTCCCATCAATGCCAGGTCTCCCCTGGAAAACAAAACAAATCAAATGTTTTATGTTGTTTCAATAGCAAAACGATTGCATTAATTCGCATTTCACTTATTGCTATAGGCTTCATATTAGATTAAAACTATGCCTTAGTTTCGAGAATATCAGCATTTCACCTTGTGGAAGATTTACCGGCATTATTGAGAGAATGTGTTATATCAGATTTTAATGATAGAATTATACAATTTGTGGTAAAATTTCAATATCACGAATAGACCATTAACAGCTTGAGCACATTTTATTTATAATAGGTAAATAATATTTATTTGATCATAGCGTTCAGACTTCACTTATTCATTACTCACTGCTCAGCACATTTACAACCATTTAACCCTAGAACACTAAACCTGGGTGATTTTAACCCGGACACATCCCTGGTTTTTTCTACAGGCAGGTGTTCGGGTGAATTTCACTCACGTATAGTGATAGAGAAAAATCCCATATACCCACAATGGGTTTTTCTCACTGGACCATTCTCAGTCCCAGGAATGGGTGAGAAAGGAGAAGTTCCCAGCTCCATTATTTGTATTTTTTTATGAATATATTTAAAATAATAATATAATAAAAGTTTAAAGTAAGTACAATAAGAAGACTGCCAATTTGGTCAGCTGATTGACACGCATTATGCATACAACATCACCAACTAGCTCGCAGGCTACGTATGATAACAGAACAATACTCACTGGTGTTCCTGGTAAACCAGGCATTCCTGCAATCCCACCTCGACCGTGGTCTCCTTTTTCTGCCTTCTGTCTCGCGCACACACACACACACACACACACACACACACACACACACACACACACACACACACACACACACACACACACTTTAACAATTTTATGAATGCCATTTTTACAATTTTGGGGCATTTTTAACCGTAAGCCTGAAGCCGAAAAATAGCAGCTTTACAAGCGTTGTAGCTGAACTTGCTCACCCACTAGTTCTTATTACGATTTATTTTACAGATGCTAGCTATGTGTTTTGGTTACTTGTTCATTACATTATGCCATTTTGTAGGATGCTAGGTTTGACGATTACTTAAATTGTTCTTTTCACTCTATTTATGTGGCCATTTTACCCTGTCATTTGTTGACTGAATAGGGTTGATGACATTTACTGTGATCTTGCATTTTGAATAGTCATGCTGCGATAACCGATAAGAGTCTCTGCTAAATGCCTAAATTGTAATTGTAAATGGCACCATTTGGCTCATGGGTCAGCTGCTGCAGAGAGACTGTGTACTCACCAGACCAGGTTCTCCCCTCAGGCCCTGCTCACCCTGCAGTTAGAAAAACATCTTTAAACTTTCAAAGCAGTCAATCGTAATTGTTTATGTAATACACTGGTAATAATTGTGTTCTGCGGGCAGATTTTATTTGGCCCGTGGCTTCCTTCCTAAAATGTTAATATCAGTCAGTGGCCTGCCAGTATATTCATGTGAAATTCATACATTGACATTTTGGTGTTTTATTTTTATTTTTTACATTGGCTAAAATGATTGTGATGCGAAATTAACACATTTTTCTGTACTGGGGACCCCCTGGAACCCTCCCGTAAGGACCCCTGGGGGTCCCGGATCCCACTTTGAATACTATTGGGTAGCCAGACAACTATTCCACAATCTCCGAACGCTAGAGTCTGGAACTACACCTACACCCGAAGATGGCATCTGTTCGTCACCCAGAGGGTTTAAGTGGCGTGTGTAACCGTTATAGTCACACCTTGGATCCTGGTTTCCCTGGTATCTCCCCTCCACCTGTTATAGTTATAGTCACACCTTGGATCCTGGTTTCCCTGGTATCTCCCCTCCACCTGTTATAGTTATAGTCACACCTTGGATCCTGGTTTCCCTGGTATCTCCCCTCCACCTGTTATAGTTATAGTCACACCTTGGATCCTGGTTTCCCTGGTATCTCCCCTCCACCTGTTATAGTTATAGTCACACCTTGGATCCTGGTTTCCCTGGTATCTCCCCTCCACCTGTTATAGTTATAGTCACACCTTGGATCCTGGTTTCCCTGGTATCTCCCCTCCACCTGTTATAGTTATAGTCACACCTTGGATCCTGGTTTCCCTGGTATCTCCCCTCTCCCCTCTCACCTTGGATCCTGGTTTCCCTGGTATCTCCCCTCCACCTGTTCCAGATCCAGACACTCCCTGCAAAGCAGAAGAAGTGTTTGAAAACCACTCATCATTTAGATAATTATCAAAATGAACAGACATGACCAACAGAACGCAGGTTCAATTATTTGACTAGGACTGTAATTATCGAGAAGAGCGTGCTTTTTATTATTATTATTATTACATTTATTAATGTATTTCTATATGAACAAATCAACATTTTAAATATTTTTTCTTCTTCAAAAATTGAGCTTGCATAATTTATTGTTTGAATCAAGCATTTTATTTAAGTCTATTATCTTTTACAATCAATCAGTTCGATAAATTAGACTGGCTAAGCAAAGCATTTAATAAATGGAGCACATTCACAACTCATTCATAATGTGTATGTATATATCGTACTGTATGTAGTATAGTCTCTGTCGGGTGGAAGGCTGATGCAAACTGTTATACTTTTCAAGATTCAAATTCAAAAACTGCAAAAGTAGCAGAACTACAAGCTCAAAACGTGCAACTTCACACCACACTGACACGCACTTCAAGATTGTCGATCTACTACTTTTGATGCTTTTGTGTGATGCTGATAGTATGATGAAGTTGGGCATTAATTATTTTTAAACAAAAAACACAAAAAGTTAGAATATGCAGATACCGGTAAGAGTTTTCCTACAATGTCTACATCTAATGAGAAATGTCTTCAGAAATCATATTGGTTTTGCAGAAGGAACCAGTATGATTCTGACAGTAACTGGGATGTTATTAAAATGATTAATAATCATACCAGGGCTGGTCCTGGAGGGCCAGGTTTACCTTCGGGTCCCTGTGGAGAGAGAGAGTTTAATTCACCTTTCAGTATCATATCCATCCATTTGTATATGAATACATAAATGGAAAAACTGCATCCATTCTCTTTGGATCAGTAATCTCAGCAAGGCAGATGGCTTCTTGGTTAGAGTGGGTGACAATAATCACACGAAAAGATGAAATTACCTATAGGTTCCATCCTGGAGGCAAATCTTTCTGGTGATAAAATGGCCACCAACTTAATCAAAAAGGTCAACCAAAGAACAAGATTCCTAATTTCCTATACAGGATCTCCTCACTGGTCAACAAAAACACCTTGAAGACCCTAACTGGAGCCCTTCTCCAAGGTTTCTTCGACTTTGCATGCACCTCTTGGTACCACAGCACCTCAATGGCCCTTAAAACAAGGCTCCAGACTTCCCAAAACAAACTGATCAGGCCACTACTTGGCCTCACTCCCCAAACCCACCTCACCCCTGCCCATTTTGACAGGCTGGAATGGCTTAGAGTTGACGACAGAGTACAGCATCTTGCAATGGGTCTGGTCCACAAAATTCGCTACACCACCAAGATACCCATGTACCTGTCTAAATACTTCCTTCCTTAATGTCAATGAATTCCACACCCACAACACCAGAGTGAGTTAAACATACCAGATTCGGCACAAACAAAGGACTAAATTCATTTCGCGCCTATGCCACCAAAATGTGGAACACCCTACCAACAGTCATTAAGACATGTGATTGTGAACCCCTGGACTCCTTCAAAACCGCTCTCAAAAGGGCACCTATACGAATGCCTGCAATTCGAAACTGGCCCCTGTAAAAGTCCCACCCCCTTTTCCCCTCACTGTATATTTTTTCCCTTTTTACCTCCTTCTATGATGATTGATGTTTTTTGTTAGTGTATATTTGTACGTCTCTAAATTGAAAATGGTCAACCCTATTGTAAACAAGTGTAATGCTTTATGCTTTAAGGGCCTTTCTGTGTGGAGTTTGCATGTTCTCCCCGTGTCCCCTAGGGTAGGTACCCTCACAAAAACATGCAATAATCCTGGTCTCTAAACTACCTCCCCCTGGCCTGATGGAGGGGAAAGGAACTGGTCGGAATAACGTGTTCCTTTCACACACTACGTCCAACTGAGGAAACTCCCCCCTGTCAGGTGAAAATAATCAGCTTGGTCTCCTCATGCATAGAAGGAAGCATGAGGTCAGTCCGCTGCCCCCCCAGGTTGGCAGAGGAAGTGTAGTGCCCAGGATTACATTAGATAATTGACACTGGGTGAAACAAATGGGTTGCAAAATCGTGGGATAAAAAAAAAAAAATACTTCAACCAATCAATTAATCAATCAATCACTTTACCTTGATTACTGTTAATCACTCTGGATAAGGAGTGTCGGCTAAATGCCTATATTGTACATTGCAATTGTGAACTCACCGTAGGACCATGCAGACCTGTCTCTCCTCTCAGTCCGGGCTCCCCAGGCTCTCCTATTTCACCCTGATACCCAATAGAAGAGAACAGAATAGGTTTCCAAATACATGCTGTATATTGCATATCATTGTTGTCAGGCAGAAACTTCATTAATTAAACTTAATTTCATTAAGTAAACAGTTTTGGACATATGAGGTTTCCACTCGACAGAGACGATACAGTATAATGAGATTTAGAGATGTGTTTTTCGGTGCCGTTACCTTAATCCCCCTGGTCAGTACGTTGTTGTCTGTGGAGATGACCTGAACACAAAAGGACATAAATTCACATGCAATCAAGTTGCAGAGACTCAAGAAAACAAAACTAGGGATGCATGATAGACATTTTGTCCGATATCCAATAACTGATTCAAATCGATACCGAATGCGATATTGCAATACACGGCGACTGTGGATTTGTATCACCTGATGTATAGGCCTATTGATTAGTTCAAACAGCGTGTAAATGTTGTAATACGGTATGTATTTTACTTAACATTTTTCAAACTCATTTTATTTCGGTGGATCCTTTTGACAGTTTCCCCAGAATACACCGATTTGAATGTTCAATCATCACATTCAAACTAATATTTTAAGATAAAATATGAGCCATTATCAGGATTATTATCGATATCTGTGTGATACCGATATTGTATTTTTAAGTAAATACTAGAGATGTACAGATAGCATTTTTACCTTGCCGATATACCAATTCCGATACCCATAACTTGCATATTTTGATACAGAGTACCAATCCGTCACCAGTGTGTAATTTAAAAAGTGGCTCTCAAAGCGGGGTTCAGGGACCCTCTGGGTTCCTTGAGGGGGTTCCAAATGGACCCTTACAGGTTTGTAACTCTCAGATTTATGGGGTATTTGAAATTAACAAGTTTGAGAACCACTGATCTAAGAATACAAATTCCATTCATAATATTGTCAAAGTGCAGCTACAAGTTAGTAAAATAATAATGCAAATAGTACAGTTAAGAGTATGAAACAGTAGTGCAAAATCAACTGAAGCATTCAAAATAGAAAATGTAAATGACACGTCATCATACAGTACATGTGATAAATGACATGGTATCAGAAGGGCATAGACTGACATACTCGCATTTCAGGCAGTATCGTCAGCTTTTCCGATACTGGTGTTTATCGGAGAAGCTGGAGAAGTGGCATAAAGCTGAAGATCAAAGCTGTTCTTACCTGAGCTCCACCAGGAGGGCCCGGTTTCCCCTTTGGAAAAAAAAACACAGGTTCTAAACAACACTGAAAGTGTGATGTGTAAATAAAAAAAAAGCGGTCTTCAATATTTTTCAGGCCAAGGACCCCTTCGCTGAGAGAGATGAAGCAGCTAGGGACCCTCACTACATATACTGTACAAATTGTATTGTCTTGCAGATCAAAATATATATCTTGGTATCTTGCATTCATGTTAATGTGTATTTTTCGACATGTCACTTAAACCCTCGATACTTGGCTCTGTAGTTGGTCTGCTCTTTTTTCCATCTACACCAAACCTCTTTGCAGAAAACAGCACATCTACAAGCTCACAGTGCCTCGCATCGTGAGGCATTGAGAGCTTGTATGTTAGGCTATAGTTCTCCTCAGAATAGGAATGCTAGGGTTCAAGTGGTATAAGACACCTACTGTAGTTCATGCGGGCTCAATTTTCATCGAGCATTCTAAATACACTATTTGGGGATTTAGCAGTGGGGAAGGGGTGTTCCCCGTTCCCCCACTAAAGTCGGTATTTTGGTTACCTGTCTAAATCCCTAAAACACCTCTGTTACCCGTTACATTATGCATAGGTGTGGTTTGGGCGTTTTTAATAATTAAATCAATTAAATGCCACATGCCATTGCCTATAAGAGATCCCTTATCCATTGCCCGTTATGTCCAGTGCTATATTGCTTCATAGTCTTACGGTCTATAGATGCCCATTGAAGGAAGAGTGATGTGTTGCCTTGAAGTCTCACTTGTGCTGCACTTGTGCTGCACCCCATACAACCCCCCCCCCCCCCCCCCCCAAATACCGGTGTCGGCATAGCAGGTGACGCTGGACCAAAATACCATTAAGGGACAGAGCAAGCTCCTATACTCGTAATTTCCGGGCAGCGGCTGACTTGCCATCCATGTGTCTTAATAGAAAAGATGTGTAAAGCCTTTACATTTACACATGATGAAGCCATCGATGAAATGAAATCTCAGGAAAAATGTATCATCAGCACAATGTGCAGTCAGTCTGCTGCATCGCTCTCAGCTAAGGAGGTCCTTGGACTGAAGAATGTTGACGACCTCTGAACCAGATTGCATTGAGGGATCACATGCACAATAAGATGTATATTAACTTAAGATAACATATGAAATACAAAAAGAAACCAACAAATAACCATAAATAAAAATATAATTATATAATTATAATATAATAATATAATATAACAATAATAAATCATGAACGTAAAACATACAGCCTCGCCTTTGTCTCCCTTCTTGCCATCCGTGCCCTGTAACGAAAAAGACCGGACATGCTGTGAATCACGACTTTCTACATTATTTAAACACAAGCTTTTAATGCAACTCAACTCATTTTAACCACTTTAACCATTATTTTATTCTTTGGCTATTCAAAACATTTATTTGAATACATATATTTTTATAGGGACTGGACATGAAACCGTTTGGATAACCACTGATATAATATAGCAACATCCATTTTTCTGGGTTAAAAGACATTTGTCGAAACGTATGTCCTGCCTGCTGTGATTGTGACATAATTACTTGCTTCTACAAGCTTACAACACGTCGCTAATTTTGTTGAAGAGATTTAGTGTACATTGAAAAAGAACATAGTACAGTGAAACACTAGCATTTTGGCATGGGGGGTCAGATCAACATGGAATTAATTATGTACTGGCCATATACTGTATGGAGCATGTCTTCAGTGTACAGGGTTTGATGAGGTCAGATCAACATATGGAATGTCAGAACAGGTCAGCAGGTGGTAGTGGGGACATTATCTTGAGTGTACAGGGTTTGATGAGGGCCCAGGCAGGGCCGGTAGGGCACGATTCCATAGTTAACTGGGACCTTCGGTCGCAAACAGGTGATGCCAATCAATGATGTCTGTGAGGGTTAATGCTTTAGGGGTGGAATTGGGCCTAAATGCCTTCAGTATGATTGATGATAACAAGCAACTTACAGGCAGGCTGGTTCCGGAGTGACCCTTCTCTCCTGGGTCTCCATGTCGCCCGGGCAACCCTAGCGGACCCTGGTCAACATTAAGGGACAAAACCAAGAGAATGTGGGTTTTTTTCCCGGTTCAACATTTTACAATTTACAATTTAGGCATTTAGCAGACGCTCTTAATGCAGAGTGACTTACTGTAAGCATGGTAAACACGAGGTAATACATCAAATGCATATAAATAGTAATATAGGATCATAAACCAACAGCCTATCATCAGTCTAAACAGTATAATATATAAACAAACAGCATCTGTCTACATAACATGCTACCTAAATTACATTTTAACCGATTGCAAGGACGTCAAGGCAGGGCTGAGGTATAGTTTTAAGAGTTGAGTCTTCAGATTACGGCGGAAGATTGGGAATGAGTCTGCAGTTCTAACTGCAATGGGGAGAAGGTTCCACAGTTTGCGCACCAGGAGGGAGAAGAGTCTGGGACAATACTGGTGGGCATGTGAACAAATACAATCAAGAAAAACTAATTCCCTACCTTAATTCCTCGTTCACCAGGCTCCCCGGGTGGTCCTAGTTCACCCTGTAACAAAGACGACGAATACATTCATTATTCATTATTCATTACATTATAATGTTATTTAATTGACTTGAGAAAACGATATAATGGTTGTTCAAGAATAAGGATGTTTACAATAAAGAACCGAAGTCTGACATCACTGACACTGGCTGCTATTACCCTGGGTCACGGAGTTATTGTTCTTCTATTGAAAATACCATATCGACTATATACAGTAGCCTATGTGGGGTGGCCTAAAATATTGTCTATATACATACATTCACATGACCGGCTGTCAGTATTGAGCAATGGTTTTTATAGGGGTTTCTTGTGACCCTACCATTAACATCCAATATAAGGCAAATATGTCAAACTTTCCTTATGCTTTAAGACAGCATGTGACATGTCAAACTAGGGGGTTTACATGATTCTGAATCCATTCCAAGCATTAGTTTTGCAGAAAAAACACTGGGATAAAAAATGGCCAATGGGTATTTATGTATGTCGGTGTTGTCCACCGGCCAATGGGTATATATGTATGTCGGTGTTGTCCACCGGCCAATGGGTATTTATGTATGTCGGTGTTGTCCACCGGCCAATGGGTATATATGTATGTCGGTGTTGTCCACCGGCCAATGGGTATGTATGTATGTCGGTGTTGTCCACCGGCCAATAAGGGAACTAAGGTACGTTTCAAGGTTGGTATGAGGTCAATAACGGGTCTAAATGATTTAGAACAGCAGTTGCATTATACATTAGTTTGTAGCAGTACTTGCACGCTCTGCTTGCAAGTTGGCTGCTCGACAGAGTGCGTTTCTAGTTACTATAGGAATAAAGCTGTAACAGCTGTAAACATTCCAGTCTCAGTAAAGTACACAAACTCACCCTTGTTCCTGGTTCTCCTTTGGGGCCTGGTTCACCCTGCATGCATGAGAAAGACAATCATCCATATACCAGTGCTTCTCAAAGTGGGGTCCAGGGACCCACAGGGGTCCTTGAGGGGGTTCCAGGGGTCCCCGGTGTGGCAGAATGTGTTAACCCATTTAGATCTGGAAAGCCTATACGTTGCTATACCCTTCAATCCAGGAACGTATGTGTGTCATTTTAGATATCATGCCTTATCTGCCTCAGGTCTAGATGATCTAAATAAGTTGAACCACTTTAACACCATCTACATGAAGTTCATGAACAGAACGGACAAGCCATTCATTATAACTTAGCTATTGATAATAAGATATATTGGTCAATAGTCGGGGCTGTCAGTGGTACACAACACTGTAGTGCTATAATTTTAACTAAGTAATTATATAACAAAAACCCACCTCTTCAGGATAGCTTTTCCCAGCAGAGGTCTAGATGTCTCAACCCATGCTGAACCTTATTAATAATTTAATAATTAATCATTTTTAATTGAGCAATATTTATTGATTTTATTTTTTTCTTAATAAAGTTGGTTTGGGTACAAGAAAAGTGCTATATAAATCTGAACTATTATTATAATTATTATTATTAGGGGTCAAGCCCAAAGGGCGTAGGCCCCCTTTGTATCCATGACAATTCGGCCATTTTAGCAGTTTTGGCAGTTATGTGCTTTTATCGTTATCGTTTTCACAAAATTCGGCGATATGGTAGAGGGCTGTGAGGATCCCTCAGGAACTGAAGCTCTAAATCTCTCGATGAGTAAATCGTTACGATTTGCTCGATCCACTTTTCGGCCTTGTTTTGGCCACATCACAGAAATTGCATTTCCATTCATGCGAATGGAGTCTGACTCTGGTTACGGGACTACAGCGTTGACCAAAGAAACCTTCAGCCAATCAGCAAAACTAAACAAACTGACGTCATCTCCAGTCTACCTACGCCATGTCAGTCATGTTTTCCTTTTGGGCTTAGCCTTGACCCCGTCTTATATCTGCTTGCAGCTATATTTATTATTATTATTGTTGGGGGGCGCTAGCCCCTCCTATGCCCAGCTTTCCGGGTTTGTGTAAACACAAACATTGAAGACAAAAGTGAAGACGGAAAAGTGAGGAGGATTGGCCAGAATGAGATGATTATGATGATGTATGATGATAAGAATGCCCCTCACTTCACACGGGTGTGTTTTCGAGGGCCGTTAGCCCCTCCTATATCCAGCTTTCTGTTCATTGTCAATTTGCCATTGACAATGAAAGGAGGATTTACGTCATATGTGCCTGAAATATGATGTCAATTTGTGGCAACACAAACATTAAATGCCATTGACAATGAAAGGAACATTTATGTCATATGTAGACGAGCAAATCGGCTAACCAATCACATAAATTCAGTTGTCATCTTACATGTCATCATGGTGAAAAGATGAGGTTTTTAAAAAATCATCATGGTTAAAAGATAATATAACATCATAAGTTGACAAATTAATTCATGAAGAAGTATATTAATTTTTTATTGGATGATCTACGACAACAAGAGCGCCCCTCACTTCACACGGGTGTGATTTTGTATAATTATTATATAACATAAGACACATGGATGCTTAAACAAGAACCCCTACAGTTGAAAATTCTCAAAGGATTTGAGCTTATGTGAATGAATATACAGTATTTTAAGCAAATGCAAAGCAAGTGGAAAATGGATATGGCCGTTTCTTATGCCAAATGTCAGACACACTGACCTTCTGGTGAGCTGTTTAAAATTATCATAGTGTGACCTATGAATTTGAGACAGTATGATGTCCCCACCAAAAAGCGGATGTAAAATAAAGCAAGCAAAAGAACAAACTTAGAGCAAGAACAAGCTTAGGAGCATTCAGTGATTTGGGTGATTTGGAAAAACCCCTGGTCCGCCCCGGTAACAAGATGTGCACATGCACGCACTACAGTGGGGGGACACACGACAGGCCAACAGCACACACACCAAGGCCCGCCTTCGCTCGATCATGATTGGCATAGGCCCCTCTCTATCCTGATTGGATGAAGGCTGGGCCACCTATAGCCAAAAACGAAACCTACGTTTATTTGACACCCAGGGGTTAACTGGGGACAGGGAGGAACTCCTATAGTAGGGAGGATTATCACAACAAAACAAAAAATTAAATGATATTTGAATTAAGTGAAATCACTGAATATACCCTTAAGCCCGAGCCTGTTTCTGCTGCTGGAAGTCAGCGATTCGACTCTCCATCTCAGGTCTGAAGTGCCTGATCAGTCCCTGCACGGGCCACGCGGCGCCGTCGCCCAGCGCGCAGATCGAGTGGCCCTCGATCTGCTTACTGATCTCCCAGATCATGTCGATCTCCGACGGCCGCGCGTCCCCGCGCACAAAGCGCCACATCATCTTGTCCATCCAGTCCACGCCCTCCCTGCAGGGCGTGCACTGTCCGCAGCTCTCGTGCTTGTAGAAGCTGATCAGGCGCGCCACGGCTCTGATGACGTCCGTGGACTTGTCCATGACAATGAGGGCGGCCGTGCCCAGGGCGGTGTTGGCCCGCACCAGGTCATCGAAGTCCATCAGCACGTCTTGGCACACGCGCTTGGGAATGAGCGGCACGGAGGATCCCCCGGGGATCACGGCGAGGAGGTTGTCCCAGCCGCCGCGCACTCCGCCGCAGTGCCTCTCGATGAGCTCTCTCATGGGGATGGACATGGACTCCTCCACGGTGCAGGGGTGGTTCACGTGGCCCGATATGTTGAAGAGCTTCGTGCCCGAGTTCCTCTCTCTGCCGAAGCTCAGGAACCACGAGCCTCCACGGCGACAAATGGCCGGCGCCACGGCCACCGTCTCCACGTTGTTGACGGTCGTTGGACAGCCGAAGAGGCCCACGTCGGCGGGAAACGGCGGCTTCAGGCGGGGCTTCCCCTGCTTGCCCTCGATGCTCTCGATGAGAGCCGTCTCCTCGCCGCAGATGTAGGCTCCGGCGCCACGCACCACAAATATGTCAAAGTCGTAGCCGGAGTCGCACGCATTCCTGCCGATTAGACCGGCGCCGTAGGCCTCGTTGATAGCGACCTGCAGGTTGGCCGACTCGTTGTAGAACTCTCCTCTGATGTAGATGTAGGCGGCACGGGCCCCCATGGCCCTGCCGGCGACCAGGCAGCCCTCCAGCAGCTTGTGAGGGTCGTGGCGCATGATCTCTCTGTCCTTGCAGGTCCCGGGCTCTCCCTCGTCGGCGTTCACCACCAGGTACTTGGGCCTGCCGTCTCCGGGCTTGTTCATGAAGCTCCACTTCATGCCGGTGGGGAAGCCGGCTCCGCCTCTGCCGCGGAGGCCGGACACCTTGATCTCGTTGATGATCCAGTCCGTCCCCTTCAGCAGGATCTCCTTGGTCTTGTACCAGTCGCCTCGTTTCAGCGCTCCCTTCAGCCTCCAGTCGTGACGGCCGTAGAGGTTTGTGAAGATCCTGTCCTGGTCCGCCAGCGGGCCGTATGTCGCCTTCCTGGGTGCCTCCTGAGTTGCTGTGCCGTTGAATCTCAGGATTGAAGTCACTCCACCATGACTGACAGCGGCTGGGACACGGACTGCCGCGCTCACGACTGCCCGAGACAGGGACAGCATCCTCTGCATCGATATGCCCCGACTATAGCGTACAAAACATGAAGCCGAAGGAGCAAAGCTGCACAATTTCACTCTAAAAGTCTGAGAAATATTGCTTTACCATTAGCTGATGTCACTGATGACGCTCTGACATCACTGTGATGTCAGAGCTTCATCTCACGTGTGAATCCGTGACAGCGTGCCTGACTGTGGTTCCGCCGTATCTCGAGAAGCGTCTGACCGGACGACTCAAACTGCTTGGCGTGTGTATCGCCAAGGACCCTTGCATCAGTCCTCCAGAAATATTATTATGTATAAATCAAATCAGAAAATGTGTCCATTTTATGCCCATATATGGAAATTATTTATGTCATATATGACATCATATATACTGGCCTATGCACTAAGTCCTCTAGCACCATAGATGTATGTCCATTTTTGTCACATTATTGAGTGGTGTAAACCACTCCAACAACTGGCTTTGTTAGTCTGTTTGTCTGTGCTCAAAAAATGAGCATGGTTGATGCTGATTGGTTGATGCTGATTTCATTACGTCAGACATTACGTCAGACCACAGCTGATCAGGCTATATAATACCTTACACCACTCAGTTCACACGGGTGTGATTATTTTTAAATACAAGTTTTAGTAATAGTTTACCAAATTTGGAGTCAGATATGTCAAAGACTGATGACGGGCCCTCGGGTGGAGTAGCTGACCACAACTGCGGAGGCTGAGGGTTCGAATCCAACACGGTGTAACCGGCTTTCTAGAGCGTCCATACACCCTGTCCGTCCGTGTGTCCATCCGTCTCTGAACATACCATCTCCGGCACCATTGGCCTGATCGACGTGCAGAACCTCTGACCCAAATTTGTCAGAGCGGACTGTTATAGCGCCACCAGGATGCAGATTCTTGGGCGCTAGCCCCTCCTATATACAGGTTTAATGTTTGTCTTTAGTTCAATGTTTGTTTAATAAACGCCATTGACAATGAAGGGAAAACTTTCGTCATTTTGTAACTCATTACGTCATATTGTCTCTTTATTGTTAATGGCATTTAATGTTTGTGTTGGCACCGTTTGTTTTACATCACCTTTACATCACTTAATCAACATGAGTTATACTTTAATATATTAGCGCCCCTCACTTCACACGGGTGTGATTTTTCATATTCCATCCAAGACATGTACTATAAACTGATGGTTCGCTTTGAACAAAATGCCTCAAATCATGAATGCACCCCTCAATTATCACTGTACATTATTGATGTTTTCTTTGTACATTGAGTGGAAATGTTGTGGGTTGTGATAATGATGAGTTAAGGTTAACTCTATTAACGGGGGGGAGGGGGAGGAGTTTGCAAATTGATATTTAGTGTGTCTCAAAGAATAATATGACTGCCATTAGCACAGTAAATATTGGTAACAAATGTATCAATGACATCACCACAAACGCCTTGCGTCATTCATTGCAGGATTTACTTACATCTTTACCTCTTAGTCCTGCTCCAGCATTCCCAGGGAACCCGACGCTCCCCTTGGCCCCCTTAAAGCAATCTTGTCCCTATAAACCAAAGACATCAGTTCTGATTCAGTCATCAAGAATCAAGATCACCCACGTATCGGCAAATTGTCGCTGTCGGGCAGAAACCTTGAATTTCAGTATTTCAAGTTTTTTCCATCAATTAATTCCCTATACGTCATCATACAAGAATGTTAAGCAAAACGCACGCGCACACGCACACGCACACGCACACGCACACACACACACACACACACACACACACACACACACACACACACACACACACACACACACACAATATATATATATTTTTAATCAATAGATCTATAAGCTCACATGTCACACTGAAACGCATTGTTTCATATATTAGTGTCGCCTATGACATGCCTAATTACATGTTCAAAATAGGGAGGGCAGGTGTGTCTGTGGGTTTTAAATAAATATTGAAACAAAAACAAAGTATGAATGAGAGCTTGTGACTAAATAACTACAATGGATCCATTGAAACACAGGTTATTTTGTCCAATTGTCTTTAAAAGTAACCATCTTGGATATAAGGTTTCCACCAGGCAGTGACAAAATGCCAAAGTCCTTCGTCAGATGAATTCAGATCTGTATTCACAATGATGTCAATGGGTGTGTGCTTACCTTTGGTCCAGGTTTGCCGGATAAACCAACATTTCCCTGCAAAGGAAAGGGACAACATCAATTCCAGTTCCCTTTGATCTCTGCATGATGACCAAAAGCCTAATATCTCCCTCGGAATTCCCCTTTAATTAGGCTAGTGGTTAAGATGTTGGCTTTCCATAAGATGTTTCCACGTTACGTATATACATTGCCAGAGAGGATTTCACAACACTAAATCACAACACTAGAGGTGAGGCTGACGTGACCTGTTGGATTTCATATTTGGACATGATTGGCCTATTGTGGCCAATTCAATACACAGGACCACAATGGAAACAAGCCCAAGGGCTTGTTGTGTTATCCTTTTAGAATTATTGTATAACTGTACTTCTTTGCCAACTGTTCAAGGACCACTTCACCACTTATCAACCTATTTTCATATAATTGGTCCTCACTAATGGTCATGATAAAATACCACACATTTTGAGTGTTTGTGTAAACTTCTTTGCCAACTGTTCAAGGACCACTTCACCACTTATCAACCTATTTTCATATAATTGGTCCTCACTAATGGTCATGATAAAATACCACACATTTTGAGTGTTTGTGTAAACACAAACATTGCATAACACAAGCATTGAATACGAAGGTGAGGATGCAAATTCTGATTGGCCGTAATGAGATTATGTATGATGTACGATGATAAGAGCGCCCCTCACTTCACACAGGTGTGATTTTTATAGTATAGTGTGTTGATTACTTTTGATGCAGTAATAGCCCTTTTCTACGGAGCCTTCGAGTGGCCATCGTGAGAAAAAATATTTATCTTGACCGGTCGAGATATTATTATCTTGACCAGTCGAGATATTATTATGTTGACTGGTCGAGATATTATTATCTTGACCAGTCGAGATATTATTATGTTGACTGGTCGAGATATTATTATCTTGACCAGTCGAGATATTATTATCTTGACTGGTCGATAAATTCTTGATAAATGCTTTTTATATATGTGATGTATTCCCATGCTTTGTTCTTGCTAAATGTAAGTCGCTCTGGATTAAGAGCGTCTGCTAAATGCCTAAATTGTAAATTGTAATTGTCGAGATATTATTATCTTGACCAGTCGAGATATTATTATCTTGACCAGTCGAGATATTATTATCTTGACCGGTCGAGATATTATTGTCTTGAACGGTCGAGATATTATTGTCTTGACCGGTCGAGATATTATTGTCTTGACCGGTCGAGATAAATCATTTTTCTCACCATGGCCACTTCAGGGCTCCGTACTTTTCTATTCTTTCTTCCTTTTTTTTTAGACCCTTAAAGTCCTTAAATTGTCATTTCACTGTCATCTTGATTAATAATGATATTACGACTCACCCTCTCACCGTTCTCTCCTTTCGGTCCTTGTTGCCCAGGAATGCCGAAGCCAGGACTGCCCTGGATGAACGAATGGTAAGAAACACAAGACCTCTAAGACTGACCTTTATCTGAGAGGACTACAGAGAGTATGACCTTTATCTGAGAGGACTACAGAGAGTATGCACATGCACATGCATCTCTTGACAGAAAGTAGCTCATAACATGTCTATGTTGGGTTTTTATGAAACAGAAACTTTGCAGATAGAAAGAGGATAGCCTAATTCAATCTTTCTGTACGACTGCAATGTTGTTGAGTTTAATGTCGTTTAATACAATCAGAGAGGACTTTTCTGTTTGGATGTATGGACTGCCAAGGCCCGAAAGTAGTTTTTTGCCACTCAGTAGACCAGGGTTCCCCAATTAATTTTCCTCAAGGGCCATATTTTGATTTTTTTTTTCATTAATTAATTAAAAATTGTTCTCAACCAGTGGTCCGGGGACCACCAGTGGTCCTTGAGGGGGTGCCCAGTTTGACATGCATAGGCTACTGACCCCCATTTAATGCCATTTATATCTGGGACACCCCCCCAAAACAAAACAAAAAACTTATTTTTTTCTTTCTTTTTGTTTTGTTGAAATCCAGGGGCCACAAGGGGGCTCTCCGCGGGCCGCAAATGGCCCGCGGGCCGCCTAATGGGGAACCCTGCAGTAGGCGTTCCCGGATAACTTCTGGGTATGGTGAAGTCACGTGCATAGCCTCTATATAGAGTTATGTATTAATAGAATAAACAACAATAGGATGAGTTATTGTTTGTATCAACTAAACCTTGTCGCCTTTGATTCCTTGTTGTCCCTTTGTTCCTTGGGGCCCAGCAGGTCCAACTGGACCAATGTCACCCTGAGAAACACACATGCACGCGCACGCGCACACGCACACGCACACGCACACACACACACACACACACACACACACACACACACACACACACACACACAAATTAACGTCTAACTGCTAATACCAACCAGAAAAACTGTTTCTAATTAAAAGGGTCTTTATACATGCCATGTGGCGGCGCGAATAAGCCATACAAAAATATGCATTGGCGAATAATATTACAAATCAATCCATGAATTTGGTGATGCCTAAAACATTTTAGAAAAATGTATTTGTCGCTTCATCCATGTGGATATACTCATGACAGCAGTTAAATCCTGATGCTAATTAATTGCACAAAATAAAATGTATCACACAATACACATTTCTCTTGTGAAGAGCGGGGAAATTCTCCCCACAAAGTCAAAATGACTTAAATTGTAATCTTTTCATGTCCGCTATTAATGATACCCTGTGGGTTAAATATAAAGCCTACGCTAAATCGACTCGGGTGTATCCGATCCCACGAGATCAGATCTTAATTGTGTTTTGACCACCAAACAGTTAATTAAGCATCACGCTTCATCAGGCAGATAGAATAGTCCCTCCATTAGGATTACATTTCTAATAGTGCCGATCGAGTGTGTGTCCGTGTGTGGGAGGTGACGAGTGAGAAAGAATATTTAAAAAAAGCAACGACATTGAACCGGCTGAGGGTAAGGATTAGTTCCCCCTCGCAGCATTATACAGTTGGGTGCCACCGATATTGTCCCTTATCATTTGACCCATTTAGGCCTGACCCATTTAGGCCTTATCATTTGACCCATTTAGGCCGATTTTTCAAAAATAGCAGACCTACAAGCTCATAGCGCGCCACTCGGTGGCGCGCTATGAGCTTGTAGATCTGCTATTTTTCAATAGCTAAATTATAACATAATGTTTAAAACACCAAAAGGGGTTCCCGCCCAAAATGGGTTAACTGTCCTTTTGCGCAGATCACGCAAACCTCAGCAAAAAGAAAAGGACAATATCGGTGGCACCCAACTGTATACCAGCAGGAGTTGTGTGGAGAGAGAGAGAAGAGAACTGGACATGGAGAAACAACAACGCGGTATGACGGGAGTGACGTTTCATTGGAGCGCTGAAGATTGTTTAAGGCAGCTCAACATAGGGTAGCTTTTGTCGCTCGTAACGCAGTGATAAAGTGTTAGGCGCTCAGTTTGTTTATTGTTTTGTGTATTTCATCCGTACAAGAGTGTTGCACAAGGCCTGGGCCATGGCTCAGTGGTCCAGGCACCTTGGCTGGTAATTCAGTCTGGCAGTGTGCCGCGGGTTCGACTCCCGATCCCGACGGCCTTTACTGCATGTCTCCCCCCCCATCTCTCTCCCCATTTCCTGTCATTTCCTCCATAAAAAATATAAAATAAAGGCGAAAGCCACAAAAAAAAAAAAGTGTTGCACAAAAGTTGTGAAGATAGCATATCTACAAGCTTGCTTGTAGATATGCTAGTTCACTATTTTGAAATGTTGCAAAAATAATAAAAAATAATGATATACATGTCTCTGGCTTGAAAATTGGGGTCGATTCATACTCCACTTTTAAAGCCCAGTTTAAGTGGGTTCGGCTCCCTCCAGACTACAAAGTGACATCATTCAGAGGTTTGGGGGGGGATGTTGTGACACCCTAAACCAATGTCAGCGTTCCAGCGCTTTTCCCTCATTCATTCAGCCCAGCTTCGAGTTCAATTTGTTGGACCCACCCCGAACCGACTTAATTGGGCCTTATATTAGTGGAGTATATGAACCGACCCTTACTTGTTTGACATGAAGCTATAGAGACTATAAGAGCTAAGACAGATAAACACAAACTACTGAAACATTATGAGTGTTTATGTAGGTTGGAGGAGGGTATTGGTTCTCAGACCTCCACACACACCTGCAGTATACGGTTGACTTACCCTGGCCCCCTTCTTTCCAGTCGGACCAATTATCTGTTGTGATGAAAAAGAAGAATGTTTGATACTGTATTGAAGTAATGCTGATCAAAACAATCCTAAGACTAATGTACGTCAATATTATTCAAGTAAAAATGAATTAATTACAACATGCCTGTAGGCAATACTGGAAGGCAGCCTTCTCTTTCAAACGCACGCACAAGCGCTCACTTTTCCTTTCTATTTTTTGTGTACTGTTTTTCTTTTGTATCGTTTTTACGATGTGCTAAATCAGGGGTTCTCAATGTTTTTGGCTGGGGACCCCCGGAAATGCTTTGGCCATGTCTTGCGACCCCCGCCCTGCCCCGCTCCCCACCCCCAATACAAACTGACTGCAAAAATAACCTTAATAATAGAGAAAATATATCATAAATGAATACTGAAACCAGATATGAATACTGAAACCAGATATAATCATTAAGGAACGTTTATGCATGTACTATACTAGAATTTCGCCGCCCTTCGGGCGGCGAATCCTAGTTCCGTGGGCAGCGCAATGGGAAGAAGGAAATAGCGGGATTTGACAGACTCCACTCCAGTATTGTGCCCTTGACATGTAGTAACGGATGGGTATTATTATTATTTGTTGTATTTTCACATGAAAGGAAATTAATGTAAATGAAAATAAGCAGACATGAAACTGCTGTTTACTGTTTTTGTTTGCTTACAATAAATTACTGTTTTTGGAAACCAAAAGCTGTAGAGAATGGAGCAGAACATACTGTAGTATATTTTTTGGGGGACCTTGACTGCATTATAGTAGGGCTACATTATTTTGGATTGCGGATTGCAGTGACCCCACATTGTTTGTTCGGGAACAATATTTGTAGTTACAATGAGGGCTACATGAGCCGAAGGGAGAGAAACACTTCGCCTCTCTCCAGTCCGTGCATATGGTGCTGGTACGGATCGCATCGCTGACTGACATAAACACACCGTTACAATTCAGAGGCACTTCAATAAGAAAACTCAACTAATAACGCTTGTGTGTGTTAATCTGCCCGATGCTGACGTTAGTATATAATGTTTAGATTGTTTTCCTGGCTGAATAACAACGGATCGCATCGCTGACTGACATAAACACTCCAATTCAGAGTCAACCCGCACGCACACACACACAGAATCCATGCGCCTCGGTGCGTCGCAGTTGTCATGTTTCCATGAATTAAACGGGTCGCGCAATTGTCGTGTTTACATTAATGAAACTGGTGGTGCAATTGTCGTGTTTGCATGAATTAAACGGTGTATTTATGTAATCGCGCCGCTGTCCATCCAAGTCCGAATCAGTGTGTGTGTGTGTCTGTGTGGGACTGTGTGTGTTGTGGAAGACGGGGAACAATGTTGCCAGGGTCGTGAATTGTAAGCGAGTTGTAGTGTGTGTAAGTAGCGTGGTGAAAGGCTTTGTTTCTGGGTCTGTTTGCTTGTTTCTGGGCCTGTTTACATGAGGAGATAGCCGTGGATCGACGCGGAGGGTAAGTCTGTGACGTGTTAGTGTGTTTAGTGGGTTATTGCAGTGTGTGTTGCAGTGTGTCAGACACTCTTGGAGTGACGTAGTAGCTGGTGGCTTTTGTTCCTGGGTTGGGAACAGCGTTTTGGGCACACCTTTTCAATTGTATAATAGATGTGTACTATGTCAACTCTTCATTTCCATTTTCCAGCCATTCAGTTGCAAAAAAAGAAAATGAAAATAATTTGGGGACCCCCCAAAATAATTTGGCGATCCCCCGAGGGGTCGCGACCCACGGGTTGAGAACCCCTGTGCTAAATAAATAAATAAACAGTTTTGCTATGTTCTGCCGTCACATTCATCTAGATAGATGGTTGGAAGGAATGTGATTGTTGAACAGCAACAGCCTTGTGTAAAGAAGTGTCATCATGCTGAAAGAAACCAGTGACCATTCTTGAAAAGCATGTGACGGCTTGTCCTATAAAATGTATCCTCCAATATCATAGAACTCTTTATAAATAACCTGTTTGACCACTAGGTCAAACATCACCACCCGTCGCAGACAAAGTGGTGATCAACCTTTACAGGATGTAAGAATGCATGGTGATTTGTCCTACCCCCTTGGCGGGGTCTCCAGGAACGCCTCTCTGTCCCTCGTCGCCTTTCTGTCCGTTGTCTCCCGTCAGTCCCTGAAATAATTAAGCATTGAATCCTGTATCAAATTAAAATATAATTTGCATGCGATTATGGTCAAATATATATTCAACTTAACCACTTAAACCTACACTGAAAGTCTCTGCCAAAAACAGCTGATCTACAAGCACACAACGCTCACATATCGCCATGTGATATTCTAGATTATACCACAGGTCGTTTCGAGGAAGCAATCTGATTGGTTGAAACAGCCTTCTAGCCGTGGGTTAAACCAGCACCATTCACCACCTAATCAAAACAAAGAATTCAGCTGCTCTGTTCTCCCAGAGCGCTAGCAAACTCGGTGGCTAGGCTAGCTAGTTTCTTGGGACATTTGTGGTCGTAGTGACTACATCTGTCATTAAAAATTTTTTTTTTTTTCAGCGATTTTCTTAGTTTTAAGGGTAACTGTGGTATAATTGCAATATTACACTCGAGGGTGTGGGTTAACGTGATTATTGCCACGACAGGGATGCGGTAAGGAAGGAACGAGACGAAGTCTCGTTCCTTCCTTACCGCATCACTGAAGTGGCAATAATCACGTTAACCCACACCCTCTCGTGTAATATTGCTTAATCAGTCTATGTTCGCCAAACGTTCGCCCCCAGAATAGGGTTCAACTTTGATCATCACTAATGGAAAGAACCAAACAAACAGGAGGGGCGAGGTTCTTGTACTGAAAGAATCTCAAGGCTGGTGGTGCTCAACGGTGGACAATAATCACTCTGATAATCTGCTCGTGTTTCATTATGCTGCCTTAAAATTAAAAAGCAACGATGCAAGACATTAACAGCCAGTCTGTCCACCCACTGAGGTCTGACACCGCCATGGCTCACCAATGGATCCAATTATAACAGCCCTCTGTATGCCCTGCAGTAACAATGGGAATCTTAAGGGCTGAATGAATCAAAATAAAGTTGTATCAGTATGTTTCTTGGAGGAGGTCTACTCTACTACTGTGTGAACGCTTCAGATAAACAGGTCACATCTCAGTGGTGGAAAGGAACTAAGTACATTTACTTAAAGGACCACTTCACCACTTTTCAACTTCTCTTCCTATAATTGGTCCTCACTAATGTTCATGATGAAATACCACCATTTTTTCCTACTCAGTCTGTGTCTCATAGGAGGGCTTTGGGCAGTTCGGACACCCGTCCACCAGTGACATCATCGATGGTGAATCCAAGCTAATAGAAACGGCAGGCTTTCTTTTCCTGAAAAGTTGCAATGCAAAAGTTGAAGCCATCGTTCTCACGATAATAAAAATCTAAATATATTTTAAAACAAATCTTGTTTAAAAAAAATCTGCCTAATGATGATGTCACTGGTGGACGGGTGTCCGAACTGCCCAAAGCCCTCCTATGAGACACAGACTGAGTAGGAAAAAATGGTGGTGTTTTATCATGAACATTAGTGAGGACCAATTATATGAAGAGATGTTGAAAAGTGGTGAAGTGGTCCTTTAAGTACTGTACTTCAGGTTTTTTTTTTAGGTACTTTACTTCCAGTATTCCAGTACTTTTATGTCTTCTACTCCACGACATTTCAGATCCAAATATTGTAACTTTAGTTACGCGTTACTTTGTAGATTTTGATTATTATTAGGCTATAAAACATACTTCAGCCCTATATATATTTTGGCTATTTGAAAATAGCGATCTACAAGGTCACAAAAGCTTGTAGATCTGCTATTTTCCAAATATTTTCATACCTTAAAAAAACAGGACATTCTGCACAACGAGTACTTTTACGTTTGGTACTTTAAGTACATTTTGGTACCAATACTTTAGTACTTTTACTCAAGTAAATTTAGATTATTGGACTTTTACTTGTAACAGAGTAGTTCTACATTGCATTGCAGAATTGATACTTTTACTTAAGTAACAAATGTGAGTACTTTTTCCACCACTGTCACACCTGCACCGGACTTTTTGTTTGGATCAAAAACAGACGGCTACATATTTAATATGATGAGATGAGTCAGTGGAAACTCAAGGACACAAACCCTGGCGTGGGTGGACGTGACGTGACGAGGGGTGGGGGGGGGGGGCTTACTCATCACTGTGGTCAGGAGAGTTGTACTGTTTAAAGTTTAAAAACATGCAACATTTGTTTTCTGTTTACTGGTGTTTTCATTGTTCAGTGATTTGTTGTTTTGTCAAAAGACCGACCTCTTTGCATTTATTACTTCACAATATATACATATATTGTGAATATTTTTGGTACGTGTGGAAAACTCACTATAGGGCCTTGTGGTCCAGTTGGTCCAGCTTCTCCTAGATCACCCTAAAATAAATAAATAGAGGTTTTATTACATATTAGAAACAAGTCCTAAATGCATGAAAGATTAAATCAAAACACAGGTCAACTCATGTTTCATGAAACAGCTCAAATGGCGCGATTGCCCTACTTCCTCATCTACCAATTAACCAGTCCTATTAATTATAGAGTGAATCTTTTCAGCTTAATGAAAGCAAGAGGGAGTAATAAAGGACTGAACTCACCGTGTCGCCCTGATCGCCTTTCAATCCCTTCTTCCCCTGCAAGTGAAAAGAAACAAGCACTGAATATGAATCCATCATCTGATAAAAATTAATATGCAGCTGATGGTGGGCTGTAAGTCTAAAGCCGAGTTGAGTTCAGCTCATTTGCATGTTGCCTGAGGATGTGTTGATGTTGACGTGTGTTCACTGGCGTGAGAAGTACTCCCAAAGTAACAGTTTTGGACATAATGAGGTTTCCATCCGACACAGACAATAGAATAATTTACCTGTTTCCCAGGTGTTATGTCTGAGTCATAGTTGGCTCGGGGACCGCAGGCGTTTTGTTTTCAAAGGGGGAAAAAAGCCTGGGAGTGGAAGTGAACCTTTTATTTCTCTAACCCAATAAGAGTGCAGATGGGCTTTGCTCCAAATGTGCTCCGTTGTGTTCTACCCATGCCCCCAGAATGGCTGGCCAACGTTGGCCCTACTGGTCAGAGCTGGGACTGCAGACGGGCCTGTGCATTTAGCATGAGGAAACCCTGTGCAGCTGGGGTTTAACATTCCCAAATACATTTTGCCCAAATAAAAAAAAATGCGGTAGTAGAGCGTTCTTCCAGGTGCTTCAAAAACGACACTGAGCTACTTCCATTGAAATGAATAGCAGAGGGTGGGTATCCTTTATAACTCTATGGTTCTACCGGGAGGACGAGGGGGGCGGGAGGCGGGCACAGAGGTTGGTGAACCAATGGGAAGTTGCCGTCGGTTTTCAGCGCTAGTTAGACCCACCCCTCTATGCCCAGAAAAGCACAGGGCTCTTTCAGGCTAGGGTCATGGTGACGTGGCTGTGGTACTGCCTATGAGTCACTGTTAGAGTCATGGTGACGTGGCTGTGGTACTGCCTATGGGCGTATTGGCTTTGTTTATGGTTATGGCTGAGTCATAGTGACACCCGCCCAGCCGTCCATTAGCCAATATTAATATATTGTAGGATACAGTACTTGAGTAAAGGTACTTTAGTTACCCTCTACCTACTTGCTTGTGTTTAACAGTGTTCATTTCGTCCACTATGCTAAACTATGATGGAAAATTGTTTGTTGACTACCTGTTGTCACTGACAAAAACGAAATACAAACTAAATATAAACTACCGATAAGCTATGATGAGTAAACTAAGGCCCGCCAAAATATTGTTTTGTCGACAAAATAAACTGTGGATTTAGTCAACTCAAATCTTATGATATTTAGTCGACTAAAACTATACTAAAACTATAGCATTTCAGATGACTAAAATAATACTAAAACGAAATAGAACTTTATTCAAAAGACTATGAATCAAATTCATACCCGAGGTCCGACGACTCCTTGGACTCCCTGATCTCCAGCCTCCCCCTCAGAAAAGAAAAAGGATGAATAATGTTTAATTTAAAAAAAGAACAGCAATAATGATGTAAATTAAGTTGAAGATTATATGTTTAGAAAGATATAACATAATTGGGACATCAAGGGATCTGAATAAAATGCCACCTTTGGTCCCACTGGTCCAGTAAAGCCGATATTTCCCTGCAAAACAAAAGTTCAAGCATTGAAGGTTAACACATTGCTGGTTATTTCGTACACATTGAGGCCTATACATTGTCAGAGATTAACGCCCTATACTTGATCATAACACAGCGTCAACACAAAAACATCAAGCTCTGGCTTTCGAGCTTGTAGATCTGCTACTTTTGATGTTTTTGAATTTGGACATAATGACGTTTCCACCCGGCAGAGACAATATGTAATTATTCA
This sequence comes from Electrona antarctica, assembly GCF_951216825.1. NCBI lineage: Eukaryota > Metazoa > Chordata > Actinopteri > Myctophiformes > Myctophidae > Electrona > Electrona antarctica. The sequence continues at coordinate 13,408,407 of NC_136804.1, forward strand.
CATTGTTCATCACAGATGTGCAGTACCTGTTCTCCTCTCTCTCCACGAAGTCCTTGGACACCCTGAATACCGATTCCTTCCTCCCCCTGAACATCATAGAGATCAGTTAAGGATTAATTATTATGCATTAACATGTATATTAAGGTCATAAAGAGTAATATTCTTTTCAGGAGACTTTTGGGGTTTCCGGTTTCCATTTCCGGTACATGTCTGAATGTCCGATGCCGGTGTCACTACTCACGACTAGTGTTTAGAGCAGTTGCACCCAAAAAAACACAGTTAAGTGGAATGGCTATTGTGAAAAATATACCAGTGTGAAAGATGATATCAAAAATACCCTTTGCTTAATTGAAAAGATTACAGTTTACAATGTTATCCCAGGCAATATCAGACTTTTATAGCGCCACCAGGAGGCCGATTTTGTTCAAACATCACACAAATCGCTACACATTATCTCTACAGTCATGTGATCAAGACGAATGAGTCAGATTTAGCTTTTTCCATCCTGAATTCAATCAACTCATTTCCATAACCTATTATACCAACGCATTTAAAAATGCGTTGGTCCAACCTCTTCTAAAAAAAACCTCATTGGACCCCTTAGTTTTAAACAATTTTAGACCAATCTCTAAACTACCGTTTTTATCAAAGATCTTAGAAAAAACTGTATCCACTCAATTGATTAATTTTATGAATCTTAATTCTGCTTTTGAAACGTTTCAGTCTGGTTTTAGGGCCTTGCACAGCACGGAAACAGCACTTTTAAAAGTTACGAACGACCTTCTTTTAAATGCAGACTCCGGTGACTGTTCAATTTTATTCCTTTTAGACCTGAGCTCTGCTTTTGACACTGTCGATCATGCCATTTTAATTGAACGCCTGAAGAACCTGGTCGGCATAAACGACGTTGCATTAGAGTGGTTCCGATCCTACCTAACAGACAGAAGCTTCTCAATTGTGATTGGGGAAGCCTCCTCATCACGAGCTCCTTTTAAATGTGGCGTTCCACAAGGTTCTATCCTTGGTCCACTACTTTTTACAATTTATATGTTGTCGTGGCAGCGGTGGCCGAACGGATAGCGGCGCGGTCTAGATACCGGAAGGTTCCCAGTTCGAACCAGCCGTCCGACACGTTAAAATTACCACCGCTGAAATGCCCTTGAACAAGGCATCAACCACTACGATGAAATGTGTTCTATGAGCAGGGCCTGGCTGGAAACAAGTTCTTGAGCTTAGCCCAGATACCCTGGGTAAATATAGATTTCATTTCATTTCATTTCATTTCAATTGGCAACATTATTAGGAACCATGGAATCCAATTTCATAGTTACGCGGACGATACTCAGCTGTATATCCCCCTTAAACCTGGTGTTACAGGAAACATACCACGCCTTCTTACATGTCTCTCTGACATAAAGAGTTGGATGTCTCAGAATTTTCTGCAATTAAATGAATCCAAATCAGAAATAATCTTATTTGGCCCCCCAAACTCAACCCACTCATTTCACTCTGAACTTGGCACCCTATCCACAAACATCACACACTCAGCCCGCAACCTAGGTGTTTTCTTCAATCCAGATATTTCCTTCAACACCCAAGTCACCAAAGTAGTCCAGTCATGTTACCATCAGATCCGAAACATCGCTAAAATTTTAAAAAAATTGTCATATGCAGACCTGGAAACCGTCATACACGCGTTCATATCTTCACGACTGGATTACTGCAATTCAATATACTCTGGTATGAGCAAGAAAAATATATCTCGCCTCCAGATGGTGCAGAACTCTGCGGCTCGCCTTCTCACCAACACAAGAAAACGTGAGCATATCACACCTATTTTAGCTACTCTTCACTGGCTCCCTGTGAGCTACAGAATTGATTTTAAGATTTTATTGATTACTTTTAAAGCTCTACATGGTCTAGCTCCCATTTATATAACAGACTTGCTGAAACCCCATAACCCTGTGCGCTGCCTCAGATCTGCGGATAGGGCCCTCCTAGTTCCTCTTGCAACACGTCTGGTCACTCGGGGTGACCGGGCCTTTGCGGCTCGGGCACCTTTGCTTTGGAACTCCCTGCCACTGGCTCTTAGGTTAGCAGAATCAGTGTCTTCTTTTAAAACGCTTTTAAAAACACATCTATATGTTTTTCCTAATATTGTTTTTAATTGTTTTATTGACCTGTTATTTTCTTCATATTTTATTGTTTCTGATGTTTTGATGTTTTGTTGTTTTGATGTTTTTATGATTCCTGTTTTATAACCTGTCTGTAAAGCACTTTGTAACTATATGTTTGGAAAGGTGCTATACAAATAAAATTCATTCATTCATTCATTCATTCATTATTCCCAATAATTATATAATTGTAGCCTACTTGTACGTACAGTACGTAGAGGCAGACTCTGGTTACTACAACTCTGTCTTACCTTTCCTCCCCTTTGACCTGGCAATCCTGGTACTCCATCTATGCCGATGGGACCCGGTAACCCTGCAATGCCCTATGGTGTGTGTGTGTGTGTGTGTGTGTGTGTGTGTGTGTGTGTGTGTGTGTGTGTGTGTGTGTGTGTGTGTGTGTGTGTGTGTGTGTGTGTGTGTGTGTGTGAGAGTGAGAGTGAGAGTGAGAGTGAGAGTGAGAGAGAGAGAGAGAGAGAGACAGAGACAGAGACGGTTAAAAGGTTAAAAGGTTTAAATTAGTGCAACCCCCAGGGATCCTGGAGGTGGCAATAGTAATATTGCATCAAAATCAGTTTAAGACACTTTAAACCTGTATGCATCAGCCACATTAAAAAAGTCGATCTATTCTACAAGCTCACAACACCTCACATCGCGAGTCGTTGTGAGCGTATAGATCTGCTATTTAAAAAAAGTGACACTTTGAGAATTAACTGAAACTGGATTGAGACACTTACATCTTTTCCTTGTTCACCCTTGTCACCTTTTGAGCCCTGTTTTCCACGCAAACCCTTTGAGAAACAAAAAAATAGCATACACATCACTGACATCAGGGTGACTAAATTGAAAGGCAGCCATTTTGCTCTTACACCCATGATGTAAGAGCAAAATGTGAATTTGAACGGTCACAAGTAAGAAAGAAACAACAAATGCGGATAATAACATGCATGTTTTCATTGGCTAGTTCGTATTCTTTTGTGAACATGCGTCCTCCAGCTTCCAAGTTTTTTTACTCCCATTTGGTTGAACTACAGTAGCAAGCAGTCAGTTCCTTTCAGAACCCTGCATACCTAAAGTTCTGCAGAGAAATTTCAAAGATACTCTGAACTGCATTAGGGTCCCGCAGAAACATGTGTTGATCGGCGCTGATGGGTGTTGCCATTAAACATGTTTAATTCATACTTTAAAATGTTGTTTTCCTCTCTTTCGCGCTCCAAATCTCTCTGCAGCACATTATAGACGTTATATTTGTCCGAGACCAGAGAGTAGTCTCGTGTATAGCCAGACGATCTGAGATCTTGTATTACTAATTTTGTTGACTAAAACTATGACGAGAGAGAAATGTTCAGTGACGAAAACGAAATATTAACTAATTAAAAACTACGCTAGCCTATGATGACTAAAACTATGACTAATTATATACTGACAATTTCGTCAACACGTAAAAACTTTACGAAAATGTTAAGGAGGGACTATAAAGAGATCTAGTAGAACTAAGACAAGTCATTTTATGCTTGGTTGTGTGAGGGTGTCACGCTCTGTATATAGCCGATCTACAAGCACATGGTGAGCTTGTAGATCTTCTATTTCCGGCATACAGATGTATAAGTAAGTATAAATCAGGCATTATGACAAAGAAATAGTAGACTGTCACTAAATCAAAATTTCAGATGACGATAATATATGACTAAAACTAAAAGGAATATTTATTCAAAAGACTATGTAAAAATTAACACAGGTGACAGGGTGGTCCTTTCATCAGTTTGAAATGCAATAGGTTCTGTGAGCACTGGTTTCCCACACTGTCCAAGCCAATTCGTTTGAATTATACATTTCCACAGGCATATCAGTAGGGGGACATCTCTGATCGTTAAGCTACGCGAGACTATCTCAGATGTAAAGCAACCTGATACTTACTTTAAGCCCCACCTCACCAGCTTCCCCCTAGAAAACAATGACAAAACAGAATGTGTAACACAATGTATAAAATGCTGGCAAATTATGTCATGCTTTAAATTATTCTGTGTTTCATTTAAAGCAGCACAATGTAACTTTTTAACAACTATATAGCATATGTCCCACAAAATGATAAAGTTACATCTGTAAGCAATACCAATCATCCTTCCATAAATGTATAGACTCAGGGGGATGATTTAATCCTGGCATTTGCCACGGCACCAAGGCAGAACTGTCAGTTATCAGTCAAAGCGAAGACTGGCCAATCACAGCACGTCCTCGTCGGACAAGCTTGCAGTGACACTTGGGTAATGAAGTCCAAGACGTTTGCTGCCATGTTATTTGCATTGAAAGTGGCCCCTGATACCCCATAGTGCTGCTTTAACCTTGATTTGACCAGGCATGTCTGTGTTTTGAGAAAGTTAAAAGTCACAGAATAGCAACTAGAGCTCAGACTTTTCAGAACAGAATCCAAATGTCAGAGATGGGTAAAAAAGGGGCATCACATACAGTATGCAGAATACTTAACCACTTAAATTATAGTAAGGCCATTCATTAAAAAACAATAATAACTGAAAAAAACCCAAAAAGATTATAAGGAGATACACGGTTGCTGCCCAACAGCAACGTTATGAGCGTATTAACAAGTTGCGTGCGGGAGAAGGATTTCTACGTGGTTCAGATCTCAAACGTCACGTGCGGGAAAGGGATTTCTACGTTTACAGCATGTTTTTATTGATTACTTTCAATCGTCTTTCTACACACCCGGGCACTTTATCAACTAGCATTGGATGATAGCACAACACTCCGATCACGTGATCCCAAAAAAAAAGAAAAAAATGCCTGACACCCCTCCCTTCCTGAAAACAGCACGAGAGGCAGCCCCCGTATTGTATGGTATTGTCACGTAAAGGCTGCTCGGAGACTCCTATGCAACTCGGGGCAAAAAAATTGCTTCATAACCAAGCCAATCGTGTCGCTGCAGTCTTCTTGGTTCTCTTTGTTTCAGGGAGGGGAGGGCTCTTTCCTCTCATGTGACTTTCAACGGAGGGGTTGTGTGTGTAATCTGATCCGAGTGTGACTTCAGTGTCTCTCCGTCAGATTTCTCTCCTTTTTTCTTCATATTCAAACAAAAAACGTTTGTATTGTATCGCCTGTGCGAGCGGTTATTTCTTTATCATGATGATCAACGCCGGTCAGATAGAACATGGCAAATGTGTTGTGTTGTTTGGCAGTAATACTAACCGACTCAAAACAGTCGTTCCACCTCGGAGGGAACTCACAGCGCGAGCACGGCTTTCCGAGTTGGAACGACACACAGCGTCTGACATAAAACCGCTTCTAATTAGGCTTTCTGTTCGAGAAGAGTACGCTACTACAAAAGCAGGTGTTACATAAAGGTGCATATCTCCAGAATGGAAGATGGTAAAATCACATTTAAAAAAAAAAATTAGAGTGGACAAGTTACGCTTTCTTTTGAGGTATGCTGTGTGATTCTCGCTATAAGAGAACATTTACTGTGGGCCTCAGACAAGGTCCTTCGTTCAATGCATCACCTTTAGCACAGGCGGAATAGCTCTGCTCAAAATGGCCAGCATTCAAATTGTTAAGAGAAGACCGAGGACATGCTGAGGTATGCTGTGTGATTCTCGCTATAAGAGAACATTTACTGTGGGCCTCAGACAAGGTCCTTCGTTCAATGCATCACCTTTAGCACAGGCGGAATAGCTCTGCTCAAAATGGCCAGCATTCAAATTGTTAAGAGAAGACCGAGGACAGGTTTGCACCCTTTGTTCACACTGTACCTTAACAGAAGCCCCTGGAGATCCTAGAGGGCCTGGCTGACCGGACAGGCCTGGAGGTCCCGCGCCCCCTGGCATACCTGGAGGTCCATGGGGACCCTGTAACAGGAGTACAACATTTGTGTTTAAACTACATTAAACTACATTCATAGTTAATTTCACAACTCTAAGTGAAAAAAAATGCATCAACTTAATTTCAATGTATTGCTTAATAAAGACCAGAATGTGATTTATAGCATCTTCTGAATGTCATTTATGCAGTAGCAGGTCATTTTGAGACAGATGCTGCTGCTACTGATTCATTGTTTACCTGGTATCGTAGTTTATTGAGGCACTACATTGTCTCTCTGCATTCTATGTACGAGACTAATTGCCTGTTTTATTGTAAGTCGCTCTGGGTAAGAGTGAAATGTCTATGTCGTAAATATTAAATGTTTAAAACATATTGTACAATATGTTTTACAGCGCTTGGAGCTACATTCTATGTAGGAGAGGTTCAACACAAATACGTTTATTGCTATAAAAGCATCTCTGTTATAATAATACATTTGGTGACTCACTGAAGATCCTGGTTCTCCTTTTCGTCCTGGGATGTAGCCAGCGTCTGCTCCTGCTATGACATAACCAGGTTCCCCCTAGTGGTGAGGAGGACACACAGATGGTGGTCACCAGTGGTGGGAAATAAATCCATTACAAAGATGATCACAACAGGCAGACCTAGCTATTGCATATACAAAGACGCACAGTAGGTTAGACAGCATTACAGGCAGAACATGACGTCCTGCAAGGGATTGAGTCAGCAAACAAAGTAAAAAAAACAAAACACATGCAGCCAAAAGTCCACGTCCTCCTCCGTCGATTACATAGCGGCTACACAGACAAAATGAGTCATAAAAGGAGTTGTTGAGGGTGCATGTGAATTACCCATTGTCAGCTTTTGTTAAGCAATGACTGTGGCTTTAAAAATACATTTGAATGCAGTATATGGTGCTCCAACAGTGGACATGTTTTATTTGGATGTGTCGTCGACTCGTCGGGGGGAGGTGACTTGCTGCCCGAGTGCCCGGCATCCATCTATCGTGAAGCAGAGATCTCGGGGTCATTATTAAAAATATTCTGTCTGTCTTTCAACAGCGGGGCAAGGTACTGTAAGCTCAACTGGGTGGGCAGCTGCCTGTGTTGCCCAGCGCATGGCTACGCTTCTGTTACTGTACATCTCAGAGACTCATCTCTTCAGACCCCCACTCCCCACTTCCCCAACCCCAAGTTGTAAATGTAATGAAACATACCCTCTCTCCTCTCTGGCCCTTTGGACCAGGGCTTCCAGGGCGGCCCTGTCAACACAAAACATGTTCAAGTGTCTTCAAGTGGAAACTGGAAGTATCCAGTGTTAATTTCGCCAACTAAAACTATGACCGAAAATCCACAGATGAAAACTCAATAAAAACGATGCTATGACGACTAAAGCTAAGATTAAATATATTGCCAATGTTGTCAACAAATAAAAAATTAGACTCAAATGTTATTGAGGTACTAGTAGAGAAGAGATCTAGTAGAACTAAAACATTATTATGCTTTGTTGTGCTTGGTGTGGCACTCTCAAAATAGCAGATCTACATGATTGTATTTTCAGCATGCAACCAAGTGTAAAATCAACCATTACGATGGCATCAAGGCATGCTAAAATATTTATTTGTTGACAAAATCAACTGTAGTCGACTAAAATCTCATGTTATTTTGACAACTCAAACTAGACTAAAATTAAACATTACATATGACTCAAACTGAATGGAAGTTTATTCAAAAGATATGTCTAAAACTAAACACTGGAAGTTTTCACCTCATTCTCGCAAATTGCTGATATTGAATAACTCGAATCCTGTGGTTCCTCTCAAGCTAAGTTCCGCCTTATTATAGATGACATATTAAATTCACCAAGCTGGAATCAACTGATGAAATTGTTACAGGAATAATGTGTTAATGTTTGCTTTGAACTCACCAAGTCCCCTGAAATACCCTGCGGGCCCTGAGGAGGGGGGGAAAAGAACAATACTGTAAATCTAATTCATTCAAATTAAGATGAAAGTAATGAATTCAAATTCCTGATTAAATCGACTGAGATCTAAACGTTGAAAGCAGCAATACAAACAAGATATTTGCCCAGGAACAAAACTAGTGAAAATAGCTGATCTACAAGCTCACGACGTGGCGCGAAGCGACACGTTGTGAGCTTGTAGATCTGCTATTTTCACTAGATCAGCTATTTTCACTACTTCTTAAATATTTGTTCTAATTCATGTAATTTAGCAGATTTGTCTTTCATTTCTTCATGGCATTATTGAAAAAAAGAATTGATGACATAGTTGCTGCGTTATTATATCTGCAGAATTGTGCTATGAAATCTGTGTCTATCTGTATTTGGGTGTGTGTGGAAATGTTGCAACTTGCTGGCTGCAATGCAATGCTATCCCATTGGCTGAGAGGTCGGCTAGAGGCAAAAAGTGTCTGGTTGCCTAGAGACGAGACAGCCAATCAGAAAGATAGGCGACTACGGCAGCCAATGAAATGATAAGTTGCCACTAGGTGACTACGGCAGCCAATGAAATGATAAGTTGCCACTACCAACCATAGACATATTGATTGATTGATTGATTGATTGAAGAATTTATTAACAGTTTGCAGAATTACAGTACATTTCAAGCACAAACTCAATACAAAGGCTGTTAACTGTGAGTGGACGACCCAATTAAGCATTACACTTGTTTCCAATAGGGTCCACCATGTTCAAATCATCAAAACATTTAGAGACGTACAAATAGACACTTCTATAGACAGAACAGGAATTCATCATAAAGGAGGTAAAAAGGGAAAAGAAACATATACAGTGAGGAAAAAAAAGGGGTGGGCGGTGGGGGGGATTCACGTTCAGCTCCGCTAATTTGTTTGTTTTCTTGGAGGAGCTGCGTTGGGTCCCCAAGTCGACTCCGTGGCCGTACCTTGAGTTGGCTGTGTGGCCGTGACCGTCTCTTGTGTTGTCCTTGCGATGGGTCCCCAAGTCGGCTCAGTGGCCATACCTTGAGTTGGCTGTGTGGCCGCGACCGTCTCTTGTGTTGTCCGATTTTACAGGGGCCAGTTTCGAATTGCAGCCGTCCGTAGGTGCCCTTTGAGAGCGGTTTTGAAAGAGTCAAGGGATTCGCATGTCTTAATGACAGTTGGTAGGGCGTTCCACATTTTGGTGGCATAGGAGCGAAAAGAATTTAGTCCCTTGTTTGTGCCGAATCTGGGTTGTACATGGTTCGTTGCACTCCCTCTGGTGTTGTGGGTGTGGACTTCGTTAACATTTAGGAAGTATCTAGACAGGTACATGGGTATCTTGGTGGTGTATCGAATCTTGTGGACCAGACCCATTGCAAGATGCTGTACTCTGTCGTCGACCCTAAGCCATTCCAGCCTGTCGAAGTGGGCAGGGGTGAGGTGGGTTCGGGGGGCTAGGTCAAGTAGGAGCCTGACCAGTTTGTTTTGGGAAGTCTGGAGCCTGGTTTTAAGGGCCTTTGAGGTGCTGTGGTACCAGGAGGTGCATGCATAGTCAAAGTAACCCTGTACAAGGGCTCCTGTTAGGGTCTTCAAGGTGTTTTTGTTGACCAGTGAGGAGATCCTGTAAAGGAATCTTGTTCTATGGTTGACCTTTTTGATTACATTGGTGGCCATTTTATCACCGGAAAGATTAGCCTCCATATATGTAGACGCTAGTGATGCGCGGGCCAACCCGTTGCCCGCAGGTCCCGCGGGTTGTCCCGCAAAAAAGTAGGAAGAAAAAGCATTCCCGTAACTCCTCTCCTGTGTCTATACTGTCTACTCCTCCTGCTGAAACCATCAGCTTGTTGTTCTGTTGTTCATCAATGTGTTGCTTATGAAAGGGCGCTTTAGCCCCTGCCTTATTGTTGACCATTGGAGAAAAGTGTCCTCTCCGTTCTGAGGCTCTGAACCTGACCGTCATCAGCGCAATGAGCACATCTGCACCAACTCTTTCTTAATTGAGCGTGGTGATGTGTAGCTCTGCATACACAGTGCGCACGCACAGAATTATAGCAGATCTACAAGCTCACAACGCGTCGCAGGCGATGCGTTGTGAGCTTGTAGAGCGGCTATTATAGGTGTGCGGTACCGCCGCCGCGCAACGAAGTTGAAGTAGGCTATACACAATCAAAACTTAAAATTAGCTCATGACATTTCATTTCGAGCGGAGAGCTACACTGCTGCATGCGCACATATGCACAACCCAAAGTTTGGGAGATTGAATTAACACTTACACATATGTGACATGTATGTCATGTCACATATGTGTAGCCTAAGTGTTATACTGTTAATTCAAATAATTTGTTACAACTCACACAGGAAAGACGTCACCTCTTTCTCTCTCTCTCTCATAACGAGCGACCTTTGCACGTCCCTGCCCCCTCCCCTCTCTCTCTCCAAAGCAATTGAAATGGCCTGAACTTGCTGGGTGTTGAAAAGCCGGTAGTTAGGCTACTTTTTGTTTTCGCGGGCCGCGGGGCGGGCGGGCCGTTGATTATATTGTTTTTTTGCGGGGCAGGTTGGCGCGGTGTTGGCTCCCGTGGCGGAGTAGGACGGGCGGGTTATGAAAAGAAGCCGGCCCGCGCATCACTAGTAGACGCCCCTTTCGGCTCTGGAGCGTACAGTATGTGCTCAAGGGAGGCCAAAGAATTCCCGGGATTCCTTGCGAAGCCCCGCGGAAGCATGAGCGTGCGTCACAGAGCGCAGAGTACGGGTCTTCTGTAAGTCCGGGAAAAGATGCGCTGTGATTGGCCAGTAGTCAACTTGAGTGGCAGCGTGACTTAGCGTGCCTTCCACACTTCCGGCGTACTTCCTCCCCCAGTGTAAAGTCTTCCACCCTCCCGTCGACACACATCGCTCCAACGAACTTCAGCGGCCAATGAGGCACCTATTTTTTTAAATATCTATGCTACCAACCTGATAGAAAGTAGACCAGCCTGCTTCGTAAGTAAAGAAGCTGGTAAAGAAATATCATTGGAGTTTGTTATTAATTCATGAAAAGTTTAGCTTTTCTGGGAATGTCTTTTGCGAATGTTTCGAAATAATAATAATCAAAAACCAAAAGTAGGAAACACAAACTATGAGGACCCATAACAATGGGTCTGCGACCCACAAATGGGTCGAGACCCACCGTTTGGGAAACATTGCATTTAGATTACCCGTAAGCCTGCAGACCCGGGAGGCCCTGCGCGCCCTGGTCGCCCTGGTAACCCAGGAATGCCGTCTATTCCAGATAGTCCCTGTCAAAACATACAAGCAATGATCTGTGATGGAAGATAATAGAACTTATAGGGCAGTGGTTTTTAACCAACCTTTTTCTGGACCAGCGGCTCACTTAGAAATCGGACCACTAAACGCGGCAGTGGAACGGCTGCCCCGTTTAGCGGTCAGATGGGTGGGCCGCGACTGTATGAGGAGTCCTTCCTCAGGCATCTCTACAGATGCCCGAAGAAGCAATTAAGACAACAAGAGATGCATCTATCAAAATCGATTTTTCAAAAATAGCAGACCTACAAGTTCATAGCGCGCCACTCGGTGGCGCGCTATGAGCTTGTAGATCTGCTATTTTCAATGGCTAAAGCATAACATAATGCTAACACCAAAGGGGGTTCCCGCCTAGAATGGGTTAAGCAGCACTATGTAACTTTTTTATGAATAAAGTTACATTTTGTCTAATCTGTGTACTGTATACTGTATGTTGATGTGCATGGCTCCTTACCCTCTCTCCCGTCTCGCCTTTTGAGGAGCTGAAGGGATTAAACTGTCCAGGACTTTGCCTAAATTTCTGCACAGACAAGAGAGAAAGAGAGAAGAGAAAAAAACAATGCTTGACTCTTTTGTTTCGGAGGGAACTACTCAGAATTAAAAAATGTACAAAGTTTACATTCTGTGCTGTATATGAAACTTGGAGTTAATAGAAACTACAGCCTTTCTCTTAACCTGGTAAATTTAGCATTAATAAAAACACTGAATCTTAATGAACATTTTTGAAGACCAATTATACTAAAATAGGTAATATTTGTCTGTGATAGATCATCTGAGTTACATCATAGCCCAGTAAGGGCAGTGGTTCTCAAAAGTGCGATCTGGGGACCCGCAGGGGTCCTTGGAGAGGATCCAAGGGGTCCCCAGGAAAAATGAGGAACAGTTTAACCACTAAAAAATGATTTCAAAAACAGAGAACATAGCCAAGCATTTCTTTTTACATGTTTGGCTATGACATGCACAGAATAAGCATACCAGGTTGAAAGTTGTTAATTAATTTCACTATAATTTCACCAGCTAGAAATTAATCCAATGAGATAATGCTATCCAGATCATAGTTTTCCCTCCTACAGTGTAGACCAGGTGTCTTCATTAGGGGACCCCTAGGAGGTCCTCAGAGTTACTCCCTTGTGGATAATAAAGGACTATTCAATCAATCAATCAATCAATCTTTGAGTTTGTAGTTCTGCTACTTTTGATACACGACAGAGACAATATTGACCATACCAGCCCTCCGACACCAAAGCCATCCCCCTAGAGAGAGAGAGAGAGAGAGAGAGAGAGAGAGAGAGAGAGAGAGAGAGAGAGAGTTTGTAAAATAGCAAAATACTTGTCGTGGTAAATTGATTTAATTTTTAGCAAGGTTAAATATGACTCACCTGTTCTCCTTTCTGTCCCTGGAGGTGACAAAAACAAAAGGACAGCACATTCATTAAAGAGGAGAGCCTGTTAATTCAATTAAACATTAATCTGGGTTTGAAAAGTTCAGATAATGTCAACTAAATGAGTGATGCTGTAATAGGAATTACGGTAAGCTATATTGTGCGTGCGTGCGTGCGTGCGTGCGTGCGTGCGTGCGTGCGTGCGTGCGTGCAATTATGTAGGCCAGGGGTCTTCAATATGGGGACCGGGACCCTACAGGGGTCCTCGGAGTTACTGTGTGTGTAGTGTGTAGTTCACCCAAAAACATACTTAACAGTATGTTATATCTTTACACAGAGGACCAGGCATAAGGTAGAAGGGTGCACCAACCTTAGCACAGTTGGACAGGCAGGGTCCCTGGGGCTCTTCTGGGTCACCAGTAGGAGTGTACAGCTGAGCCGACTAAGAAAATACAATGTCTTTATGCTCAAAAACACATGATTGTCAGATTATACAAAGGTTGAAATATCATATTCAATATTTGAATATGACCCTATACTTTACTCAATATGCTAGCATTGTTTGTTTGTGTTATGGTTTTTTTGGTTTTTTTGCTACAGTACCTCTGCCTCTAGTTTGAACTCGGAGAGAAGCGTCTCACTGCAGATGATACTGATGAATTCTCTCTCCACAGCAGGGAAGTCTTCAAATGTCTGGGCGTAGAAGATGTTCTTGTAGCTGGCGGTTGGCGATGCTATCTTTGTCAGCTCCTCAAGGTCAGCGTAAGCAACTCCAACTGCCAGGACACTGACACCTAAACAAACAGAATCAGAATCAATCTTTATTGTCACATCACATTATAAGGTGGGTGGAAAACGTTGTGCAGGCTCATCATTGCAGTTAAAAAGGATAGAGAGAAGAGAAGAGCATAAACTGCATAATATGACAATTGTGGGTGGCATAATAAATAAATAGGTAATGAATGAATTCATGTACGTGTATACATAAAATGAGTCCCTATTAAAACATGAATCAGTTCAGTCTGTGCATCAGACTTAGCTCTTGTTCAGCAAGTAAAAAGAATGTTATGTCAAACATTATTATTCCAATGTTCAGAAGCACTTTATTATAACTACACACCATTTAGCATTAGTTAAGCATTAGTTAAGCTGAAGCATGAGCAAATATTTAATTCATCATGAATTCATCATTTGTAATAATTGCATTATTCATACATTACTAAGCATTAGTAAACAGTTAAAACAAATTCAACAACTATTTAGCATTAGTTAATTGCCCGGGGTTATTTAATCCATTACATGAATGTGTCACGATATCAGTCTGTTGCACACTTTTACTGTGTAGTGTTGTTCCTAGTGTTTCCTGTCTACTCTATTTGTTACTACCTGTCTTGTCTCTACCCTGATTGCTAACTTGAGTCCACCTGTGTCATGTTTAGTTGTCAGCCAATCATGTGTGTGTAGTTATGTTTCACCTGTGTGTAGTTAGTATGTGTCTATTTAAGTCTCCCTGTGTTCAGTGTTTCCTTGCTAGATTATAAGTTATTGTTACGTTGTGTTCCTGCCTGTGTATATGTCCTGTTCGTTGCTAATAAATACTGGACTTGACCTGCTGGCCTGCTTGTTCTGCTTTTGGGTCCTCACCTGACACGCACCGTGACAGTATAATCTAGCCAAAGAATGGACCCAGCAGAACAGAGACTTTTCCAGCAAAAGGTGGATGAATTTGACACTGTTGTGACGTGCCTCATCACCTCAGCTCCCGATCAGTGTGCTGAATTTGAAAAAAGGATTTCGACCCAGCAGCAATGGTTCCAGGAGCGGCCATGGGTGAGCCACTTTGTACCTCACATTAACATCGTCCGTGAGAGGCTAAAGGACTTTTGTCACTCCACCTCAGTTACACCTGCTCCTCACTCTGTCAGGCTTGGTATCATGAGCTTGCAACCAGCATGCTCCCATCCTGCTCCTGAGAATACCCAGCCCATGATGGACCTGCTCAGCTATTTCCAGAGTAGGGTGAAGATCCCTGTCTATTCTGACTCAGATTCTGAAGACGACCCATATCTAGGCACCAGCTTGGCTCTTGGGGGTCCTCGTGGGGCTGGTGCTCACAACATTGCTTTGGGTCGTGTTGCAACTTCTCCCAGTGTCCCTCCGAAGCCTCGTAAGAGGTCTGGTCGCCGCCGCTCTCGTCGTCACCGGCGCACTCCTATTCCCAGGGATGCAGAGACGCGGCCACCGCCGCCCAGCGACGCCGAGACGCGGCCACCGCCGCCCAGCGACGCCGAGACGCGGCCACCGCCGCCCAGCGACGCCGAGACGCGGCCACCGCCGCCCAGCGATGCAGATGCACACTGCGACGCCAAAGTTCCGCCCCTGGCACACGATGCCCTGTCGCCGCCACAGCTCAGCACTACTGAGGCTAGGCTGCCGTCTAGTGCTAGTACAGATGCTCCTCTGTTGTAGCCTGGCTAATAAGCCAGACTAATATCACACAACACTGTCGCGGTATATCAGTCTGGGCTGGCTCCACTTGGATTTCATTTCCCGGGGGGCGGGTTCAAACATTTTCTCTTTGACGCAATTGGTCAGAGCTACTGTCAGTCAAAAGTCTCAAGCATTGAACGTCACTGTACCAAAGCCCGCCCATATTGCATACCGTGTCCCGATTGGTCCGACCTGTTCTCGATTGTAGGAAAGAGGCGTGCTACTGAGCCTCGCCAGACCGAAATCCGCTGGTAGGCAACTTTTTTTTGCCAACGGCTGATTCGGTCTGGTTTATTAACCAGGCTACCTCTGTTGCTACCTGACCCTCCGTCTGTACCTAGCCCCCCTACTCCTGTTTCCCAGCCTGCTGTTTTCCCGACTGCCAGGCCTTTTGTTCCCCGGATCTCTGGCCCTCGGCTTCCTCAGACTGTTGCCCCTCCACAGCCCCCTCTGTTCAGCTCTGGAGTTCCATGCCCCTCTGCTAGAGGTTTGGTTGGTCCACCAACCAGCCCATTGACAATTCTCCCTGTTTGTCTGTCGGCCTGTCTCCCGGTTTGTATGTCTGCGTGTCTGTCTGCCAGTATGCTTGTGCGTTTGTCTGCTCCCCAGTCATTTTGTCCCCCTAATCTGTTTACCCACCTGTTGTGTCAGACTGCATGTTTGTCTGCCTGTTTTACTGTCTGTCAGTTAGTTTGTTTGTCTCTTGGTTTGTCTCAGTTTGTGCCTGTCTGTTTGTCTGTGTGCTTGTCTGCGTGTCTCCCCACCTGCCTGTCTGTGTGACTCCTTGTTTAGCCCTGCCTAGAGCCAGTCCATTGTTCTGTTCCTATTTGTTTTGAGCGTGTAGATCTGTTATTTTTGCTTTTGTCCTACCAGTGCTGTTCTGTGCCCAAGTATTTTCTGTAGCCCCTGAACCCTCCTTCCGACTCCCCTCCACCCACCCTACTAAGTATTCTGTGATTTTGTTGTTGTTGTTGGAATGTCTAGGATCCATTCCTTGGGGGGGAGGTACTGTCACGATATCAGTCTGTTGCACACTTTTACTGTGTAGTGTTGTTCCTAGTGTTTCCTGTCTACTCTATTTGTTACTACCTGTCTTGTCTCTACCCTGATTGCTAACTTGAGTCCACCTGTGTCATGTTTAGTTGTCAGCCAATCATGTGTGTGTAGTTATGTTTCACCTGTGTGTAGTTAGTATGTGTCTATTTAAGTCTCCCTGTGTTCAGTGTTTCCTTGCTAGATTATAAGTTATTGTTACGTTGTGTTCCTGCCTGTGTATATGTCCTGTTCGTTGCTAATAAATACTGGACTTGACCTGCTGGCCTGCTTGTTCTGCTTTTGGGTCCTCACCTGACACGCACCGTGACAGAATGCGCCCATTCGATTTATAAACCCGGACCCCTTTTCCGGACGGACCGGCGGAAGTTGTTGCTGTGTGTGTAGCAGCTAACAATAGCCACACCACTCTAGAGTCGATCGACGACAACGGGAGACAAGAATAAATCTATCGAGACTAGCGACTGGACCGCGGAGCGCCGTCTAACACAGGATCTTTTTTCAGAAAAAGACGGGATGATTTAGATCGCGAGTTATGAACGTTTTAAGTTTTTCGTTTTCATCAGCTAAACAGAGGAGGGAGTTTTTTGATGACGTCTCACTCTTGCGCGTCACCGAGGATTGCCCAGGAGGCGCGCCTGGGCTATAGAGCCATGCGATCCGTTCTCGTATCAATAATCCTCGTCTTTTGGACAATACTTCGTCCTGGGCGTCGGGCGTTACTAATAGAAAGGACAAAGTACTTCGTCCTGGGCGATGGGAGTGTTAAGCAGTCCTTATCTGGAAATGTATCCTCATTTCTATTTAAGGAACACAATGCATAAATGCCCAGATAAATGGTAGTGCCGAGTGCACGAAGGCATGAAAAACATCAATCTTGATGGCAAGTGCAGTATTTTTTGCCTGAAGACGCACATTATAGGCTGAAGCTGGAATTGCAAACTTCACACTGACAGGGTTCACACATCTACAGGAGACTGATACTAATGGCATGCAGCCAACAAAGCTATAAGACACCAAATATCTATTATTAGAGTGTCTATACGGCCCAATATGCCTTGAGTCACTGACTGCACGGTGACTTCTATAGGCAGCAAGGTGCACGCGCACGCACACGCACATGCGCGCGCACACACACACACACACACACACACACACACACACACACACACACACACACACACACACACACACACACACACACACACACACACACACACACACACACACACACACACACACACACACACACACACACACTTTGGGTTTCTGGTTCTCAAAGTTGCTCCCCCATTGCAGTTCTAACTGCAATGGGGGAGTTTGTTCCGCAGTTTGGGAGTCAGAAGGGAGAATAGTCTGGGACGTGTGGCGCGCAGCTGTCCAGGGTGTTTTAGGGAAGGTTCAGACAGATTCCCTGTGTTAGCTGATCTGTGTGAGTGGGAGTGAGCTTTCACCCTGTGCGAAGCAGACAAAACGTTTTTTGCAGCTTCTTGTTCAACTTAACCCATTTTGGGCGGGAACCCCTTTGGTGTTAGCATTATGTTATGCTTTAGCTATTGAAAAATAGCAGATCTACAAGCTCATAGCGCGCCACCAAGTGGCACGCTACGAGCTTGTAGGTCTGCTATTTTTGAAAAATCGAAGAACGACTGACATAGAAACATAGCTTTTTCAGAAAACTGTCAGGATGTAGAAGACATTTTTAGAATCTGATCTCAGGTCAAAATGGGTTTAAGGGGAAACTGACCCAGAGCATGTGCGATCCTGGAGGGCGGTACCACGTCGTCGATGGCTCTACCATCTGTGATCAGAACCAGAACGTGGGCAACGTCCTGGCGCATCCCCAGGGACTCCTGGAACAGCTCCTTCAGCACATAACTGATGCCCTTCCCTGCATGGAGGAACAGTATCATCATTAAACCAGCTGACTTTACCATAGGTTTCTATTATGTTTAAGTAGGGATGTACCTCTATCTATATCTACTGTATCTCAGAAGCAAATCTTGTACTTTACATTCCATTACAATTACTTGAAAACGTTTACTTTTGGTCTGTAAACTTCTACTGTAATAATAAAAATCACACCCCTGTGAAGTGAGTGGTGCAACTCTGTGGGACAGAGTTGCACCACTCACTTCACAGGGGTGTGATTTTTATTATTACAGTAGAAGTTTACAGACCAAACTGTAAATAAAAGCTTTACATGACTTTCTGCCTCAGTCCGTATATAGCGAGCTGTAGTGAATAAGTAGAGAACAGAGTTGCACCGCTCACTTCACAGTGGTGTGATTTTTATTATTAAAGTAGAAGTTTACAGACCAAACTGTAAATAAAAGGTTTACATGACTTTCTGTCTCAGTCCGTATATAGCGAGCTGTAGTGAATAAGTAGAGAAGTAGAGTTGCACCGCTCACTTCACAGGGGTGTGATTTTTTGTATTATTACAGTAGAATTTTTTTCCTTATGAAAGCAGAGAG
The DNA here is from genome assembly GCF_951216825.1 of Electrona antarctica. NCBI lineage: Eukaryota > Metazoa > Chordata > Actinopteri > Myctophiformes > Myctophidae > Electrona > Electrona antarctica. Next base: position 13,427,078 of record NC_136804.1, read on the forward strand.
TCTTCTGTTTCATACGGTATATAGTATTTATATGTCGCTATAGGCCTTATTTTGTGAATATTGAGGAGTTCACGTCCATGTCTTCTCTGAAGTTATCTGGTGGGCACAAGCTGCATTCAATAACCAATTACTGTCAAACTGTAGATGGGATCAACATGTACTGTTTTCCTCGTAAAAGTACACATTCAGGGCTTTCATTCGGTGTATAGGATGTATAGGATATTTATTGTGTTCATTTTTATATCTGCCTTTCAATGACTTTAAACCATCCATAACTCTGCTCGCTGTTCAAGATAACCACTTCCAGGCAAAAGCAGGTGTTGCAAAAAGGTCAATATCTCCAGAATGGAACATGGTAAAATCAAAATGTATTTTTTAAATTGAAGTGGACAAGTTCAGCTTTCTTTTGATGTATGCGTCTGATTCTCGCTATAAGAGAACATTTTGCTGTGGGCCCCCGAACAAGGCCTTCGTGCAATGTTAAACGGTAGCAACATCAAAATAGGCCTGGGGAGATTCTGTAGCAATCAAAGTGTATTTTGATACTTAAAAAATAGTATTTGTTCCACCACTGCTTGTCAGTTACCTGTCCTGGTGTTGCCTCCTCCGTAGCGCAGGCCCCTGAGGGCCCTGAGGACAGAGTTCCTGTCCTTGTTGTCCCCCAGGTTGAACTCTATCCGAGGGTCATCGCTGTAGTGAACCACGGCTATCTGAGAGCAGAGGACATGGAAGTAGACGTCATCGTAACACCAAACACATTCAGTCCATTATTTCACTACACACACTAACATTCACAAATTACAAAAAAAATCCTTTTTTCCTTTGGCCTGACAGAGATAACAATGACAATAGAATCCCATTAAAAGCGGTCAAACATCTGTGTCATTTTAGGTTTTAGCAATATATTGTCTCTGTTGCGTGGAAACCCATGTCCGAAACTATTCAAAAGTAGCAGATCTACAAGCTCAAAACGAGGCATTTCGTGCCATGTTTGTGGATCTGCTGCTTTCGTGTGATGCTGTAGTGTATAATATATCCAATATTGTTAATAGCCCTAGAATGTCTGTAATCTTACATACATTTCATGTATTCCAAATACACATCCATATATAAGTCCTATCAGAGCAGTTAGCAGACTGACCACGTCGGCATGTAAACTTGCAGCACTGCGTGTGTACTCACCCAGTAATTATTTAAGACTTTGAGTCAGATATTATCCTCTAGTTTCATATCCATTTGAAAGTTCTGGCAGAAAACATATGTTACTGTATATAAAATATCGCCACTTTTACAGGAAAAGCTATATAAAAACGTCCTTTGTGAACAGTCGATATTTGGGAAGCACAAAGGCAGTGCTACAAGTTTTAATGCCGACGAGGTCAGTCTGCTAACCATGCGGGCATGCGTGGCTAGGACCGATGTATATATTCAAACATGTATTCACCAAGTAAGACCAACTTACAGTTGATTTAAAATGTAGGCCTATTTGTGTGCTCGTGCTCCGGACAAGTTACTTTTGTGCCCGGACAAGTGAATGGGAAATGTACTTGTCCGAAGGACAAGTGAATGGGAAATGTACTTGTCCAAAGGACAAGTGCCTCAAAAAGTTAATGTCAAGCCCTGAGTTAAATGCAGTGGTATACTGTACCTGTGTACCATGAGGACAGTGGTATACTGTACCTGTGTACCATGAGGACCGATGAATGGGAAATAAGTGGAAACCCGGAAGATGAAGTCTTTTATCTTATCAAAGTTATTGACACCGATGCTGGAAGACTCATCCACCAGGAAGACAACGTCTGCCTTGGCTTTACCGCACACTGTCCACACACACACACACACACGCGCACACGCGCACACACACACACACACACACACACACACACACACACACACACACACACACACACACACACACAGAGTACAACGTGAATAAACACCCATAAACTAGTAACGTGCTTGCCCCAATACACAATCGCCCGCATTTTCTTCACGCACCACTTGCCCACAGCGCCTCTTGTAATTCTTGTACTCGTTTAACTGAGGTTAAGGTTAGGAATAAGGTTAGGTTTAGGCATAGTCTTACTGAGGTTACGTTTAGTTATAAGGTTAAGTTTAGGCATATAGTTTTACTGAGGTTATGTTTTGGAATAAGGTTAGGTTTAGGCATAGTTTTACTGAGGTTACGTTTAGGTAACGAGAGACATGGTCAAAGCATTTCCAGGGGTCCCAAGCTAAAAACGTTGAGCACCACTGCCATGAAGTACTGTTGAACTTGGGACTATAACCACTTGAAACCTAGCATCGCTATTCTGGGGTGATCAGTCAACAGAAATAATAATACATTTTAGATTTTACTTTTTTTCACACCATTATAATGTTGTTCTTTTGATCATAAAACCGTTGACCATTTGGGCAATGACCCATAACTATGGTCCATTTGGTTCCATGTGTACTGTATCTCTACTGCATTTCTACTGTATCTGTAACTCTTAGAGTTACAGATCTGGTATAGGGCAATCTCTGTGTGTGTTTCTGGTAATATTATTGTCATTTTGTATGTCCGTGGCAAAAATGAAATTGTGACAAAAATGTCCACCATAAGCCAGCATGGACCCCTGGAAATAGCCCATCTACAAACTTGTAGATCATCTATTTTAAACAAAGACATTAAGGTGTAGACTAGAGGGGAAAAAACATTCAGAACGTTAACAATTTTGTTCATGATACTTTTTGAAAATAGCCGATCTAAAAGCTTGTGTGCGTACGTTGTCAGCTATTAATAGGGGCTCAAGTGGTAAAGACTGGTCGTTTCTTTTGGGCTTGTTTTCAAATACGCGACTGCTTGTTCTCTCTCGAAAAAAATAAAAATAAAATAAAAATCTGGCAACACTGACCTGGGCCTGGAGGTGACGAGGTGGCTGTGTTCACAGTGGTGGTGACCACAGGCGTTTTGCTGACAGTGACTTTGGGTTTGCTGGGTGGCCTCTTGGTGGTCTTGGTGGTGGTCTGTGGTGTGGGGGCGATGGGAGACGGGTCGGGCGCTGCTGTGACCGGGGTGACCGGGACCGATACCAGTGGACGGTTCTTTGACACTTAAAGAGACATACAAAAACCCCACCATACAGCTATTTAGAAACTCGGTTTTAAATATAATAATGCTAATATATATCGTCCCCGAAGGGATATCCTGAAGCAGTGGTTTTCAACCCTGTTCATTTCAAGGCCCATTATTAATTTGGCATTTGAGCCACGGACCACCATCTGATGAGATTTAGCCTCTCAGACCAAAAACTAAAGAATATTTTGTTGTCATTGGATAAGATTTTGTCTACAATTCCATGCTTTTGGCAAACGATCAAAATAACAATTCTTCTACATTCTCTAATTGTGTAGACTTCTTTTTTTATTTTGATTAAAGGTGTAGACTTCTTGTAAATGAAGTCATGCAGATGTTTAACAATAATTTCACTCGTGAGAGCGTAAAATGAAACCAAATGGACCTGTACGGGTCCATTTGGTTTCATTTTATGCTCTCACGAGTTAAAGATCTATAAGGGTCCATTTGGTCCCCGGACCACTGTCCTAAAGAAATGTTTTGTTTCTTCTTTTTGCTCGCGTCTTGACCCGTAAACATTGGTCCGTGACTCACAAATGGGTCCCGAGCCAGTGTTTGACAGTTGTCTTACGTATCCGCTGATAGAGGGTGGTGATGGGTCCCTCCACCTCTCCGTACAATGGTCTGATGGTGAAGATGTAGGTTCTGCCGTACAGAAGGTCAACCATCTTAAAGGAGCTGAACCCGGGCCCCAGAGTCTCCGTTTTAGTTTCCAACTCTGAAAAACAAAATAATGATGTAAAACAGGGAGTAAGTATTTTGTGTTGAGGTACTGATTGTTGCATTTGCAGCTCGTTGGCAGCCTCTTGCTTATTATTATTTTTACTAAGACCTCATGGTAACATACTGTATGATGTCTTGAGAGATTACATTCACCTATATTCACACACATTTTGTGTAAAATTCAGGCCTGATTCAATAAGTGTCTCAGCTTTCTGTTAAGTATTATTTCTATCAGAGAAACTAGGTAAGAGCTGGGGTACCCTGTACATTTTCATCACGTACATATGTAGTACATTTCTGTTAAACACATTAGGTTAGGTGTGAGTGCCACCCTCTGTATTTTTGGTTGTTTGTTAGTGTAGCAGCAGGTTTTGTTTTAGTCTATAGAGAAGTTATTTACATTTTTCAGCTGACAGTAGAGTTTTGGTTTTATGGTATTTTGATTTTGCACTCACCAGTTTGTTTCCCTGCCTTTGTTCAGAAACATGTTTAAATAAACTTGAGTTCATTTCATCCATCAGTTTCCTCCATTCAAAAAAAAGAACACAGGGTTCCATTGGTGCCAAATTTAATAAGGTCTTACAGTATGTGTGGACTGGTGTTAAGCTGTCATGTGGCCTGTCCATGTCGATTGCTCACAGGACGCGGCATTTTGTCCAGTCACCCCCAAAACTGTACCTCCGCGGCTCTGCCGTCGTCTGACGTCTCATGTCTCCCTGACGTATGTGGCATGCATGCACGGGGCTTTTACAAAAGGCCCAGGGCTTTTGTAAGAGGTAGAAAAAGATTTGATCTAATCTCCCCTGCTGAGATAGACAGCAGGATTGTAAAAGAAAAAGGTCATTCAGACCAGGCCAGCAGTAGGGGAGGACTGTCACGTTGTGTGCATTCATTCAAAAAAATGTCAACGTCAATCATGTTTTATCATACAGTCAGACTGGACAGTGTGATAGAGGGACTCAATGGAGAATTTAGGTCACTAGAGCGGTGCCCGTGGGGCCTCGACAGCGGTGCATGTTGGGCACTGCATGGACTACTTGGAACGATGCAAGTTGGAAATGGATGTCCCACCCAGATATTATGCATTGGAGCCTCTACAGCGGTGCCCATTGGGCACTGGCCTACTTGGAACGATGCAAGTTGGAAATGGATGCCCCACCCAGATATTATGCGTTGGAGCCTCTACAGCGGTGCATGTTGGGCACTGCATGGCCTACTTGGAACGATGCAAGTTGGAAATGGATGTCCCACCCAGATATTATGCGTTGGAGCCTCTACAGCGGTGACCGTTGGGCACTGGCCTACTTGTAACGATGCAAGTTGGAAATATCATGTGTCCCTTTTATGCCCATATATGGAGTTCTTTGTCAGGCATGCCCAAATATGCAGATGTCAGAATGATCAGTCAGAACAGGCCAGCTCCATATATGGACACTGTCCAGAGCACGGGCAGAGGCCTTTTGTGGCGGTTCTGGACAACCACCGGTCCGACCGACGTGACACCGGGTACTGCACTCCCTGTGGGGGTGTGGAACGTGTGTGTCGAATTTGAAGTAGGTGGGGCGAAAGGTTCTCGAGTTATGTGGATTACAGACGTACAGGGACTTGGTGCATTTATAGTTAGATGTGCCTGAGCAAATCGGCTGTCGGTATGTCTGTCGGTTTGTCTGTCGGTATGTCAGTGGAGACCCTTGGCCAATAAGGGACCACTATTATTGTTGACGTAACTAAGGTATGTTTCAAGGTCGGTATAAGGTAAATAATGGGTTTAAAGCCGTGGTTCCCAAAGTGGGGTCCGGGGACCCCCAGGGGTCCTTGATGGAGTTCCAGGGGGTGCCCAGCTAAATGATAGTTTGGAACCAAATGGACCCTTATGGGTCTTCTGGTCCATAGGAGCTGATGGGTCTGTAACTCTGAATTAACATTGATTTTACAATATAAATTGTGGTCTCAGAGATAGAAATGCCATTAAATGGGGGTCCGTAGACTAATGCATGTCAAAACCAGGGGTCCTTGAAATTAAACGGGTTGAGAATAACTGCTAGAGCAGTAAAAATCTTCTCTTATGAGGGTCCCTGGCATATCTCTTCAAATGTGGGTCCACGGGCTAATTAGTGTCAATTTGGGGGTCCTTAATGAAAAAGTTTGGGAACCACTGGTTTAAAGGATTTAGAACAGCAGTTGTATTAGACATTACTTAGTAGCACTCTGCTGTCTGGGTACAGTACGACTGCTGCTCCTATATAAGCTAAGGGTGCAACACCATGGACAGCTGATGATGTGTGATGATAAGAGCGCCCCTCACTTCAACGCGTGCAGAACAGAGTTGTGAAGCGTAATCATGTACAGTATATAGCAACATCATTTTGTAATTTTTGAATAAATATTTGAAGGTTTTCAGAAAACTTGGATCAGGATATAGAAGGCGTTTTTAGAATCGGCCATAGGCCTAAATGGGTTTTTAATTGAAGAAGATAGAAATTAAAGAATGACGATAAATTACCCACTCGTAATTACAATTTGGTTTTATGTTTGGTCGATAAACCTTCACATTGACTTCACATTGAGAGGTGGAGAGAGACAGAGAGAGAGAGAGGGGGGGGGGGGTAGAGATACCAATAACAAATTGGCCAAATTGTCAAATACTGTATTATGTAAAGAACAGGAAAATAGACGACACCACTCACTAGGCAGGCAGGCAGGCAGGCAGACAGACAGACATGCAGACATGCAGACAGGCAGACAGGTAGATAGGTAGGTGGGTGGGTGGAGGGTCACCTGAGATGTGTCTCCATGACAGGATGTAGCCAGAAGCTCCGCCCACCCTGGTCCAGTTCAGAATGGCGCTGCTGTCCGTCAAGTTGAGGGCCGTGAAGCCGTTCACCTTAGGAAGATCCACTGAAACGACCAGACCATCCATCATTTATTTTGTGTGTGTGTGTGTGTGTGTGTGTGTGTGTGTGTGTGTGTGTGTGTGTGTGTGTGTGTGTGTGTGTGTGTGTGTGTGTGTGTGTGCGTGCGTGCGTGCGTGCGTGCGTGCGTGCGTGCGTTGACCAGCTCACATGTTCGTGCGGTGACCAGGGCCGGACTCCCCTCCCTGCTGCCCACCATGGTCGACACCTGGATCTTATAGGCGGAGCTCTCCTGCAGGCCGCGGATGGTGAAGGTGGTGGTGGTGGCAGGCAACAGCTCAGACTTCTCCTCTCCCCCTAGAGCAAAGGAGGACACAAAATAAGGTGGCTGCATGCATGGAAATTGAGGTGTGCGTATATGTATTTACTATACTTGTGTTGATTTTGACAGCACATTGTGATAGTCTTTAATTAAATCTTGGCGGGCTGTCATAATGCCTGATTTATACTGACCTATACTGATTTATACAAAAATAGACGATCTAAAGCTCCCAACGTGTCGCTCTGCAACGCGTTGTGAGCTTGCAGATCTGCTATTTTTGGAGCATGACACCATCCTGCACACAACCATTACTTGACTTGTTCTACTGGATCTCTTCTCCACTAGTCCATTTTAGTCTAGTCTTCATCTGTTTTTATTTAGTTTTTATGTAGTTTTTGTCAGTGAAAAAAGGTAGTCGACGAATATTTTTCATCATACACAGGAGAGTTCCGTTTAGAGGTTACGGTTTAAGGTTTTGGGCTAAAAATATGTTCAAAATGCCCCCAAAGAAGAGACAAATTCATAAAACCAACGCCCTAAAAATTAATGTTCTATATCCTCCCAATATAGTCATCCAAACGTGTGTGCATACGTGTGTATGTGCATGCATGTGTGCGTGCGCTTGCCGAGAAAGTGGCTCCAGGACAGCTTGTAGGCAGACACCCTGGCGGTCTGCTTCCAGGCCAGGGTGAAGAAGTTGACCCCTATGTCCACCACCTTGACCTCCCTCACCGTCGGGATCAGCTCCGAGTCCAACACCGCGGCTAGAGCCAAAACACAGACACACCCAGTGGTGGGAAAAGTACTCACATTTTTGAGGGGCGATGCCCAGCTTTGTGTGTTTGTGTGTACCCCATAGCGATGATTTGATTGGCTGAGCACGGAATGTGAGGATAAAAAGTGAGGAGAGAAAACTGAGGATGCCAAAAGTGATTGGCCGGAATGTGATGATGTATGACGATGTAAAGTAGCAATACTGCAATATAGAAACTCAAGAAAGTCAATAATTCAATATTTACTTGAGTAAAAGTACAAAAGAATTGGCTTCAAACTGTACTTAAAGTAGCAAAAGTTTAAGTACTCATTGTGCAGAATGTCATGTCGACAAGGGCACAATCGGAAATAGCACACTGAGCGCACTGTGCAATGCAAACTAATAGGCAAGTGCGCTTGGGTGTGGTTTTTCCGAACGCGCCTCTAGTTTACTACTGTAGTAACCAGGAAGTGACATACAGCCAATGCATCATGGGTACTGTAGTCTATGCCCTACACTCAGTAGTATAGTCAAATGAATTGTTTACAAACATTGGGACTGGGCTTACGGGTGACTGTTTGATGTAGTCAATTCCCAACAGATCTCCAAACCTGTTGTTTTGGGGAGCACTGGTTTCAGTTCATTCAACCTCCTCTTGTGAGTTGGCTAGTGAGGTGCACCCTAGGAGACATTTATACTTCAAAGCCCAACAGTATTGCGCACAGAGAACAGCTGATATACAAGCTCACATCGCATCGCAGATGCGACTGTTGTGAGCGTAGAGGTCTGCGTGCGCGACACCATCGCGGGACGAAGCATAAATTATACTTTATGGACTGCAGGTGCGCGTGCAGCCGTGCACAAATAGGCTCTGCTGCCGTGTTCATGAGCGCACCTCCCGTTCTTATGACAGCGACTGGAGGTGTGGTTTTGAGGACAACTGTTTTGAATTGCTATTATTGTTCAAACACAACAGAAACCAAGGATTATATATTTCAAGGGCGAGAGATCACAATAAAAATCCTAATCATTCTTCCTCCACACTGGGATAAAAACAGCATCTGAAAGTTTGATGGGGCATTTTTTACACGTGAGTGCAGTTAGAACTTTTCCATTGCATCTTATGAGAGGTGGTGTTCTTCTGCTGCCTTTATGCACGCGTATGCTGTTTCTTATCAGTGTGACATCGTCTGTTAAGGCGTCTATACCTGTGAGCTGAGACAGGGAGATCTCTGGCCCCTCCGTGTTGCCATACACGGCGTGGATGCTGACCGTGTAGCTGGACTCTGGGCTCAGACCCTCGATGCGATGGAACAAAGTGCTACGGTCCAGGTAGAGGGTCTGGGGGCTGCGGCCATCTATCAGCACGCACGCACGCACGCACACACACACACACACACACACCCACACACCCACACACACACACACACACACACAGACACACACACACACACAGGACATCAACATTAGGTCAACAATTGTACGAATGGCATATTAGCCATTAGCCAAGAATAGCCATTTTTGAGTGGTGCAACCACTCCTATAGACAGCTATGTGTGTCCCTGGGTCTGTCCCTGGGTCTGTCCGAGCACGAAAATAGCGTTTGTTCACCACCAAGTGTCACTATTGCACAGACACACACAGGCCAGGGAGAAGGGCTTGTACAGTACAGTACAGTACAGTACAGTACAGTACAGTACAGTACAGTACAGTACAGTACAGTACAGTACTTTGTAGCTACAGTACCTATACCAGTGTGAACGCATCATTAAAGCAAGTTAAGCTGAGGTCTCATAAATGTGTTTATTGGACACAAAATTAATACAAACTTTTGACCAAATCTGCATGTAGGTGAGCCATGGGAGAAGCAACGCTCACATAATACAGGGTTAAATAGTTTACCCTTCAGGCTCCAAGACAGTTTGTACTCGGTGGCTCCAACGACGGGACTCCAGTCCACATGGATGGAACTGCTGGTGTAGGAGGACACCTTGAAGTTGGACACGTAGCCCAGAGGAGCTGTCCACACATGCATGAGACAGGGAGACAGGGAGAGAGAGACAGGGTGAAGGAGACAGGGAGAGAGGGAGACAGGGAGAGGGAGAGAGGGAGACAGGGAGAGAGAGACAGGGAGAGGGAGACAGGGAGAGAGAGACAGGGAGAGAGAGACAGGGAGAGGGAGACAGGAAGAGAGAGACAGGGAGAGAGAGACAGGGAGAGGGAGACAGGGAGAGGGAGACAGGGAGAGGGAGACAGGGAGAGGGAGACAGGGAGAGAGAGACAGGGGAGGGAGACAGGGAGAGGGAGACAGGGAGAGAGAGACAGGGAGAGGGAGACAGGGAGAGAGAGACAGGGAGAGAGGGAGACAGGGAGAGGGAAACAGGGAGAGGGAGACAGGGAGAGGGAGACAGGGAGAGAGAGACAGGGGGAGGGAGACAGGGAGAGGGAGACAGGGAGAGGGAGACAGGGAGAGGGAGACAGGGAGAGGGAGACAGGGAGAGAGAAACAGGGGGAGGGAGACAGGGAGAGGGAGACAGGGAGAGAGAAACAGGGGGAGGGAGACAGGGAGAGGGAGACAGGGAGAGGGAGACAGGGAGAGGGAGGGAGACATTTCTACATTTAACCACTTATCCCTCAATATTTAGTAAACCTGACCTACTTGGTCTGCTCTTTTTTCCCCCTCTACACCAAACCTTGGAGAAAGATTAGCCAATGTACACGATCACAACGCCTCGCAGTGTGAGTCGTTGTGAGCTTGTAGATCTGCTACTTTTGGATAAAGTTCTCCTCAGAATAAGGATTCTAGGGTTGCTTTTTGTCTGCAGCTGCGAGAGCAAGAGCAGGCTCTGGTGGTGTGATCATAGAGTACTCCCTCCGGTCTAATGACAGAGAGCATTCTTCCTCCACACTGGGAGGAAAACAGCATCTGAAAGTTTGATGGAATGATCACCTTTCCTTTCTTTTATTACTTTTTTTAGTAGCCAATCATTTTTTTTACCCCTATTTCTGCCCACTTTAGTCATTATTCAAATTGATTCCTCCCAACACATATTGCTGTGTAGTCACTGCTGTCGTATCCTAGCTACTGAATCACCTGCTAGTGAGGAGCCCCCACCAGGAGAGCCTTCGTCCTACTCCCCCCACACAACAAGAGCCGTGTTAAGATCCGAATGGGCCCTATAGGCAAAGTGGGATGTTCAAACCCACAACCTCTGTGCAGATGGGCACGAACTTTACCACATTTTCCATTGAGCGGCCTGTGTGCACATACTGGTTCTCATGGTGACGTTGTCTGATAAGGGGTCTATACTCACATGTGCGGAAGGTAGCTGGGATCCCAGGTCCGACCGCCGGTCCAAACAGAACGTAGAGAGACAGAACGTACTCGGTGTCGTGGGCCAGGCTCTTCATCTGGTACGACGTGGTGCTGCCGTTCAGAGCCAGCTGTCTGGGACGGTCTCGACCAACAAACTCTGGGAATGACGCAGGGAAACGTTATCGTTGTATAAACGCCATGGTTCTCAAAGAAACGCAACTGAGAGCGGTGTTCCCTGAGGACAAAGCTAGAATAAATAGGCTCTATGCACAGACAGCAGACACACTGGAAAGAAATCCTCTTCCTTGCTTCCTTCACATGTTACCAGTGATACTAATGAAGGCTCTGGTCAAAAGCTCAGTGGAAACACTCTGCTACACCACCAGTGGGCCTCATGGTTCCTTGAGGGGGTTCCAAATGGAACTCTCAGAGTTAGGGGGGTCCTTGAAATGAAAACGTTTGAGAACCACTGTGCTACACTAAATTGAACATTGTCTTAATTAGTATTGGTAACACCTAAAGGTGAAGGACGTAAGGAAGAGGCCCAATTATTGCCCAATATGGCTGCTGTGAATAGAGCCAATTACTAGGCGAGAGAGACACCAGCATAGATATTTAAAAAAAATAGATGCCTCATTGGCCGCTGCAGTTCATTAGAGCCATGTGTGTCCAGCGTAAGGAGGACGTCAAGCAGAAGTGTGGAAAGCATGCAGTGTCGCTGCCACTCAAGTGACTACTGGCCAATCACAGCCCGTCTTTTCCGGCACCTCAATCAATTCAATCCAGGAGCTTTATTGAAATTGGCCTAAAGAATGTCCCCTTCTGTGATGCACATGGAAGCTTGGTAAGCTTCCCCAAAGGCTTCCACTATGCTTTGCAAGGGAATCTTGGAAAAGCTTGCGTCCTCTCGAGAAACGCACGACCCAGAGCCGAAGGAGGCGTCTACCTTTTCTGATCTATGGACACCAGAAGAACACAATTAACTTCCTGGTAGTGTACAAGGAACCTTATTTATAAGGAAAAGACACAGACGTCATTTTCTTTATCCAGCAATTCCAGCCGGAAGATTCGTTGCACTTGTGGCAGACTCACACCGGAAGTTCGGTGAATCTATGAGAGCCTGCTGCTCATCTTATGAACAAACACTATTTCTCAACGATTGAGACCTATAAAATACTCGGCTCAGGAAAATTAAAGACGACATATCACACATTGTTTTCTGCTGTTTTCGATGTGCACACTGCGTCATTGTCAGTATAAGTATATGTAGTCGTCGTTTTAATCACCATAGCTTAGTTTTTGTTAATGAAAAAAGGTAGTCTAAGGAAAAAATGTTCATCATAGTTTTTTAGTGGACGAAATTAACACTGCTTCCCATTATAATACTGTGTGTGTGCGTGTGTGGGAGAGAGAGAGAGAGAGAGACAGAGAGAGATTGAGTGATCCTAGGTGAGAGAGAGGGAGACAGAGACAGATGGCATGACGGACGCGGTGGCGTCACCTGGAGTGGGTCCCCATGCCAGTCTGTACCCAGTGGCTCCTGGCACACTGTTCCACGAGATGACCGCACTGTTGGTGCTCACCGAGGACGCCTTGAGGATCTGGACCGAACTGCTCTCCACTGAGGGGGGGGGGGGGGGGGGGGGGGGGGAGAGAGAGAGACAGAGAGAGAGAGAGGGTGGGGCAGTGGGGGGAGGGAGAGGGGGGAGGTAGAGAGAGAGAGAGAGAGAGAGAGAGAGAGAGAGAAGAGAGAATAACAAGAGAAATAAAGTGGAATGATTGAAAAAGGTGAGACACCTTCAGCATTCACTCACTCACTCACTCACTCACTCACTCACTCACTCACTCACTTACTCACTCACTCACTCACTCACTCACTCACATGTGCTGGCGATGACGGTGGTGACCGGCCCCTCCACGTCCACGAAGATGGGGTTGATGGTGACGGTGTATTGAGACGCTTGTCGGAGACCCTGGACCATGTAGAAGTTGTAGTTGTTCCCCAGGTTGATGTTCTCTATGTGGCCATCTGTGGATTGGATGCAAGACAGGGCACGTTTATTGTGCTACGGTCCCTGGCACAATTATTTGTTGGGATGGGGGTCCGCGGCCAAATATATACATTTTGGGGTCGTTGACGAGAACAAGTTGTTTGAGAAGCGGTGGCTCTCAAAGTGGGTGCCACAAGTCCAGGGGTGCCTCCGAATACTTAACATAACATTTGGAAGAATTTATCAATATCAGAAACAACACAGCCTTTCAGAGTAAAACTTCAAAATAGAATGTCCCAAAAAGCCAGTCTTTAACCACGTAAACCCAGTACTTAATACCCCTTATCGCCAGCCTGGCTTGGCCATTCTGCACAATGAGTACTTTCTACTTTATGGTACTTTAAGTACATTTTGATGCAAACACTTTTGTACTTTTACTCAAGTACTTTTACTCAAGTGAATTATGTACTTTTACAAAGTATTTCTAACATGTGAGTACTTTTTCCCCCACTGGTACTAAGGACTGTGTTTACGTGGTTAGAACCCCAGTAGAGTGTTACCTGGGGCGGCCCAGGTGAGCCGGTACCCCGTGGCACCTTTCACCGGTGCCCAGCGGGCCTGGAGGGTGTCTGTGGTGGCATTCTGGACCAGGAGCTGCTGCACAGGTATCAGCTTCACTGTGGAGCACGCATAGGCACGCACGCACACACACACACACGCACGACATAACACACAGCATTCATCAGGTCTTTGAACAGTGGCTGTGGATGCAGTTTGAGGACACTGGCTGTGGTTGTTGTTGAAATGCAGTAGGGCTTTGAGTGGTCGTTCATAATGTGGTTCTGTAAGTTTGTCTCTCCACTCTTTGGGGTGTTTTGTGGGCCTGCAATTGTCTTTGAAATATACTGTGAGTGATACTCGATCTGAAACAAATCTCAGAAATAAAGTACAGATACTAAAGTACGAGTAAATGTACTCTTAGTTAGCTACAGTAACACTGACCGCGTGTCTGATCAATTACTTTACGATAATAATAAAGAGAAACATTGAGTGTTTGTGATAGTGTAGGGCAGGCTATACCGATTTGTGTGATGGATGGATCAAATGTGTACGTGTACGAGTGATGTAAAGAAATGTGTTTTGCAAAAATCGGCCTCATGGTGGCTCAGGCAGATGCGAAAAATGCAGGGCAAAGGTTTTTCCTTGGCCTCTAGGGAGTGCGCATACAAAGTTGTACACAGATCGGTGTAGCTATAGGTAAAAACAGGAATTGGCCTGTTATGAGGCTGATTTTTTTTTTTTAAATGGAATTTTGTCCTCGACCTATTAGGAATGTGCATGCATAATTTCACGGAAATGTCACGCTGTGTTCATGATTTGTGGCATTTTGTTCGAAACCGACCAATCCTGCAAGTTTTGGAAGGCCTTTGGCCTGGTGGAGACAATGATGCATCTCTGAAAGAGGACCACAGTCAGTCCATTTACAGAGACTACACTGACACCTTGTGGACAACGTGTGGCATAATACTGCAGCCTCAATATCTAAATATAGATGTTTGAGTAGGCTATGTTAGAGCAAGTTATCACAAATGAGCAGACAAAATTGGAACTGGAACAATGAAGTTGATAAATGGGTACTCTCTCCTGAATGTTGCCTACCTGAACATATATTTTCTGTTGTGAGACAGAGCCCTGTTAATGAACAAACACTCTATAATGTATTGTTTTAACCAAAATATATCATTAGCCCCTTAAGTAGTAGACTATTTTTATTGAGAGCGATAGCCCTTCCTATGTCCAGCTTTTAGAGTGTGTACAAACACAAACATTGTCCTAACACAAATCGGCTGTGGCTCAGGAGGTAGAGCAGGTCGTCCAACGATCCATGGGTCGGTGGTTCGAATCCCAGCTCCTCCTGTCTACATGTCGAAGTGTCCTTGGGCAAGACACTGAACCCCAAATTGCTCCCGATGTGCTGTGCGATGTGCCGCAATCGGTGTATGAATGTGTGTGTGAATGGGTGAATGTAATGCACAATCTATGTAAAGCGCCTTGGATAAAGGCGCTATATAAATGCACCATTTACCATTTACCATTAAATGCCATGGACAATTTTGAGTTGCGTAACACAAACATTGAAGACGAAGGTGGGTCGCGTCCTGAAAGGTTTGCGAACCCTGCCTTGACAACAGAACTCACATGTTTTGCCCACGACAGAAACGGGATCGCTCGGCCCCTGGGGGTAGACGGCGTAGATGGTGACCGTGTATTTTCTGTCTTCTTCCAGACTGTCGATCACGTGGGAGGAGACGTCGCCGGGAAGCAGCTGTTCGTACGCGAATCCAGGCCTGTTGGCTGAGAAATGCACGCAAACATGACTCATCAGGAGTCATGAATAAACGCTACTGTAACATTTCAACAACACACTGTGTGTGGCCTCGGGACTCTGGCTTTTATTACTGTGTGTGGCCTCAGGACTCTGGCTTTTATATCCGTTCGCATTCGGATCACACTGTGTGTGGCCTCGGGACTCTGGCTTTTATTTCCGTTCGCATTCGGATCACACTGTGTGTGACACAGCCCGCTCTAGAGACCACATCACGTCTGTTTTTTATTTGTGTTTTTGCATTAACTACTTGAACCCTAGCGTACTTATTCTGAGGGGGACATTAGCCAAAAATAGCAGATCTACAAGAACAGATCAGCTATATCTGTCAAAGAGGTATGGTGTAGAAGAGGAAAAAGAGCAGACCAAGTACAGAGTGAAAGGTCAAGTTTAAGTATTGAGGGTTAAGTTTGTTATATGTCTGAAAATATACAATAATGTGAATCCAACATATAAAAAGTAAGTCGACAAAACAAACGTAAATTTACACAAAACTGATGACAGAGCTGCCAAACAGATCTACGAAGCTATGAAATATATGAAAAAGTTTAATCTGCAACATAACTGTATGTACAGTATGTAGTGGGGCAGGGGTGTCCCTGTTTCATCTCTCTCTCTCTCTCTCTCTCTCTCTCTCTCTCTCTCTCTCTCTCTCTCTCTCTCTCTCTCTCTCTCTCTCTCTCTCTCTCTCTCTCTCTCTCTCTCTCTCTCTCTCTCTCTCTCTCTCTCTCTCTCTCTCTCTCTCTCTCTCTCTCCTCTCTCTCTCCTCTCTCTCTCCTCTCTCTCTCTCTCCTCTCTCTCTCTCTCAGCTAAGAGGTACACAGTCCTTGGTCTGAAAAACGTTGAAGAGCCCTAGGTTTAAAGGGGTACAAACATACATCTAGGAATGAAGATGTTGAAAGCGTTGATCTTTCCCAGAGGAGCGGTCCAGCCCATCCGCAGAGAGTACAGACCCTCATCGATGACCCGGAAGTTGGAGACCACAGGAACAGGAACTAAAGGACGCAGAGACGTTCGACATCAGTGGAAATCAAATATACCCGAGGTGGCAGGAGACATTCCAGGAGAAATGTCCAGCGGGCTCGACACAATGGCTGACTCTAATAAGCCTGAGTCATACTTTGTCACCAAAATCAGGTCCATTTGGTCCACAAATGACTGGTAATGGTAATGGGCATATAAATAGAATGAATTATGTGATTGAATAGTTTATTAACAGTTTGCAAAAAGTACAAAGGGGTGTGTGTGTGTGTGTGTGTGTGTGTGTGTGTCTGTGTGTCTGTGTGACTGTGTGTGTGTGTGTGTGTGTGTGTGTGTGTGTGTGTGTGTGTGTGTGTGTGTGTGTGTGTGTGTGTGTGTGTGTGTGTGTGTGTGTGTGTGTGTGTGTGTGTGACTCACGCGTGTGGACGCTGACAGCAGCAGAGTCTCCTACCAGATCAGGGTAGATGGCGTAGAGCGTGAGAGTATAGTGGGTTTTAGGATCCAGGTCTGTGACCATGGTAGTGGAGACGTCCCCCTTCAGGTCAATCTGGCACGCACGTGACGCACACACACGCACACGCACACACACACGCACACACACACACACACACACACACACACACACACACACACACACACACACACACACACACACACAATAATTCTACAAACCACCAAATCTGTCTGTCTCCTCAGTGGCCTAGCATATGCACCCAACTGCAACTGCAGCCCGTTCTTCACTTTTCCAAATTGCACGCTGCTTATTAGCGTCTTCATGCAAACACCGGAGATTCCATCGGTGACATGGTTACAGCCGTCGCCTTGGTTACAGCCCCCCAAGCTTTGGAATGAATTAATCAAATTGCGCACAGCCTAGGCCACTGCCAGACAAATACAGTGCGCATGGCTACTGTTAGACAGAGAGAACGCTGCAAATATATAAAGGATTTCATTTATGGCCCGTGTCCACACACACCAAACTTTGGGTGCTGATACTTTGGGAGCCGGACGGCTATGGAGTAGTTAATCTGTATCCTGACTGTGTTCTCTATCCTGATTGGATAAAATTGGTATCCCGACCTGAAAATTCTGTTTAATAAAAAGCTGCAGAGACATGCAGACTCCTGTTACTGAACAAACACTGAACACACTATAGCAATGAATACTTATTTTAATATGGTTTTTTTTGTACATACAAAGACAAAATGTACATGTACATGCAGGCTTTGCGCACAGATGTCCAATGACTATTATAATTAGCCTTAGGGGGACAGAGTAGAGATCAAGACCATCATCACACACACACACACACACACACACACACACACACACACACACACACACACACACACACACACACACACACACACGCGCACGCGCACGCACACGCGCGCGGCCCCTCACCTGTCTCTGCTGTGAGGGCAGCGGCAGTCCCTTGGGGCTGAGAGGGGTGACCAGCAGGCGGTATCCGGTGATGTCACCGGTGGCCGGACTCCAGGTCAGTCTGAGGGAGCTGTGTCCCAACTCACTGACCTGTAGGTCTCTGGGTCCTACCACACGCTCCTCTACTGGGGGGGGGGGAGGAGAGAGAGAGAGAGAGAGAGAGAGAGAGAGAGAGAGAGAGAGAGAGAGAGAGGAGAGAGAGAGAGAGAGGGAGAGAGAGAGAGAGAGAGAGAGAGAGAGAGAGAGAGAGAGAGAGAGAGAGACAGACAGACAGACAGACATGGTCCTCAGTGTTGCCAAATCTCGTAAGTGTTGATTTTGACAGCAAATCTTGGTTAGTTTATAGTCTGTTTTCAGTCGACTAAATATATGATTTTTACTAGACTAGTTTCGTTCCTGATAATAGCCGATCTACAAGCCCACAACGCGTAACAGCAAGCCCACAAGCTTGTAGATCTGCTATTTTCAGAGCGCAACACCCGAGCGTAAATAACTTGTCTCTTAGTTCTAATGTGTTATGCTGGAGTCTTTAGTCTTAGTCATCGTAGCTTAGTTTTAATTTAGCTTTCGGTTTTGTCAGTGGAAAAAAAAGTAGCCGACGTACATTTTCCCGCCATCGTTCTTAGTGGACAGAATCGACACTGACCTGGCTCCGCAGTCCTGACGGGCCGCGGGGGCTCTGAGGCGGTCACACACAGCCTCCTGGACAGCTTGGGCACCAGAGACCCCAGCAGGGAGAAGTCTGCGCCCAGCATCAGGTGCTCCTCGTAGGGCTCCGTCACCATGGTCCTCAGCTCAGACTCATCAGCCCCCCGGACACCTGAGCACAACGTAACATGCATGCAGTGGTGGGGGAAAAGCACTCATGAGACAGACATGGCGCAGAGCAAGTTCTGTCAGGAAACTCAGTGCGCTTTATCAGAGTACAGTACATACAAAGCAATTCGTCGCCAAACCATAATAAATATATTGCTCATTTTATATTTAACTAGAAAAAGTGCCCCTCGGGGGACACAGGTCTCCACCAGGGCAGGTCAGGTTGTGGCCTCCTGGTGGCGCTATAATAGGCCAATGTGAAAAGGGTGTTCTTGTGCCTTTGATGGCAATTGGATGATTTGAGGCATTTTGTTCCAAAAATGTGTTAGCAAAAATAGCAAAAATCCACCTGTTGGTGGCGCTATAACAGGCCAATGTGAAAAGGGTTGGATATATTCCTCAGCCTAGTAGGAAAGTGCGTGAAAGATTTCATGTAAATTGCACGATGCGTTCATGATTTGAGGCTTTTTGTTCAAAACGGGCCAATCCTGCAAACTTTGAAAGCCAATGTTAGCCAATTAGGATGGAATATGAAATATCGGACAGATCCGTCTTGAACACATGACTATAGAGATAGTGTGTAACGATTTGCGGGATTTTTGGACAGAATCTGGAGGAGTAATATAAAAAAATGAGTTTTTCAAAAGTACTCATTATTATGCAGAATGTCCCATTTCAATATAACCAGTAAGACGCCATCATGAGGGCGAGAAGCGACCTCTCACGCATCCGCCTGGGTAACGGCAGACGGCAGACTGCTGGGCGAGTGCTGGCGCTTTGGCATGGGGGGTCAGATCAACATTATGGAATGAATTGTTAATGGCCATATATGGAGCGTGTCTTGAGTGTACAGGGTTTGATGAGGTCAGATCAACATATGGAATGTCGGAACAGGAAGGACGGGTGGGGGGGATCAACATACCTGTATGGAATGTCAGAACAGGTCAGCTCCATATATGGAGATCTAAGGGTTTGAGGTTTGAGGTCAGATGTAGAGTTGCTGGCCAGCTCCATATATGCAGATATGGAGATCTAAGGGTCTCCTTGATGTCACGAGATGTCACAAGGCATGACCATATATGGAGGCGTGATGTCACGAGGCGTGACCATATATGGAGACATGGGTGACTAACTAAGGGACGGACGGGAGATGCAGGTTTTCATAGTAAATGCGACCTACAGTCTACAAGCTCACAATGAAAATATTCAGGTTGGAGTTAGGATTAGAATTATACATTATAAGGTTCAAGGGTTGGGGTCAGACTTTCCCTATTTTATACTTAGTTGTGTGGCGATGTCACACACCGAAAAATAGGCCGATCTACAAGCTCACAGTGTGTGCTATTTCTGGGCTTGAAGCTTATGGTGAAAATGCCAAAAGTCATTCATAAAATTGCCATCCAAAATGGTGATGTCCTCACAAGGATAGTAAATCAAGCCTGTGTGAGCATCCGATGTGCGTGTGTGCAAACTCATTAAATACTGTAGCTACATTCCTGAGCAGCTAGTAAGATATACAGTACAGAGTGTACACTCTATAACAGAAATATACAAAAAACGTGAACGCAATCTGGAAGTTCATGTTGATATATAGCACACAAACGCACTCGTTCTCCACGCACACGCGCGAGCGCACACACACACACACACACACACACACACACACACACACACACACACACACACACACACACACACACACACACACACACACACACACACACACACACACACACACACACACACACACACACACACACACACACACACACACACAGTGTCTCTCTCTCATATGCATAAATCCAATGAATATCTCATGAATTTCCAGACGTTGCCAAAACTTGCAGATAAGACATTCAGCAGCTTGGATATAAAAAAAATTGCAAGCAAAAAAAGCTTGTTGGAACGAATGTTAAATGAGTTGAGTTCCACCCATTCAGACCGGTGGAGGAAAGTAACAAAGTACATTTACTCAATTACGCTATACTGTACTTAAGTACAATTTTGAGGGACTTTACTTTACTGGACTGTATCCAATTTCTAGTACTTTTACTTCTACTCCACTACATCTCAAAGACAAATATTGTTCCAATATGATTATTTATTTGAAAGATTTAGTTACTAGTTACAGTACTTACAGTACTGTAAGTATATTTTGATGCCAATACCAATACCCTTTTACTCAAGTAAATGTTGAGTGTTTCTACATTTCAGCATTTACACTTTTACTGAAGTGAAAAGTTTTTCCAGTAACACTGCCGTTCATTCAGACTGACCCCAGGGGTCATCAATATGTCCGTCGTGGCAAATTTTAGACTTTGTTTTATACACAATTACAATGTTTATCATAATACCCAATTACTGAATGTCAAGTCTCCAGGTGTTCTTCAGAATATGTATGACACTGATTTTTATTAGCCAGGTGCAACCTGGCTAATAAAAATCGATGTTGAGACTAGTGAGGACCTAGTCGACACTTTTTCATGATTGGCTGCCTCTAGCGCCTCTAAGCCAATGGGAGATAAAACCCATAGTCTGAACGCTGCAACGCGAAGCCGTAACCTCTAAGCCAATGGGAGATAAAACCCATAGTGAGCTTGCTGCACCTGGCAGTTATGACGTGAGTCATTCTTGTTTTACTACGACATATAAGGCGCAAGGACCCCCATGAGTGCACAAATAAAACCAAATGGACCCAAATGGACTCTCAGAGTAACAGACCCGTTATGGTCATCTCTTTATGTGTTTCTGCCTGTTAATATTATTGTCCACTCATGTTGTTATATCAGTGCCTGAGGAAGGTCCCTAGTGACGGAAACGTTGCTTCATTAAATAAGACAATACTCTTGTGCCGAGCAGATACACAGTGTGCGGGTGTACCTTATTGCTTTCATTGATATCCACTGGCCTACGCACCTGTGCATACGCCCGATTGCTAGGTGTGCGATAGTTTTCTCCTACAGTTATATCAGTGGCAAAAATAGAATTTGGATCAAAATGTCCGCCGCGAGCAAACATGGCGATGACACCATGAACTCACCCACGGCGAACAGAGTGATGCCGTTTGTTCAGACTCACCCACGGAGAACAGAGTGATGCCGTTTGTTCAGACTCACCCACGGTGAACAGAGTGATTCCGTTTGTTCAGACTCACCCACGGCGAACAGAGTGATGCCGTTTGTTCAGACTCACCCACGGTGAACAGAGTGATGCCGTTTGTTCAGACTCACCCACGGCGAACAGAGTGATGCTGTTTGTTCAGACTCACCCACGGCGAACAGAGTGATGCTGTTTGTTCAGACTCACCGCCGTTTGTTCAGACTCACCCACGGCGAACAGAGTGATTCCGTTTGTTCAGACTCACCCACGGCGAACAGAGTGATGCCGTTTGTTCAGACTCACCCACGGCGAACAGAGTGATGCCGTTTGTTCAGACTCACCCACGGCGAACAGAGTGATGCCGTTTGTTCAGACTCACCCACGGCGAACAGAGTGATGCCGTTTGTTCAGACTCACCCACGGCGAACAGAGTGATGCCGGCGTCTGCCACAGCCCTGGGGTCCACCTGATCGTCTGAGCGTCCCGGGGTGATCAATACAGCGATCTGCCGGAGGGAAGGACGAGTGTTAATAAAAAGATGGTTCGTTTTGGAACAGAGGTTTTCAACCAGTGGTCCGAGGACCATCAGTGGTCCTTGAAGGGATTCCAGGTGGTCCTGCTGGAACATATGGTGTATGCTGGTGGTACACCATATCTCAGGAAGGAGATGTGGTGTATACCAGCATACAATAAAGGTCAGACTAAAGAGGTCCTTTGTCCACCAGTCGACTTTGAGGCTTAATCAGGAGTTGTAGTAGCCATGGGGTAATCTAGGCGGTGGACATTGCTCTTGTCTTCATGTCTTTATGTGTGTAATATTGTCTTGTTCTTTGTGCCATGGCAAATGTGTGTATATACGTGCTCTGCATACTTGGCTGCTGGGTCACAAGACACATTTCAGTGTGAACTGACAATAAAGTACTATATCATTATCATATCATGTCAGAGTTGGTGACCAAATTTGGACCCAGTAAGCCTCAGTAAACATTGGACATTTGTGAGATCTGCCTTCAGAGGGTGGCGCCCACTTAGGCTTATAGCCATTTTAGGATGAAAGTCCTAATTGGAATATTGTGTGGCTTGATCGGGTCCAATATTTAGTTTGGTGACCATGGGGTAAAAGAATGGTTCAGAAACTGTGTTCACGTTCACTCTTCCATTGGAATGAATAGACTCCATCCTGCTTCTGGTCTCCTGAAAAGGCGTCTTTCTCTTCTTCTCTTAGAAAATGCCCCAAATCAGTGGTTCTCAAAAGTGGGGCCCCCCAGCAACATCTTACCATTCTAACTGTTTGTATTTATTTGGTAAATGAACGCCCTACTTGCTACTACAGCATCACACAAAAGCATCAAAAGTAGCAGATCTACAAGCTTGAAATGCGATTATGCGAAGCAACGATATACATAATTATGTCATGTAGAGCAGAGAAATATTAACACTAGGATTTCTAAATATTTTGCGGTGAATACATCAAAAACCAACCCAGTGGGCTTTTGACATGTTTTATCTCATCGATCGTTTCACACATAGTTAATGCGGGGAATGAAGATTATGCACATTATGAGACGTTATCGGTTCGATGGGAGTTCACCCTGCGATCAATGGAGTGGAACGCAGGAAGCATCAATATTCACTCAACATTCACAGCGCTGTCGTTGGGCCTCTTAATGGATTCGCAATTCAATATGTATCCTTGATAATCTTCGTTCCACTGCCTACACAGGTCACGCCGTCACGCCGTCACGCACGCACGCCGTCACGCACGCACGCACGCACGCACACACGCACGGACGCACGCACGCACGCACACACGCACGCACGCACGCACACACTACATTCACACCTGGGAGTATACAACCTTAAATAATATATTATCGCTGTCGGGCAGAAACCTTGCACTGGCATTATCATGCAGACATGGAGGTTTCCAGTCACCAATTTCAGTCCTTTGGATTTCATAGAAGCCAGCATGTCTTCTATGGAAGCATGCGTCACTCTCCGAAAAGAGGTTAGCTACAAGCGTGCGTCACGTCTGCGATCTAATCAATGGCGGCGTCACCGTGGCGAGGTTATTGATTACAGAGAGACACCTCACCTCGGCGTGGGGTGTTGATGATGTGGACGGGTTTGTGCAGACCTTGCAGTTTGTGTGTGTGTCAGTGTGTGTGTGTGTGTGTGTGTGTGTGTGTGTGTGTGTGTGTGTGTGTGTGTGTGTTTGTGTGTGCGTGTGTGTGCTAGGCACAATCTATTAGTCAAGGATATGAGTTCATATATTGGTATATTGGTTTCATCATCTACCAAAATGTATAAGCACTCTTCTGTTTCAACTGCCATGTTCATGAGCAATAATGATGTTGATGAGGACAGTATAGAGAAGTGACCATTTTGAAAGTGGCATGTACTTGACCACAGTCTGGAAGAGGCATTCCTTACCACGGTGCTTAAGGGCCAACGTCTTAAGGACGCTATTATACAGCATGGTTACAAATGTAAACAGCTTGTGTTTATATTTGGAAGCCTCAGGAATGTCCATAAATTAGCTCTGCAGATTGCAGGACTGCCCAATAAGCCAACAGCTGGTAAGGCATTGGCTAAATTCTGTTCAGTGGCTGTGATCATTGGCGCTCTAATTTGGAGTAGACGTACAGTATGCTTCCTGTATCCTGAAATACTCGTTGAGTTGAGATGTTAAATGTGTGTGTGTGCGTGCGCACCTTAGGTGTGTGGTCTCTGCTGATGGCAGGACTGAAGACGTAATCAACCAGGAACTGCAGGGCGTCGCCTATCCTGCTGGCTCCGCCCTCATAGGGGAGGTCCCTGATGGCGGCGAGCACCTCGTCCAATGAGCTGTAGTCTGTCAGAGCGATCCGCATCCTGTAAACACAACACGTGACACGGACGTACAAGGTCACGAGTCACGTTTTCTAACCAACTGTAGATCTGCAATGTTTTTGTTCAAGAGTTGTTCAAGTGTTTACGTTACATCAATTATTTATGACAATGAATCAACTGAAAAGGTGTGTGCGTGTGCAGACATGCATACAGGCCCGGTTAAAGGTAGAGGCGGGGCACGCAGCCGCCTGGGGCGCCAGGTCCTTAGGGGTGGCGCTGAAGCACTCCAAAAATATATATTTTTGAAAAATATGCTGTAACAGAATTGTGTAGAGACACACAATGTTATGTAACGTAATGTTATGTTATGAGACCGGCTGGTCGAGAGGAGCGTGGCTTACTTAATAAATGAATGAAAAGACAAGCTTTGTGTATGACTCAATGCAGGTTGCACTAACTAATACATTTGGCACACAACCTTGGCGACGAGGATTAGTGTGGTTTGAAGACTGAGTTGAACGTTAAAAGGAGTTAAACGAGCAACATGGAAAAGTCGGGTTTCAACCGTTCGCATGCTACCCTGTGTCCAAGTAGCCTGGTTAATAAACCAGACCGAATCAGCCGTTGGCAAAAAAAAATTGCCTACCAGCGGATTACGGTCTGGCGAGGCTCAGTAGCACGCCTCTTTCCTACAACCGAGAACAGGCCGGACCAATCGGGACACGGTATGCAATATGGGCGGGCTTTGGTACAGTGACGTTCAATGCTTGAGACTTTTGACTGACAGTAGCTCTGACCAATTGCGTCAAAGAGAAAATGTTTGAACCCGCCCCCCGGGAAATGAAATCCAAGTGGAGCCAGCCCAGACTAATATACCGCGACAGTGTTGTGTGATATTAGTCTGGTTTATTAGCCAGGCTAGTGTCCAAGCACGAAAATGTGTCCGAGCACGAAAATAGCGTTATAGCCTTTGTTCACCACCAAGTGTCAATTTTGCACAGCCTAACAGACACACACAGGCCAGGGAGGAGGGCTTGTACAGTACAGTACAGTACAGTACAGTACAGTACAGTACAGTACAGTACAGTACAGTACAGTACAGTACAGTACAGTACAGTACCACTCACTTCAGACGGGTCTGATTTTTAAATAACTTTTTTAAAATGTATGAAAATGTTTCAACATGGAAATAATTATGACGATAATGCAAACAATTATTGTGATTATCTCAAGTAATTTGCTCATTAAGACTGGGAATGCCTTCTAAATCAGTAGCTCTCGTGCTTTCAAGATTCAAAAACAAATGATGTCTTGTATCGGCAAATGTTTGAATAGCCAACGCTAACATAAAAAAATCACACACATGCTTTCCCAGTTTTAATGGGTTAAAGATCAGGCAATTACGTAATGATCGCGACAGACGAGTAGACATGCGGCCTGCAGCCATCATCGGGGAAGGGGGGTCACCTCACCTGGGGATGTCTCCGTAGACGGTGACGCCGAAGCGGACGCCGTCCTCTCCCACCACGTTGTCCCGGAAGGACGAGACCACGGCCGAGACAAAGTCCTTGATGCTGGAGAAGCCGCTCTGCTCCACGCTCCATGACTCGTCCACCAGGAACACCACGTCAGCCTGCACCACCGTCCTGCATGCTGCAAACACAACATATATACACAGATAGACACCTTCATATTTGAACTGGGAGACCCCCCACTCTGACAAACAGCAGGCATACATTTAGTTTGACTCAGTTCCACAGATAGCCAAATCACAAGCTCACAACGCCTAATTTCACAATGTTTGCCTCTTGTGCCGGTGATATTTAACAATTTGGCTAATTTAGTGTGAAAAAGGGACGCACAGTTTGGAACCACTGGTTTAGGCCCCAAGTCATTGTTTCTTATGGTGGTGTCCAGGGATGGGGTAAATGGAACCTTACAGGTCTGTAACTCTAAGAGTAGAGTCAATCCTGCCTAAAAATCTTGTTATTTGAGTGTACAAATGGAACTAAATGGACCCTTGGTCCATATAGTGCACAAAATACTCTAGCTGGAGTTCTCATTCAATGCTATCTTTGTTCTCCAACACCTCAATGTCTCTAAAAACTAAGCTTCAGACCTCCCAAAACAAACAGACTACTTGGCTGTTGACTGTGGGAGGTCCATCAATGTTTATATCTGTTCTGTTGCTTCCATTCGGGAACATGGATTATGGGCTGAGCAATACGGAATGGGCTATTTTCCAAATCGCCCAGGGAGGGGCATATTAAGCAACATAGAAGATGGTAAGTGAGTCTTCCGTGATGTTATAGGCTACTGCCCATGACCCAGATAATTACAACACACTGACGCTCATCATGATAGATATTATTACATCGCCTTTAAATGAGGGGTCATACACCGCTGCATGTTTTTTTATTGTTGATGACATGCATTAATACATGGTCCCATTTATTAAACTAAACTAAACTAATTATTTTTTTAAATATATATATATAAGGTTGGTTCATGTGTGTGAATGGGTGACTTAATGCGCCTTGGATAAAGGTGCATAAATGCACCAAAGGGAGAAAAAAAGCCCTGTTTCCTGCACTGGCCACGAGATGGCAGTATTGTTCCACTGCAGCATCGGGCTCCCTTCTATGAATGTTTAATGAGACACAAGTGAGGCGAGGAGACAGATCAACATTCTGGGCACTCCGGCAATAAAACTTTACTACAGCAATGAGGAATGCTTAGAATAATAAGATAAACACACCCAAAAGCACTGCTCGCTCACTGTCTCTCTCTCCACCTCTCTCTATCTCTCTCAAAAACCACAGGAAGGATGCAATCTGATGCTCGCTCATGAATATTACATATTATTAAATGTGGAGTCGGAAACACACTGGCACGCGCGCAAGCACACACGCACATGCACGTACACACACAATTATAAGCACTCAGACTGGCTCAGGCAAGCAGCAACACACTTTCGCTGTGTGTGTGTATACATGTGTGTGTGTGTGTGTGTGTGTGTGTGTGTGTGTGTGTGTGTGTGTGTGTGTGTGTGTGTGTCAGTCCCTCTGTTTGTCTGTGTCTGTCTCTCTGTCCAACACATTCCTAATAATTCATAATTCACATACTACAGACAATCTTGTGGTTGTGGATACGCGCACACGCACATGCACTCTCTCTCACACGCGCACACACGCGCACACGCGCACACACACACACACACACACACACACACACACACACACGCAAACTGCAAGGTCTGCACAAACCCGTCCACATCATCAACACCCCGCGCCGAGGTGAGGTGTCTCTCCGTAATCAATAACCTCGCCGCGGTGACGCCGCCATTGATTAGATCAGTGAATAAAAGATAGGACAGGCAGCGCTGATTGTTCCGTTAAGACGATAACTCAGCTCCTATCTCCCGTCTCTCCTCCTATCGCATTCCTTTATACTTTCTCTCCTCCATTATCCCCCCCCACCTCCCCCCTCCTCGTCTTATTGGCCGCGTTCCCAGAATGCAGCAGGGGGTGACATATGTCCACCGCGGTTCCCCATGGTGTCATAGCGACCCTGGCGTCCTGTGGCCAGTGTTGCCCGAGTCTTTGAGAGAAATAAGCAACCGGCAGGTAAACAAGACCCAAATGAAGCCACGCAGACTATACAGGCCACATGATCACTTTTACTAGAATGACTTCAAATCCAGCCCAATATTGCGCTGGTCAGAGCAACGGTCACTGAGTTATGGCCATTTGAAGTGTTATCGAGTTGTTCCACTCGGGCCGATACCACCCTCAAGTACTCCGACTCGGTATCGGAACCGGGCCTGATACTCTGACCCGAGTACCAAAACATCCAATTGACACTATAGGCTGAACGAACGCAACGGGAGCAAGTCTGACCCAACACTGCAGCAAATCGGAGCAACATTAGTAACTTCCTCCTGGGGGATCCCGAGGCGTTCCAAGGCCTCGGGATCTGCCCCGGGGTCCCAGTGGGACGTGCATCGAGGACCTCCCTAGGGAGACGCCCGAGAGGCATCCTAACCAGATGCCCGAACCACCTAAGCTGGCTCCTTTCCAGGCGAAGAAGCAGCGACTCTACTCCGAGTCTCTCTCATGTGAAGTCCTGAACTTTTCACCCTATCTCTAAGGGAGATGCCAGCCACCCATCTAAGAAATGTTATTTTGACCGCTTGTCTTCGCAACCTTATTCTTTCGGCCATGACCCACACTTCATGGGTGAGAGTATGAAGGCTGTAGTGCCCCATGTGTATGTTATTGGTGAAAAGAGAATGATCAAGCATGTCTACCGATTATGATGCCTCTCTTAGTTGTTACGCAGGTTCCTGAACTGTCCACAGCCCTCCTCTGAGAGTGAGTAGACAAATGTTCCTCTCTAAGCCCTTAACTCGGTCAACGACAGTGACTCTGTGACAAACTGACAATGTACAGCTGACCACGCTTGGGTCTTTTGGTAGCTTTGGTCGCTGTAGAGTGAATGCAGCATAAGAGAGACACGAGCAGGGAAGACACACACAGAGACAGCAGTGAAAACAGCATCTCTGTCGGGTGGAAACTTCATATGTCCAAAACATGATTCAAATTTAAACATATAGTAAAAGTAGCTGATCAGTGATCAGCCATCTCGAAATGGCACTTTGAGCTTGCTGATCTACTTTTGATGCTTTTGTGTGACGCTGTAGTATGATCAAGTAAGGCGTTCATTTACACACAAAAAAACACGAAAAGTTAAAATATGGAGATGAGACGGTTTCTGCCCGACAGATACAATATGATCAGTTGGGCGGGTGAAGTCTGGCTGAGCCAGGCTAGAGTTTATCTAGGCTGCTATGTGATTGTGAGCACCACATGCTGGAGAGGAGGATATGGAGACAGAATGCATGCTGAGGGATTAGAGAAGGTCTCCTCCAAGGTTATCCACATGCAGTCTTGTCTTGCCACACAGTAAAGCTCTATATTTCCTTAATCATTGCTAGAATAGTGTTTGTTCAATAACGGCAGTCTCCCCATCTCTCCCAGCTCTTTGATAACATAAAGCCTATATGACAGCAATTACTATGAAAACCTGCGTGCGTCACGCCTTGTGACCGTTGGTCACGCCTCGTGACACGCTCCATATATGGGCAATACAGAATTAATTCCATATGTTGATCTGACCGCATCAAATCCTGTACACTCAAGACACGCTCCATATATGGCCAGTACAGAATTCCTTCCATATGTTGATCTGACCTCATCAAACCCTTAGATCTCCACTCTTCACATCAGAGGACACTGGACAGCAGGGCGCGTACCTTTTCAGGATTAATAGTTTAACTCCTGCTTCTTAATTGTGCCATATTAAGAAGCTCTGTTGTTTCAGCACAACTTCGCCCTTTAGGGCGAGGTGGCTTCTCGCACTCAGGGCGTCTTACTGGTAAATAGTAAAATATGAACATCAGTGTACTGCAAGCATTTGAAAGTCAGATGAAAAAAACTGACTTATTTTCTAAAGTGAGAGAGGACATTACAAATTACATTATTATAAAAGCCCTATTAGTCTTCAAAGCTCAGAAAGAAGACCAACTTTTTTGCAAGCATTTGCAAATTTAGCACAAAGCTGAATCAAGTTTCGCCAACTCACACACGTACACTGTAGTTTGAAATTATCATGGCCCCGAGCAGGAGAGCCATGGAAATATGATATGAATATCAACGACAGTGTTTTTTTAATTTTTTCCCCAAAACGATCTTCCCCACCACTGCTGTGGTGGTGGCGAGCGGCTACAATGCCTCCGGCTACCGCTGTCCTTTCATAACTCTGCACCGATAACCTCATCCAACACTCTCTCTGCCAATCACGACGCAACTCATGTGTGATTGGGTGATTGGCCTCCTGGTAACAACCAGTAACATCCTGAGGCTCAGTACCTTAGAGGTCACGTCTGTCTGTCTGTCTGTCTGTCTGTCTGTCTGTCTGTCTGACTAACAGACTGTGGTGGAAAGTAACTAAGTGCTAATGCTGTACTATGATCAAGTATGACGTTCATTTACTAAAAAATAAACACACAAAAACGTAAAATAAAGTGCATTTTGAATACCGAACTTTACATTGTGGCAGACAGACAGACAGGCAGGCAGGCAGGCAGGCAGGCAGGCAGGCAGGCAGACAGACAGACAGACAGACAGACAGACAGACAGACAGACAGACAGACAGACAGACAGACAGACAGACAGACAGACAGACAGACAGTGTACAAGAGGGCAGCAGATGGTTCAAATCCCTAGACCCAGGCTGTCTGCCCTGAGAAGGCCCAGGTGTGGCTATTTAGCACGTGGACAGACGTGCCAGATACATGTTTGACATGTGGGTTTCATTCAGAATAATGGTATCGATGTCTGAGATCTGAGAAAAAACAAAACAATCCATGCAACAACTTGTAAGACAGAGAAAGTCAGTCATGGTTATGGATCCCACCACAATTCTAGGTAGATGCTCTGTGATTGACAGTTCTTCCGTCCAAGAGTTTTTACAACTATGCCTAACGCTAACGTTAATTCTAACCTTAACCTTACTATAAAACTATGCCTAATGCTAACCTTAATTCTAACCTTAACCGTAGTAAAACTATGCCTAACGCTAACCTTAACTCATTTACCGCAGACACCCCCATCTTCAGCCATTTAATACGGCGAGACTCTTGGTTTGAAAGCCATGAAACCGAGACACATGAGGTGAATAATTGCTATGTAACGGTGCTGTGATTGATAATTCACCCAAAACATACATTTTGTAACTGGGAATCATATCGATTAGAGAAATGAGGTGCAAATCAAGCTTGTTTTGAGCCAAAAAGAAGAATCCGAGATATTACGATTCTAAAAACTGCGTCCCCATAGACAGCATAAGCCAGCGGAATTTTCATTTCTGAATTATTTTTTCATCGCACCGCAACCGGAGTGTTGAGCACGTACAGAAGAAAGTTATATTATAAAAGGCGTCAAAAGGCGAATTTGTTGAGTTAATTCTAACTTTAACCTTAGTAAAACTATGCCTAACCCTAACCTCAGTAAAACTATGCATGAACTATCTGCCTGAACTCGGCCCCATCAGCAAAACAAAGCATTTGCCTCTGGGTGCACTGCACTGCCCGCATCCACGTGTAGAGACCCGATGTCGGCCCGTTCACTCTCCTTCTGCCCACCTCTTCCGGTGGTGCATCTTTGTTTTCATTCCTACTAGCAACAAACTCTACACGTTGTAACAGCAGTTGCCGACAGATTCAGCTACGGAGCTCTGAATCTGTCTTGAGAGATTAACCATAGGAAGCTATAGTCAGACACAGGAAGGACAGGTCTATTGGTGGGACTTCCTAGAACTTTGGTGAAATCCAAAATTAGACCTTCGCTAAGTACCTCCCCAACCCGTTCTTGTCCAATAGGCACGTAGCAACGGTTTCTAAGAGAGGAGACGTGGCAAGCTGTCCTTCTCACCCATTGAGATGCATGTTATTGTTAAATGACAGGGATTTCTCCATATAAATAATCGATCATTTCAGTAGCAAGAACTTCAACATTTCTTCTAAATCTAGTCAACGAGGCCTGCAGTAGGCTATGCACTGGGAAAATGTACATGACTTTATTTCAATACACTAGAAATACGAGGAAATGAGGGAGAAACAGTATCCAACTCAATCAACTTTAACGACCATCCGACAGGAGTTTTCATGCAATGCACGGTAAGACTGCAGTGGTTAGTATTATTGCAATCACCTGAGTGGGTCAGCCGTGTAACTTTCCTGACAAGCTGTGTATGTGTTCAACAACACAGCCATGCAAAATAACATTGACAGCTAGGAGGTGACTAAAGCTTGCCCATCCTGTATTTGGATGGGCATTGGAGAATCACTTTTGGGGTGGGGTTTAGCTGCATCAGTGAGTGAGTGAGTGAGTGAGTGAGTGAGTGAGTGAGTGAGTGAGTGAGTGAGTGAGTGAGTGAGTGAGTGAGTGAGCGGGCCAGCCAGCCAGCCAGCCAGCCAGCCAGCCAGCCAGCCAGCCAGTGAGTAAGTGAGCCAGTGAGTGAGTGAGTGAGTGAGTGAGTGGGTGGGCGGATGAGCCAGCCAGCCAGCCAGCCAGACAGCCAGCCAGCCAGTCAGCCAGTGAGTGAGTGAGTGAGTGGGTGGGTGGGCGGATGAGCTAGCCAGCCAGCCAGCCAGCCAGCCAGCCAGTCAGTGAGTAAGTGAGCCAGTGAGTGAGTGAGTGAGTGACATGTTGGTGTCATCAATACCTTCAGCCTGTGCAGTTACGCTGCCATGGGAGAGAGAAAAAGAAAGCAAAAAAATCCAAACGCAAGAATGATCCATACTCCTCATCCCCTTTTTCTCCTCTCCTCTCCAACCTGCTCCAATCTCCTTCCTTAGTTCCACTTCACCGTCATCAATTCCAAGTCTTCATTTTCTGTATCTAGAAGAAAGCACAAGAGAAGGCACCGTCGGGGTCAGTTGGAGAAAAATACAACCCGTGTTCCCAATGGATCCAGTTATTTAATCACAAGCTCTTATATGTTAGCGACCACAGAAGTGAACCTTTCAAGCCGGTTTTCTCAACTTTTCTGTAAACTGGTGGGTCAACCTGAACAACCAATATGTCAATTTGAAGCTATGATTCCCTGCTTACATACACATGTAAAAATCCAATGACTTGGTCACATTTAGTCACATTTTATTTTTTAACATTTTGAGAAAATAGACAATTTTACATTTGAGGGACCCTCTCTTCCTTATAGTGCCCAGTCTTCTTGTATATCTTAGAAGTCCAAGAATAAATCAGGTAATAAAAAAGGTCATGTATGTATAAACAAACCAAAAAACAACAACATTAATTTACACGACAACTGATCAAATAAGTCTATGAAGCTATCTATGACATGTATTCAATAGTGGTGGGGTTCCCTGCTTGAAACACTGAAGAACCCTGCTGAAAAAAAACCCACACATTCAGTCAAATGTCCCCCTTTACAAAAGCAATGACGGTTTGTCCTCCAGATTCAGCCTTGTACCCTGCAGGGCCAGGCATCAGGATGAATGCTATGGGCTAAATCCTCAGAGGCACACCCTGGCTCTTCCCCCCCGGAGAGCCCCTCACAGCCTGAGAACACTCACTGCATGGGGGAAGAAGGTGATTATCTACGGCTAGTGTGGTTCTGCTGTAGATGGAACTTTATCATGTCAAGGACCCTCGAATTGATGTACTGTATTTGGCCGTCCTCTTACATTACAACAAGCCTGTGTCCTCTCTCCAGTCCTGACCATGGATGCAGCATTCACCATGGTGAAAGAAGCACAAATGCACCCTCTCCATGCCGTACCCGAGGGCAGCATTCGTGAGAACCGCCTCCTCTAAACTCTCGTGAACTTTAAATGCAGCGCTTTATGTTTAAAGAATTGCCCTCTGTGTGAGCAACACGTCGTGAGCTCGTAGGTCGGCTATTTCTTAGAAATTTCAGCCACAAACATTCTCTCAAACACGTCCCTGATGTACACACGCACACACACACACACACACGTACGTGAGTGTGCATGTGATCTTGACAAGTGTTCAAAAAGCATAGCACCATGTCGAATCTGCAATAACACACCATGTGTGTTCCAGCTTAGCTTCCACCTGCTCCAGTGGGTGTGTGTGTGTGTGTGTGTGTGTGTGTGTGTGTGTGTGTGTGTGTGTGTGTGTGTGTGTGTGTGTGTGTGTGTGTGTGTGTGTGTGTGTGTGTGTGTCGTGTGTGTGCGCGCGTGCGTGCGTGCGTGCGTGCGTGTGTGTGTGTGTGTGCACACGCGTGCCTAAGACACTTGGCACCATAGCAAATTTGCATCACCAGCAGCAGGCACCGTCCATGTGTGTCCATTTCTTATGTGGAAGTGTTTTTCAGGTACACATACGTGTGTGTGTGTGTGCGTGCGTTCCTCCTTCCCCTGCTGCTAGTAGTCACACACAGTCTCACACACACACACACACACACACACGGTTTGTAATTTTCCTGAAAGAAAACATTGCACAGCAGGGCGACTGATCTTAGATCAGTGATGATGCTGAAGGGTGACTGAACTACTTCCCTTTGTCGGAATGTTTTTCCTCATGTTGGAAACCTTTCCTAATATAGTACTCTTTATTGTCCCCACAGGGATATTCATCTTCACAGTTTGTTCCAGCATAAAAACCCAACCATAGAGAACAGAACACAACAACACATGAGGTCCCCACTATACACAAAATACACCCCATCATGTGTTTAATGCCACAAGGGCTGAGGGGACAAGAACCACTTCAAGGTTCTGTATCCTTGTCCAGATGGCCTTATTGTTCATATCAGAGTGTTGGTGTGGGAATTCTGACAATCTTGGACCGCAATACGGGTAATACTGAACAATGCTTTTGTACAGTGATGGCAGAACATGAGGGGCAACCCTTATGTGGATTACGTTCCTTGCATGTCTATATGCAGACGGTTGTGATGTGAGATTGTGACAGTTCTCAGATCAGTGATGCTCAGACATTCTGATATCAAGCAGCGATCAGAAAGCAACAGTGATGGATGAAGTACTCACATTTCAATACCAATACTCTATTGTAGAAATACTCTGTTACAAGTACAAGTTCGGTTCAAAATTCACTTAAACGTACAAAAGAAATTGGCATCAAAATATAGTTAAAGTACCAAAAGTACTCATTATGCAGAACGTCCCATTTCGCAAGTTTGTCATGTATATATACTGTCCAAAAAATGAAAATACTGTAGCTTATGATCTACATTCTACAATGTACTGTCAGCCTGATGTCCCATTCTTTAGTTACTGGCAGTTGAATAATAGCTTGTTTCCACCTAAAACGCTGTCTGGAAACAGAAAACAAATACATTTTCATTATTATAAATGCTATAATATCCGGAAAGATTTTTTTAAAATCACGTTATTTCCGGGTGTACTCTTCTTCGTAAGGTCTAGGATCACTCACAGGTTGCAGAAGAGCACCCTCTATCGTAAACACTGAAAACCAGATGACGTACACACGGTCTGTGCGTTGGATTGAAATCACGAATACATGCGATAATGGCAGTCAATGAGTTGCACATAAGTGCTGACATGTTTACCATTGAGCTAAATAGGGCCTGCCTGCTTGCTCAGGGGATAATTTGAATCTTGACCATCATAATCAGGTCAAAACTCGAGTCAGATCCTGTGTCTATAGGTGAGACAATGCGCGTTCTGGCGCCTAGATGTTTGTTCTGAATGGACATGTTTATACTTTTAAATGTTTATACTGAGTGTGTGGTTTTGGGGGTGTTATGTGCTTGCGGACAGACACACAATCACATGGCACCAAAGCATGGTGCTGTTTGTTGGCGCATGGCGGCACCTTCAGAACAACACATTCGGTGCAGGCATTCGAGCGTTAGAATGTGCGTGCGGATAGACACACATGGCACCAAAGCATGGTGCTATTTGCTCTGTGTTTGTGTTTGTTCTGAATGGTTTGTTTTGATGACATGTATGTAACTTTGATGTATTTATATGATGACAAGCAGCCTGTTTTTGTATGTAATTCCAAGCCTTGATATGTACTGTGATGCCTTGTAATTTGTGGAATTTCAATAAAATACTTTAAAAGCAAGGCCCATGACACCATCTAAATGTCTCAACAGAAGAGCATGGAAATACAATACAACAACCCAATTATATAAGTTACATTGTATTTACATACTCTACCAAACAGATTGGACATAATTACATTAAATGCATAATAATAAAAAAGCTTTAACCAAAAAATATGACTTGCCCTCCATTTAAACATACAGTATGTGGCCTACTTACAGTGTACAAAATAAATGCTGACTATGATGAGTCTGCTGTAAAAGGTATAGGACCACATTTTGCTACCTCGTCCGTGACAGCCGGACGAGTCCTAAACAATATGCACGGCCAGTTAAACTGTCCGGAAGCCTGGACAACAAGTGCTGATTCATGATGCATAGTGACATAAATTCCCAGGGCTTTGGATTAAGCCGTGACTCTATCCTTTATACTTGAAATGACCGTGGGAAGAGGCAGCGTTATTATCAAAGTTCAGGTGCAAGGAATGGAAGCCCATAAAAATTCCTGCACCGTAGCCCTGGGGTTCCTTAGCAATTCAAGGAGGGAGTGGGAGAGATATAAGTTAAAGAGAGGGAGACTAGTTCAGCCATCCTTCACAACATTCGAAACCGAGAGAGAAAGAGAGAGAGAGGAGAGAGAGAGAGAGAGAGAGAGAGAGAGAGAGAGAGAGAGAGAGAGAGAGAGAGAGAGAGAGAGAGAGAGAGAGAGAGAGAGAGAGAGAGGGAGAGGGAGAGGGAGAGAGAGAGGGAGAGGCAGAGGGAGAGGGAGAGGGAGAGGGAGAGAGAGAGAGAGAGGGAGAGAGAGAGAGAGAGAGAGAGAGAGAGAGAGAGAGAGAGAGAATTCCAAAGATATAAGCCTCAAGGCTACAGGTCTTTTGACTGTGTAATGTACTCATTGTATGGGGTGAGAGTACCATACCTAAGGACATGTAAGTAATGTATAGATGCAACCTGCATGAATAGAAGGCCATCTTACAGTGTGCGTGTGCGTGTGCGCGCGCATGCGTGTGTTACCTGTGCCTGCCATAAAAAGATTCTAGCATTGTCCAATAGCAATTATTCATTTGTTGCTGTCGTGCAGAAACCCTCTACGCATTGCGACAAGTTTGGAGCTTGTAGACCTGCATTATTTGAATCCTGTAAAGTTTCCACTGCTCAGCAACGATTTCCACCATAGATAGGCTATTAAAAACATCCCAATGGCATCAAATCAAACAGATGGATGACCAGAAACGTCTGCAGGTGGTTCTGATCACCACCAGCTGGTTGTGTGGAAGCTAGGAACCGGACCGGGCTGGACCAGTGTTGTCATATTTTGCGAGATAAAAAAGCAACCAGGTCTATGAAAACAAGCCCAAAAGAAGAGACTATTATAGGCCACATGAACACTTTAAACCTATACCGTTGGATATTTGATAATAGCCGATTGACCAGCTATAAGCTTGTAGTGCAAAATGTGAGATATTTTTGGAACATTTTTTACAGCAAAAATCTGTACAGGGGGTCCCATGGCACAAATTATAATTTCAGATAGGACAAACACACATCAATTTGGGGGTCCTTGACATGAAACAGTTTGAGAACCACCAGCAAGCCCAAATAAGCAACTACAAAAACAAGCCAAAATAAGCAACTACAGTACACTTCAGAAACTAGCCCACATAAGCAACTACACTTTAGAAACAAGCCCCCAAAAAACGCTATGCGCAACTACCAATATTTACAAGTGACTTTACAGAAAAACAAGCCCAACGTTGCTTAAAATTAGCAGGCATGGCAACACTCGACTGGACTGGCTTAAGGCCCCCATCCCATCCCGTAACTCCCCACACATGGAAGTGATGGGCGCTGGCCAGGATTTTACGATGCAGAACAGAGCAGCCAAAACAAAACCACACTCCACTCACTCTCTCTCTCTCCCATTCACATACCAGTGGCACCTGAGATATGTCTGTGCATGCACAACACTGTACTGCACAGTATACGCATGCCGCTCGTTACTGGGCACAGCACAGGCAGCGTGCACAGGACACACTTCAAACGAGAGCCAACTGTTAGACACACTGGCCCGCGTTCAAGCCCTGACTACCTGCAGTGTGTACTGAGAGAGAGAGAGAGAGAGAGAGAGAGAGAAAGAGAGAGAGAGAGAGAGAGAAGAGAGAGAGAGAGAGAGAGAGAGAGAGAGAGAGAGAGAGAGAGAGAGATAGAGAGAGAGAGAGAGACGATACATAGTTTTGTTTTTACTGTTTTGTTCCACTTTTGCTGTGGCAACTGGCAATATATTCTCGTGGCAATAAAGCTCCTTTGAATTTAAATTGAATTGAAATGAGAGGCAGGGAAGGGAAAGAGAGAGGGGGGAGAGGGAGTGTGAGACTATAGTTCACCTACACAATAACTCGGCCAATGCTGGGTTCCCGAAAGCTGAACACGCTGATTGACGCACCCTGGTGATGTCAGTACATTAAAGCTGATAACATGATGTGTTCGGGCTTTTCTGCTTGTAGGATACATGTCTCGTTGTAACTACACTGGGCAGCTCCCAGGTGTCAAATTGTGGGAGTGAGCGTGCGCTCATGTGAGAAGCAGGGTCGTTGGAAAAAAGGGGAATTTGTGCTCAGCCAACTTACCGTGGGAAAAGGGTATTTAATAAGCCATGAGGTGAGGCTATATCCATTTGTCAAGTAAGTGTCCACCTGAGTCCTGCACTTTGACCAAGACCACAGTCAGTATCATCCCAACAGAAAGGGGAGGTTTCTCTGCTACAACATCATTCTGAACAACATAAACACGTCTGTCAGATCTGCAGACAACTTTATTCCAAATTTCCCTCAGTCAGACATGGCTGCAACCTGTACTATCGTCCTGGAGTCAATAGTTCTCTATCGTAGAGGTTCCCAAACTGGGGAGCGGGACCCCGCATGATTTTGGGAATGAAGTGACAATTTAAGGACTTTAAGACCTTTTTAATACCTAAAAAAAAGAAAATAAATAGACCATCACTGCATATTAGCCTGGGTTCCAGCTTGAACCGCTGCGAATCAGGCTGGAACCCAGGCTGGTACTGCTCTATGGTACATGTTCACCTCTGTGAGGAACAGGAATGCCTTATTCAATAGTGCACCTCTCAGGGTCATCCAGACATCAGCAGCTATAGGGCCAGACTGAGTACCCGCTCATCTGGAAGAGGAATAGTTTTCCTTACAGAGATGTTATTCAGTGATTCAAAGATCATCGAGATCATCAAGGAAGTCCTCATTGTCCAATAGCATGCCACATTCATTCATTCATTCATTCATTCATTCATTCATTCATTCAAACCTTTATTCTCAAAAAGACATTGAGGTTGCCCTCATTTGCAGTGTCGTCGAGATACATCAGATCACAGTACAATGTCATTGTCATGTCAATATCCACATCAATGATGAAACAAAACAAAACATGCGCCGGGAGTCGAGTCCTGGATGAGGAGGACATTCATTGAACCTCATTCTGTGAGGAAGATGGAGGTCTGCATGAGTTCATTACCGTCCTGACTGAGCGAGGATTCATACATGAGTTCATTACCGTCCTGACTGAGAGAGGATTCATACATGAGTTCATTACCGTCCTGACTGAGAGAGGATTCATACATGAGTTCATTACCGTCCTGACTGAGAGAGGATTCATACATGAGTTCATTACCGTCCTGACTGAGAGAGGATTCATACATGAGTTCATTACCGTCCTGACTGAGAGAGGATTCATACATGAGTTCATTACCGTCCTGACTGAGAGAGGATTCATACATGAGTTCATTACCGTCCTGACTGAGAGAGGATTAAAGCAGAGAGAATGCAAACACAAGAGTCATCCTCTCCCAACTACTTCAATTCAAATAATCTCCGTCTCTCTCTCTCCCTCAAACGCACACACACACGCACACACGCACGCACGCACGCACGCACGCACGCACACGCACACCGCATGCCCTACAAGTCCAACTGCATGTCAGCTATTTCTGCATAATGGCATTTTCCACCTCACCACATCAGGGGATAATCCCCGTAGGTGGGAAATTGGTAGCAGCGAAAAAGGCACAGCACTACACACACAGCACTACACAGACAGCACTACACACACAGCACTACACACACAGCACTACACACACAGCACTACACACACAGCACTACACACACAGCACTACACACACAGCACTACACACACAGCACTACACACACAGCACTATGACACCTCACATACTGTACCTCATCATCATTGTCGGGCAGAAACCTCTTATCTACTGTACATATTCAAACTTTTACAGTTATAATTATTTTTATTTTTTATTAATGCCCTACTGTACATCAAGAATAGCTGATCTGCAAGCTCAAAACACGGCACAAAGTGACGTGTTTTGAGCTCTTTGAATTTGAATTCTGAAAAAAGTAACAGTTTTGGACATATGAGATTTCCATCCGACAGAGACGATTATGCAGAGTTGAGATGTAACTCCCAGTATATTACACATCTGATATGCACGTACAGTTTGTGCACGCGAGCGCGCACATGCACACGCACACGCACACGCACACGCGCACGCGCACGCACACGCGCACGCGCACACACACACACACACACACACACACACACACACACACACACACACACACACACACACACACACACACACACACACACACACACACACACACACACACACACAGAGCATAGAGTTCGCTGTCTTTTGTATCAATTCTCGATAACCAGCCAAGCGGCAAGGACATGTCCACGCACGGAGCTAGAAACATCCACTGTGCATAACTTCATCCCATCTGGCCACAAACCAAACATTCTTTAACATTCATCAATACAGTGTATGTGTCATATCTATAAATGCACCATGTCTCTGTCTGTCTGTCTGTCTGTCTGTCTGTGTGTAATCCATGTAACTCGAGGATCATTCGCTCCACCGACTGCAAATTTGATACACGCCACACCACCCAAGGGGGTGCAGTGCCCGGTGTCGAGTCGGTCGGACCCATGGTTGTCCAGAACCGCCTCAAAAAGGCCTCTGCCCGGGCTCTGGACAGGGCCCCTGCCCATGGTCCATATATGGAGCTTGCCTGTTCTGACCTCACAACACTCCAGCTAGAAGGTCCAGAACTCCATTCATGGGCATAAAAATCACACCCGTGTGAACTGAGTGGTGTAAGGTTTTATATAGCATGATCAGCTGTGGTCTGACGTAATAAGGTATTATATAGCCTGATCAGCTCTGATCTGACGTAATGAAATCACACCCGGATGTGATTTCACAACTGGCTTTTTTTGTGCAGAGAAAATGACCACGGTTGCTACGGTCATCCAGTTCACCCGGGTGTGATTTAATTACGTCAGAAATTATTTTGAACATAGCAACCATGCTCATTTTTTTCTGCACACAAAAGCCAGTTGTAGGAGTGGTTTACACCACTCAAAAATAAATTCGACACACGCGTTCCACATTCGACACGGGCCCATGGGCACTGTCCCCTAGTGATAATAATGTCATATAGTTGTGGAAAAGCATGCATTCATGTAAATTCATGTAAAAAGCATGGGATTTCTGTAAAAAACATGATCAATGCCATGAATTAACGTTCGGTGCAGCTTTGGACAGCAGAGAGAAGAGAATTGTAGAACACCCAAATGACCCAAATCTAAGGCTGCCACAGACAGACCACACAAAATGTGGTGGGAACAGAGCTATACACTATCTAAGCATCTGTCCACTATACCAATACATTAGAGACATATATTTCCTTTTTATTTCGGGGGCACGGTGACAGTAGTGCTGTTGCCCCACAGCTAGAAGGTCCTGGGTTCGATTCCCCCTGGGGGCTGGGGGCGTGTTCTCTCCTCCGCGTCATCAGTGCCCATACCCGAGGCAGGGTTGGCGAAAGGGCCTTTCTGTGTGGAGTTTGCATACACTCTCCCCGTGTCCCCTAGGGAGATACCCACACAAAAAAACAATATCCTGGTCTCTAAACTATCTCCCCCTGGCCAGCCTGTTGGAGGAGAAAGGAACTGGTCAGAATAACGTGTTCCTTCCACGTGCTACGTCCGGCCGGGCCGGGGAAAGTCCCCCCTCAGGTGAGAAGAAGCAGCTTGGACTCCTCATGCATAAAGCATGAGGTCAGTCCGCTGCCCCCCCAGGTTGGCAGAGGAAAGATTACATACAACCAAAGTGAGTTTGAAAACAAAAACAAAAAATAAAAACTCCCATACCTACTGGGAGAAATTCAACAATGTGTGAACACAGTGTGTGCCTTTTGAGAACTAGATTGAGTTGTTGAACAGATCTCACAGACTGTCTCATTCAATGTTCACAGACTCTTCACATAACGCACCATCCTGTAGATCAGAGGTTCTCAAACATGTTTGGCTCAGGTCAGGTCACCCCTGTAAATAACTTGGTCATGCCCTGAATGAATAATAAAGTAAATCTGTGAAAACTTGAAAATAATTATATTAATTTCCATTATGACAGATTGAAAATAACTTGCCAGCATCCTGGCTATAAGATCATCATTTTTTGGTAAGGAGGTTTGGTGGACCCTCTTACCAACTTAAGTATAGTGTTTAAGTGGTTAAAATGACGTCATATGGCTTGACGTCATGGCATATGACGTCATATGGCTTCTGCACTCCTGGACTTGTGTCACAGCAGCCTACCCACTTTGAGAAACCCTCAGATAGAGGGACCCTCAGATAGAGGGTCACAGCAGCCTACCCACTTTGAGAAACCCTCAGACACACCTCCCCCAAGACGTAAGTTAAGAGTTAAGACCATGCGCCATGTGGCGCAAAGTCCCAAGCGCTCCTCTTCAATGGAAAACAGTAACACACAGTTGAACCACATAAAAACAAATCACAGTCTGATCCAAATAAATATAGGGTTACATGAAACAGGTGCAGTCACTAAGAAGCACCCTAAATGTCTCTATGGAGACCAATCAAACCAGTTTCAGAAACCTTGAGATCCAAGTTGGTTATATACTTGGACCTGGATTTTGTTTTTGTCTACACCAAATCTAGATATATTTGGCAAAATAGCAGATCTATAGAGGGTATGCGCGTGACATCATCATCATACCCGGAAGTTATGCGGGAACGCCTACTAAGTGACAAAAAACTACTTTCTGGCCTTCATAGCCCATACATCCACACAGAAAAGTCCTATTTAATTGCATTAAATGACTTTAAACAACATTAAATTCACTTTGTCACTCACTTTGCCACTCGATTTGCCACTCGATCTGCCATTCACTTTATGCATGCGCATACCCTCTATTGCTAAATAATCTGCTATTCTGCTATTTTTTGGCTAATGTATTCCCCCCAATAATGATGTTCAAGTGGTTAAAAATCTATGGATCACACAAATTCTTAACATTGTTCAATGGTGGGTCCACTCACTGTAGGTCTCACATAAAGCATGCTTCAATGGTGGGTCCACTCACTGTAGGTCTCGCATAAGCATGCTTCTCCCTGCAGTCCCCTTTTCCAGCATCTTGGACTTTACTATATAAATGGACTTGACAACTTGTGCCATGCATTAATAATGCACATTGTATACATGCATTGTGTTGTCCAAAACAGCTGGAAATAAATAAAGTGAACTGAACATTACAACAACCAGAACGTATTACACACGTGGGACGTAATGAATTAATGAATGAATGAATGAATGAAGTCAAAAGTAATGGAATGATAACTTTCTCTCTTACCTCTCTCTGATGAACTCAAA
This sequence comes from Electrona antarctica, assembly GCF_951216825.1. Classification (NCBI taxonomy): domain Eukaryota; kingdom Metazoa; phylum Chordata; class Actinopteri; order Myctophiformes; family Myctophidae; genus Electrona; species Electrona antarctica. The sequence goes on from NC_136804.1 coordinate 13,471,122, forward strand.
CTCCGTTATATCTTCCCAGTGAGTCAGATGTTCGTCACGGTTGCCAAGTTGAGATCCAGCCAGGTAGTATCCACCACAAAAGCAAACAAAAAGTTCCAATCTAAGTTTGCCAAGAAAAAAAAGAGAGAAAAAAAGAAGAAACTGTAATAGTCCAAAATGTATGTTGTATTCCTCCAGAGGTGGTTAAAGTGAATATATTCAGTGCGTTTGCGGACTGTGAGCGCATGTGTGTGTGCAAGGCTGCATATGGGGGGGAGAGAGAGACACAGACAGACAGACAGACAGACAGAAAGAGAGTGAGAGTGAGGAAGAGACAGGAGATGTGTGCAGATGGGATTGAGAAAAGGTGAATGACAAGCAGAATGGGCTGTGTTATACTGGAAACAAGACAGTTAGATGAAGGAAGGGGGGCATGAACCTGCTGCTATCTGCTGACAGAGAGAGAGAGAGAGAGAGAGAGAGATATTTAATCTTTATTAAAACTATTAAACAATCAAACATTGTTTACAATGAACCCAATAGATTATTTTGCCTCCTTTCTAAAAGGGTGTTGAAAATGTATCCACCTACTGTATACCTAACACAGAACAAATTGCATCATTATAACATAATTTTATTATGAATTCATCAATAATCCTATTGATGAAATAAAGAATCTGTAATACATCCATACTCTTGCTTTTGGCAATGAAATTAAAATTGGGGAGAGTCAAACAGATAGACAGACACAGTAAGAGTGAATGTGTGAGAGAGAGAGAGGTGGGGCTATGTATGAGTTTGACACTGACAGGAATGCATTACTACTGTACTGTGTGGTGTGTGCGTGTGTGTTCACTGTTCAGCATGCACAAGTAATCAGCTCAGGTTACAACTCAACACTTTAGACAATGAAAAGAAAAGAGCACACACGGATGAACATGCACACAAAACAAGCGCACACACACACAGCAAGCTGGACCTCTGCCAAACCAGGAAGCAGTAATTGCACAAAAACATGCCATCTATTATTCCTGAATCGGAAGGCCTTAAATGACCCTTATAAGCAATACATACTGACACCAGTTGCATGTCTGACACGCACGCACGCACACGCACATATGCACACACACACACACGCACGCACGCGCACACACGCGCAGTCGCGCACAGTACACATTCGGTAAGGGTTATTGACGGGTCGGAGCTCATTATTGAGAAATAAATCCCGACAGGATGATTAGGCACTGACGCAGGGCGGAGGTGCCTAATCATCCTGAAGGGATTTATTTTCTTGATATTGCCGACTCGTCAATTATCCTGCTTATTTTGCATTTCCTTGCTTACCGTAGTTAAAGTGTTGCCCTGGCCGTCGGGTGGGGTGTAGCAGGATCATTTTAAAACACATTGATTGCCAAGTATTAATTAATTCTTCCAAAACTGCCAGTGTTATACATTTTGTAAACGTGATCATCGGTTAATTATAGTTATTATGGACCGTTTAATTGATTGTTTGATTGAAGTTTTTATTTCACAGTATAATGGGTACATTTCAAACGAAAGCACAAGTCAATACAAAAACTGTTACTTTGTGCATGATCCATGATCCATGATAAAGCATTAAACTTATTTTCAACAGGGTCCACCATTTTCAATTCATCAGAACATTTAGAGACGTATACCGGTATACACTTATATAAAAAATATACCGGTAGCTTGTTTTGGCCGAAAACGCAATCTGAGAAAAGAATCCGAGATAAATGTATTTCCCCAAATGGGATTAACATGGAGGCGGATGGAGACGGAGTTTTCACTTCCAGTTCATTCCACACATGAATGCAACATACACTGGAACGTCTTTGAAATCTAACAAAAAGTTTAAAATGCAGCACAATGTTATACAAATATTAAAATATACAATATGTAGTGGGGGTCCCTGCTTCAGATCTCTCTCAGCTAAGGAGTCCTTGGACTGAAGAACGCTGAAGACCCCTGGTCTAATCATTAGACCAGTGGGTCGCGACCCCTCAGCTGGGTTTTTGCAACTGAATGGCTGGAAAATGGAAATTAAGAGTTTACATAGTATGTGGTGCATGCATACACTTTCCTTAATGATTATATCTGGTTTCAGTATTCATTTATGATATATTTTCTCTATTATTAAGGTTATTGTAGCTAGTCAGTTTGTATTGGTGGTGGGGAGGGGGGCGGGGCGGGGATCGCGAGACATGGCCAAAGCATTTCCGGGAGTCCCCCAAAAAAGAAACGTTGAGAACCCCTGGTCTAATGTGGTACTAATATGTAACCCTGAGTTTTGGCAGCCATACAGATGGACAAAGTAGCACCCTGCCAATGACCCTTGACCTGCCGCTGACCTCCTGACCTCTAGACATTAACGAGGAAGAAAGGTCAAGAGTTACCAAGGAACATGAGGGGTCATAAATCTGGACCCGTCTCCCTATAGTCAGCCAGCCGCGGGGTGTGTGGGTCTGCGTGAGTGTGCGTGCGCTCGCGCATGCGTGCATGTGGTTTACCCCTGGCCCTGACACGTCTTTTTAGGACTTCCAGGAATCATTCTGGATTGGCTGTCACAGTTTCCTGACTTGAACCAAGGTAGATGGAATGGAGGTAAGGTCACCAACGTCATTTTCGCTATCATGCAATTCCAGACGGCAGATTTGTCGCACCATAAGCCAAACTACACCCGGAAGTTCAGTGGAATGCATTGGAGTCAGCTAGTGAGAGCCCAGTGACCAGCTCATGAACAAACACTATTTCTGAATGACTGAGGTCTTTTGTAAAGTGATCGCTTCTGGAAGACATGTAACACATTATTGTCTGCTGTGTTGCTTTTCGATGTGTACACTATAATTTTATAGAGGTATCTAAAGAGCAAAAAGTACGTTTCAGAACTGTCTGGCATGTACTGTGCACATTGTGCACATCGAAAGGGCAAATGATTAGAAAACAAACTAAAAATGTTTGTTAGGCCAAGTCCTAATATAATATCATTGCGGTCCATGACTGTCTGTGAGTCCATCAGAGAAAATGCTCTGGGCAGCGGGCTCCACCCCCAGACATCGACACCACCGACCCCCTCATCCCCCCCAAAAATATTTTTAACGGATTTGCCATATTTGGAATAAAAACAGTGATTTAACTTTTTATACTTTTGCATGTCTGAATATAGTCAGGTGTCAGGTGAAAGCCTCATACAATACTGTACAATACTTTTTAGGCTTCAAATAAAAAACATTGCAAGAATAGCAGATCGACAAGCACTTTATATGTGCTGTACTGAGGCTTTGTGTGACGCTGTAGTGTGATCAAGTAGGGCGTTAATTTATAGGGGGAATTACTTTTTTGGAGATAAGAGCTTTTTGCCTGACAGCGATGATATTCAAGTGTATGTGTGTGTGTGTGTGTGTGTGTGTGTGTTGGGGTGGGGGGGGTTGTGTAATTCACCAGGAATGCATTCTGACAGTGCAGTAAAAACATAGGTGATATGATGGGTAATACTTTAAATTTTCAGCTACAATAGCATGTTGTTGCAAGATGTGCACGCACGCACGCACACATTCTGAAAATATGTTGTGCATACAAGATGTGTGTGCTGTACTTGTCAGTGTTGTAGTGGAGTAAAAAGTACAATATTTGCAGTAGGCCTATTGGAAATAGGAAATACTCCAGCAAAATAAATAAATACTCACAATTAGTTACAGTAGCCTAAGTAACTTCGTTATTTTCCTTCATTGACAACACCACCGTTACAAAATGCAGGCTGTTTTTATATAATATAAAAGCTACAGTTAGTGAACCCAGTTTTCTATCCTCACTGTTGGCATTTAAACCTCAAATATAATAATTATCTATTCAGTTTAGCAGTTCTTCAGCATTCATGGCCAATGGCACCCTTTTGAAGGACTCTTACCACTTCTAATTTGATGAAATATATATTTTAATGTGATTGTGAAATCTTAATTTCTCTCCTCCCCCCCCCGCCCCCCCCCTTTCATTTTGTACTCTACTATCGCATATTAGTTATGAGTCACACATTACTGCTAGCCTGACGGTTACAGGGCACACTCCGTTAATTGTGCGATCCCTCACAACAGCACTTTAATTATGTAAAGTTATAGGGGGTTTTTTTAAGAAAAAAGAAACTCGGGGCTGCATAATTTCCTGCCGCTTCGTGCTCCGGTTAACTGGTGGATGACTGCAGCGAGATGAGCCAGATCATTAGTGTTGATGCGAGAACAACGTGCGTCGGCAGGAAACTCTCCAACTTGAACTCTGAACCCTGATATCGTATCATAATTGCATGCGTTTGCTGTGATCTTGAGGGCTTCATTGAGGCCCCCCCTCGATGAAGCTTAATGAAGCCCTCAAGATCACAGCAAATCAAAATGCATGCAATTATGATTCCATGCCAGCCCTGTCGGGTGGAACCCTCACATCCTCAGACATACTGCGGGGGGGAGAGAGGCAAATGTGCTGTGATAGGGACTTTGTTTTTTATATTTGTAGTACATATTATTAACTACTTGAATCCTCGCATCCCTATTCTGGTCGGGAACATTAGCCGGAAATAACAGATCTACAAGCTACGAGTATGAATCAGTCTTACTGGACTACATCATGGACGGACGGACGGACGCGCACGTGCACACGCACGCACGCACACACACACACACACACACACACACACACACACACACACACACACACACACACACACACACACACACACACACACACACACACACACACACACACACACACACACACACACACACACACACACACACACACACACACACACACACACACACACAAAACACCTGCTTTGAGAAGACTTTGAGAACATGCAAGTAAACACATATTCAGGCACAGCTTTTTTGCTAACCAGAAGAAATGCTATCCAACCAACAACACGCACAAATGCGAGCACGCTCGGGCGCACACACAGGCTCACTATACTTATGAGGACATAACTGACCTTTTCTGTCCTGAATCGATTTTAAATCATTGTATCGTATCACAATTTACAATTTAGGCATTTAGCAGACGCTCTCAATCCAGAGCGACTTACAATAAGCAAAAAAACAAAAAGCATGGCAATACATCACATACATAAAAAGTAGTTATCATGAAACATGCGTATAAGGGCGTAACAGTGGAATATCTATATAACCATAACTGAATGAAATATGTATCGCCCGCCCCATGTATCATTGTTGAGACGTATCGTTACAGCCATACTGAGTGCGCGTGTGTGCGTTTGCATGTGCACGAATAGCTAAATCTTTGTTTATTTGTCAGCAGGGCTGATCACATCACAGTATTATCATGGCAGCCTATCATTATTTTGGCTGGTTCAACAGGAACAGCTTAGAGGCTAAACGCCTCATTTGTAAATCCAGGTGTAGCAATAAGACAGAACACAAGGCTCGGTATAGAAACAGAACGACATCCGCTGCCATCATCCTCATCCAGCTTCCCTCGTTTCAAAGTACAACAGCGTACATGACAACTATACTCCATTGTGTGTACTACGCCCTGAGCAAACATCACAGCAAACAGGTGTGTGCGTGCGTGCGTGCGTGCGTGTGTGTGTGCGAGTACAGATGAAGAGTAGACTTCACGAGTTATTTTTCATGAATATTTAACATTGAAATTCATTGTTATCCTGACTAAAGACTCATACTGTGTCTGCCAGCGAAAGGAAGAGGGGAGGTGGGGGGGAGTGGGGAGAGGGAGGGGCTGAGAGATAAAATGTTATCACATTGAATTGATTTGCAACAGGATTTAGGCTACTATGGGTTTCTTTCTTTTCTTCATTCAGCCCGAGTCTGAGTCAAACTGCTGAGCAGATGTGTGTCTGCTTGCATATGCATTATCACACACTGGCCAACGGGTATGCATGTGCACGCACGCACACAGGCAGAGACTAGTCTACTGTCTGCAGTAAGCCTCTTCAGCACAAGCCAGTGGAATGGAAAATGTTTTAAGTGCAACAGTAAATAGTTGAATGAATGAAACTCAGTGTTGCATATGTACACATTCATATTCAAGTATCTTTCTACAGATAGGATGGCAAAACATATGGATGTGATTGTGTAGAAAAGCATAAATAGTTGTTTCAGAGGGTCCCCATGCAGCAAAAGTAGTTAACCACTTTTCAATGTATATGTTGGATAATGTGATATCTGCTATTTTTGATAGCACAGGCCTATAGCTCACATCGCATCATTTTGTGCCGCACTGGCTTGTACATCTGCTATTTTTTTAACATCTTTGAAAAATAAAGATCCCTGATGTCATCAATATTAAGCCCATATATGGGAATGCCCATATATGGAGATCCCTGATGTTACCAATATTGGCATAGATCTCTGACCTGTTCTGACAATCCATATGTTGATCCTTCCCCATCCATCCTTCCTCTTCGATGTCTCCCTTTTGACTGATACCGTTCCATTCAAACTCTAGACGGGCCCGCTCCAAAGTAAAATAGTAAGTAAAATAATTGTAAAAAACAATCCTAAAAACTGATAAAAAGGATAAACGTCTTCTTCTCTCAATCTGTCATTTTGCACACGTGTTGACAACAGATTGTAAACAAGAGCCGTGTGCATCACACCAAAAGTGGTGACCTATTGAATCCTTACATTACTCAATCACCACAGACTGTAAAGCATAATGGGTCACTGACTTTCGTGTAACACTGCGACACGACAGTGTTGCTTGCAGCTTTTCACTTCTCCGTAGACAGAGAGCTCATTCATTCAGGAAATGGCGCAAAATGTTTCTTAATGATTATTTTTCCTTTGTGGCAACAGAAATAAAAACAGGGAACTAGGTCTTAAATGTAACTAGTAACGCCATTGTTTTTTGGAAAAGGTAACGGATTACTCTAATTGCAAACAAACTCATTAGGTTACTCCGTTACCCAAAAAAGTATTCCTGTTATATAACGCTGCTATTTATAACGTTGTATATTACCCTCAACACTGCCACTGGCATATACTGTACCATTTGGTTGGCCATAGTGTCAGGAGTCATGTGAGAAGAAGAGGGGAACGCATGATGAGGGGTAGAAAACCAGGACGAGAGATGACCTGGTGTCGCCCAGCGGTCAGCTACTCAGGAGGTCGGAGGTCAATGAGGGTCAAAATAGGGTCAACGGCGAAAGGAACCACATTTAACCACATGAACCCCATAAATAGTTTCAGTGAAAAACGTAGCAGATCTATAAGCTCACAGTGTTGCGAGCTTGTACAGTAGATCTGCTATTGTTCCCGACAAAGACGGTGCAGAATGAAAACAGGAGGGGCGGTTAGTATAGAGCCCTGAGGGACTCCGGTTAAGTATAGGGTTCAAATGGTTATAAAAAGATTACAAATAGAGGAGCGGTTACATATGAACACCGACACATAACCGCTTGCCTCCTGAGGCGGTCATCATTCCCCAGCTGAGGTCAGCCCACCCTAGAGGGGGCAGTGTGGGGCCTGTTGAGACGTGAACTCACAACACACGCACGCACGCACACACACACACACAGAGTACAGGGGGATCAGAGTGACAGGAAGGGGGGGAGTCAGTGTCACATCGTTAACAGTGTCGTAAACAGACAAGAACTTGGGAGTCTTTAAAACCCAACGACAGCTGTTGCTGAGTGCCAGTTAGAAGTTAGAACACTGCACACACGCACGCACACACGCACACTTTATTTAACAGCTGTATTTAAAAACATTTACACAGGGAAGAGGAGATACGGGAGGAGAGGAAAGTAAAGGAGAGGAGATGAGAAGAGAGGAGATGAGGAGGGGAGAGGATGCTGGTACTATAGACAAATCCACGGAGGGGTGCCCTGAGCGTGGCCATAGCTGTGGTGTACCAGTAGGAGCATGGGCTTTACACCTCAGCACTGATTAGCTACACCTGGCCTACAGGGCACTGCTCCATGGATTCGTCTATAGCCATGTAGATTGTTACTTGTATACATATGGGCTGGCACGTGCTGTGCTGTGTATTTTGCTGTAATGTTTATCATTATTGTCTCAGCCAGCTGGCGATAGCATGTCGGAGAATATGTTTTCGCCCCCGTCCATCCGTCTTTCCGTCGGTAGGCACCGTTGGCCCGGTCGCTACAAAACTGTGCACACCAATTCCAAACATCTGCCCCTAATTCTCCAGACACTAAGGTCACTTAAGTACCAGGTCTTATGACTTAACGTAAGAGGCCACAATAACCTACCTGACCTGGGGAAGACCTGTGCTGCACTTTTGTATGCTGTAATGCTATGTTTTTATGTGGACTGAACTCTTTGAAGACTAGCTGATGGTGATGGGCTAAAATATATCAAAATCAAATCAAAGGAGAGCGGAAAGAGAAAAGAAGAAAAGAGAGGCGATGAGAGGAGAGAAAGGAGGACAGTAAAAGGTTTACTGTCCTTATGGACACAGAGCTAAATCCCACCCTGACTTATACGAGTGCCAATTCATTCTCCATGTGTGAGCATATGGTCTGCACAGTAAAACCTGGAGCACTCATTTAACTCTGACAGCGTGACAAAGGCCCTGTAACAGTTATTGGGTATCTGTCGTGGGGTACCCAGGGTGCCCAGTGTTCTGACACCTAAATATAGGCCGCTAATGAAACAAACGCACTTGTGGCAGAACGTTACGACAAGATGGCAAACTCTGCTCTCAAACCCTATAGAGCTGTGGTTCTCCATCCTTTTCCTGCCAAGGAGCCCCAAATTGATATTGATTTGGACACGGACACCCCATCTAAAAAGGATTTGTGCCAGGGACCCCCAGAAGAGAAATGTATGAGTAAATAAATAAATACAATTATCCAATACATTTTCCAAGCATTCAATATTTGTCGTAAAATTTAAAAAAAAAAATGCAGATATACAAGTTTGCAGAGCGGCACGCAAGGGGACCTGAGATATACTATAGCCTGATTGTTACTGGTATAATAAATACCAATAATAGACTACAGTTTATTTTAAGTTTTGTTACTGTACCATGGTACCCTATTGTGATATTTAGTATATGAAAATAATTTTATTAAAAAAATGATTATAGAAACATTATAAAAGAACCATTTTCTTTATAAAGAACCAGATTTTATCTTCACTGTCTTTTCCATAAATGAGTCTTGAAAAATGGGGGTCATCTTATAATCAGAGTCGTCTTATATTAGGTACAATACAGTATTTTTTAATAGCCAACGTATAAAATATGGATACAGTGGTTTAAATGACTGCGATGCTGTATTATTTAGCTGGGGACCTCAATTACAATGTAGGCATTTAGCAGACACTCTTTATGCAGAGCGACTTACAATAAGCATGGTAAACACATACATCAAGCGCAGAGAGACAGTGTAGTCAGTGCCTCAGTAAACTAGGATGATAGGTAAGCCAAGAACCATCAGTCTCTTAGTTGCTGCGAGAGTGAGGTCTAGCCAACACCAACTCGGGATTCCTGCATGGATCACTGCCCTCCACAAATTCCTATCCAACATCAGGTTCTTGAGCTCTGCAGTGTTGTCAGCCAAGCTGTCGCGCCGCAGCACGTCTACATAGGTGGTACGCTTCTTTCCCCTCCTTGCTTTGCCCTGGGTTGGCTCCCATAGGGTAAATTTACTTGCCTCAAGTTCTGGGTGCCTGACGCAGTGCCCTGCCAGCCTCATCCTTCTTCTCTCTGACTTTGTCCGTGACGCGTGGTAGGTCCCCATAGAGGTCCACATTTCTGATGCGGTCATCAGTCTCTAAACATTATAATATCAGAAAAAATATGTACATTGAAATGAAACAATGGATGCCAGGTAAACAAATGAACCTGGCATCTGTCTACATAACATGCTATCTAAATTACAGTTTAACCTTTGCATGGTCATCAAGGCTAGGGCAAGTGCTACAGGCTATATACGTATGCTTAATAATAAACCATGTACTGTATGTATAATTATGGAGGATCGTTTTCAATATGTTGTGCATTGATTAGTGCAAATGACATACAATTACTGTCTTTAATTACACCAGAGAGAGAGAGAGACTGCAGTGAATTAATTAAAAGAGAAAGTTTTTGTTTCTAGATGGCCGATGGGTAATGAATCATAGGACACACACACTCACTCACACACACACACACACACACACACACACGTAGGTGCAGTGCGGAATGCCGTTGCTATGGTTACTGGCGGTGCCACATCATGCAGCAGAGTTGATGCAGAGGTTGTGCAAATGTGCGTGTGTAGTGCGATACTGTACATTCCTGACCACCTCCAATAATGATCGATCACACACACACACACAATTTACAATTTACAATTTAGGCATTTAGCAGACGCTCTTAATCCAGAGCGACTTACATTAAGCAATAACAAAAGCATGGCATACATCACATATATAAAACGTAGTTATCATGAATCATGCGTAGACTAAGAACGTAACAGTGGAGTATCTATGTAAACTATACATACTATACTATACTATATACTATATTATACATGTGTACTATAAAGTGCTATGACTACATGAAGTGCAATTCTAGAGCTGTCTACGTAACAAGCTATAAGTCTGTTTAAAATACTATCTAAGTCTACATAATGTGCTATCTAAGGGGCTAGGCTAGGGCAAGTGCTACGGGCCATGGTGGAGTCTGAAGAGGTGGGTTTTCAGACTACGGCGGAAGATTGGGAGTGAGGCTGCAGTTCTGACTATTTTGTATTAACTACCTTTGTGGTAGTTAATACAAAATAAAAAATAAACGTTATGCAAGTTCATCACATATTTAGCAGATAAAGACCTTCCACATTGTAAGCAGACTCTGGATAAAGAGCCTGGAAATAGTTCATAAATAGTGCCTGGAAAGCCTTGCACGGGATGAGGAGAGTGTGGAAATCAGACATGGGAGAATACCTTAAGAGGCGGCTGTTCATAGCTACTGTGGAGTCAGTACTGCTGTATGGGGCCGAGACATGGACCCTCACAGTAAAACAGGAAAAAGCCCTAGATGGAGTCTACACAAGAATGCTACGAATGGCACTAGGTGTCACATGGACGGACCGCATCAGAAATGTGGACCTCTATGGGGACCTACCATGCGTCACAGACAAAGTCAGAGAGAGAAGGATGAGGCTGGCAGGGCACTGAGTCAGTAGACGTGCTGCGGTGCGACAGCTTGGCTGACAACACTGCAGTGCTCAAGAACCTGATGTTGGATAGGAATTTGTGGAGGGCAGCGATCCAGGAATCCTGAGTTGGTGTTGGCTAGACCTCACTCTCGCAGCAACAACAAGGATAAAGAGCGTTTGCAAATCGTCTGTCGGGTGGAAAACCAGACAGACATCAAAAGTAGCAGATGTTCAAGCTCAAAATGTGTCGCTCCGCGCCACGCTTCGAGCTTGTACGTGGATCTGCTACTTCTGATGCATTTGTGTGACGCTGTAGTATGATCAAGTAGTCAAGTTGTCATTGGACACAAAAAGTTAAAATATGGAGATGGAGAGTTTCTGCCCTACAGTGACAAAATTGTACTACATCCAAGCTAAGAGCCAATGGTCTTTGACCATTAACTACATACTAATAACACTATCTCAAATTTATAGCACTTTTCTAAGAAGCCAAAGACACATGCATGACAAAAGAGGACAAAGAGATTGATAAGCCAGATTCACCTTTTAAACTAGTTTTTCTAATAAAAATGTCTGTACTAAAATGTCTGTAAAGCGACTAAGTGCTATATAAATCGTATGTATTATTATTATTATTATTATTATTATTATAAGGCACTCGGGTGGCACAGTGGTAAAGTGTCTGGGAGGGGGAAGCCGGGCAGGGAGGGTGACATTTGTCACTGCGTGTTGGGCGGGAGGAGTAGGAGGAAAGCCCTACATCCTCCCCATGGGGGCTCCTCACAGGTGAGTCAGTAGCTTACAAAAGCAGTGACAACACAGAAATGTGTGTGGGGAGGAATCAATTGGCATAACGACTAAACTGAGGAGAAAAAGCACAAAACAAGACCTACAAGCTCACAATGCATTTGTGACGCATTATGCAGTGATGCATAAATTAAGCACATAAATAAGGCTTAGCTAATAATAATCATAAAGGGTCATTAGCATAATCATAAAGGGTCCATGGGTATTGTGTAGTGACTGAGATGCACCTAACAAAGCGCTTTGTATCCAGGTACAGGAGGACAAATCCAAACCCCATGAGCAAAGGTCTGTTCTCTCACATGCAGACCATCAGGTTTCAATTCAGGATCTTCAAAAGCTCGCCAGTACAGAGACACATGTAGCTCACATGCAGTGTCGGGTTCTGTACGGCATAAATACCAATGCCTGTACAATATAAAAACACTGACAGCATTATGCATATACTCACACTGTTCCCGTACGCCAAGCTGACAAGTGATTCAGTGTTGTGCTCTGCTTCTATGTAGTATGTACAAGAGGAAATCACAGAATAGAATAAGAAGTCATACACTATAGATTTACTCCCATCATTGCTCTATTATTAATGTTTCAAATAAAAAAGTCTGGACAGTCTGAAAGACAGTAGGACACAACACAACAGTACTTAAATACAAATAGTAACAACTCAGACTAACCACCAATCAGTGCTGGACGTACATTGGTCAAACAGGTGCAGCCCATGTGCTTGGAGTGCCTATTAGTCTTGCGAGTTCCAATGGGCTTTTAAAGTTTAACAAGACAGGGCCTACCTATAAAACTGTACGCAAGCGTGCCGAGCGGTTCAGTTTTCTTTTTCAGTATGCACGGTACTCTCATAGATCTGCTGAAGGTCAAACTTTGAGTTCACCGATTTGATGTTTGCAGCGTTGTCTTTAATATAGTACAGTGTAGTCTGTATAGTATGCCCTCAAGACCTTCGGAAATGTGATTTGTCCTCTAATCTGTGTAAGAAGGATCTTGTGTCCTTGTGCATTTCCCTTTGTGTGGACATGAATACATTCTTAATGTGTGTGTGTGTGTGTGTGTGTGTGTGTGTGTGTGTGTGTGTGTGTGTGCGCGTGCGTGCGTGCGTGCAAGTGTAAGCATGAAAGGTGTAAGTGTGTTCTCACAGCAGTTTACAGCAGTCTCTGTAAAAACATCATTTCACTTTTCACAGACTTCGTTCTCCAGTCCATCCTCCAACGCCTCCTTCCTTTACGAGGCCGTCGCCTCCTCCACCTTTTCACAAGACATTTTAAATGGACAACACGCATTAGGAGACACTGACCCATAAACTGGCAACAATGTTTGCCGCTGTGAAAAATGAAAAAGGGATAGAATTGAAACCTTTTGCTCTGTTTGCCTGACAGCTCATAACGGTGATGTGTGCCCCATGGTGGACAGTACATTTACCTGAGTATCGTCCTTAAAGGGCAAGAACACTTTGGTAGAGGTTTGTGTTGTGTATAGTAACATTGCCATGATGTAACTCCAATTAATCAAAAACGGTTGCTCCATCGATTAGAAATTGATCAACTGTGACAACTGTGCACTGAGTAAACAAACAACAAGAAGGAACACCAGTGTGCTCAGTGCGAATTTCTGAACGCACAATTACATTGTATGGCAAACCACTCTTAAAGTCTTTCAGCCCATAGACGAACACAATCAAAGCTGATTCTGATGGCAAGAGCGAGGAGTTTGACACCCTAGCCCCCTTCCTCTTCATCATAGTCCTGGAGTATGCACTCAGGAAAGCAATCAGTGGACATCACGAGAGCAAGATCTTGGCTTCACTAACACCAAGGATGTCTGCAGCAGGCTGCAGATGTCGTCCGCAGAGTCCAGGTCTGTCAGGACTACTGACAGAACTACTCCTGACAGACCTGGACTATGCTGAAGACATCTGCTGCAGCCTGCTCTCCGACAATGTGGAACAAGCACAGGAATCCTGAACAGAGTGGAGTTCTATAGTGTGCCAAGGTTGGCCTTAGGCTATCACCTATAACATCTTACCGGAGGGTGGGAGCATCCACCTCGGACAACAACAGGATGCACTGTGCTGAAGGAAGTCAAGGACTTCAAGTACCTGGGCTCATGTTGTCAACTCAACCGAGCAAGTTCTGAAAGTGAGGAAGGCACTTGCATGGATGGAGGGCCCTGAACAGCATGACCAGTGTATGGAACTCCAACCTCCCGACACCATGTCACAAAACTGGGTTTTGTGATGTTCTATAGTGACTTCGAGAGCTAGCTGTTGCACTCCACTTTAGTACTTACATCATGGCAAGCACAACCCCAAACTCTACCAAAGTGGTCTTGCATTTTAAGTACTTTTTTTGGGTACTTTTTCCCTCTTTTCTTAAGCTATGGGAAAGGGCAGTGAAAGTATGGGTTTATGCCAAAGGAAGAGCACCACAGACCCACTGATACATGTTACCTGATATATGAGCTGATGGAGAAGTATAAAGAAGGCCAGAATCATCTACATAGTAGAATATATTTAGAGTAGAGTGTAAACAGGAGGGGGTGTGGCAGTGGTATAAAGCCCTGGGGGCTACTACTGTCAACTAAGTATACAGTGTAGTGTTTAAGTGGTTGAATAAGGCATACCCACCCACCACATTCATCCATCCATCCATCCATCCACGCAGTGTACCGGTGGGTTCCAGGAAGGTGACGTGACCCTGGGACTGGGAGGCTGGGAGAGGAGCGTATGGGTGAAGGAAAGAAGGCTGGAGCCCCCAGGCCTGCAGAGCAACCTTCACGTCTCAAACTGCCAAAGAGTTATGACAGGGTTGTAACATCTGCTGCATGAAAGGCAGGCAGACAATGATGGATAGCCAGGTGTGTGTGTGTGTGTGTGTGTGTGTGTGTGTGTGTGTGTGTGTGTGTGTGTGTGTGTGTGTGTGTGTGTGTGTGTGTGTGTGTGTGTGTGTGTGTGTGTGTGTGTGTGTGTGTGTGTGTGAATACATGGGTGAACACACACACACATGCACATACTGTGATGTAGATGCATTCAGATAGTCAACAGGTGACAATTTCAATTTCCTATGTACCTACAGCAAACAATGTGAACATATGCACACTCTCACACGCATAATTGGCTAGCTCTTAAATAGCTGTCACCAGCTGCCATATGAATGCATTTCCAGTTGAACAAATAATGCCATTAGAGATAGAGATTAATGGTGTACCTACTATCACCCAAAAGACAAACGCTGCGCACGCACGGCACGTGCGCGCACACACAACCAGTAGAACAAGACATCGACTGAAGGTTCACTTAATCAACCACATTTATTACATTGTTCATTGTGTGTGAGAATAAATAAATACAAGGCCTGCCATACTAGCGTGCGTGTGTGCAAGCGTAAGTGTACACTTGAATTACTATCCTCGTTGACTGTCAAATGTCCCCGCAAGTATAATTCTATAGAAATAGACAAAGATTTCAGTTGGGGTTACGATTATAGAGATTAGGTTCAGGGGTTATGGTTGGGAGTTAGCCGATTTATACCATGTCATGCACTGAAAATAGACAGGGTTTTTTTGTCACTTTAAAAAGACTTAAAATAAACATAACATAAATACAAATTTGCAAAAATAATGTGAAAAAGAAAATACAAATAAATCCATAGTGCACCAAAAAGGTCATAGGAAGACTTACAGTATCTAGTCCTACCCCTTCTTTAGTGTATCAGACAAATAACATTGAGTTGATCAAATAGGCCTAACATTGAGTCTATCGAATAGCATTGTGATGTCCTCACAAGTATAGTAATTCAAGTGTACGTGTGAAGCTTCCTGCACCAACAGTTAAGATGCTAGACGTTTGTCATACAGTACATACATTTACACACAGTAGCACGGACATTCATCACACTGTTTTATGTCTGAACTGGTGCACCTATAGCTGTTACTACAGTAACAGCTATAGATAATACAGCTGATACAGTAATCATCTTTTATATGGCCAGTGATGTCATCAGCTATCATGTGGAGAGCATACAGCGAGCGCATGTTGTAGCATGAACCACAGATTAAACTGTCAATCTCCAGATGACTGGCACGTACAGTACGATTATACTGCATATACTATTACTAATATGTACATTTCTAAAGCGACGATTTAAGTAAGTAAGTATAGGTTGGCTAATTGTCGGTATCAGTCAGAGTGAGGTATTCTATCCAAGTTTCCCAATGCACGAGACCCCTGGGAGATGGATTGCTGAAGTGGGGTGCCACACCTACAGTACCATCAGCTCCCAGTACTTACCGCACGACTTGCCGCACCCAAGCCGTGCTAAGCTCACGCTGAGTTGGTGGTGCCCGGGATCGAACCTCTGACCTTGTGATCAAAAGGCGAGTACATACATTTTCAATCTTTTAAGACTCTGAAAAATATATAACTACAGAACTACTGCTATACGGTTCTGGTATAGAGCGTCGCAGTCCCGCCTCCTACCCTGGACCAGGAAATGAATCCCAATGCATTTTTCCCATAGACATTTCTTAAAAGTATTTATTTAAAGACGGTTACGCCGCGGACAAAGCCAACTCGAGTCGTGACAACTCATGACAACACAAACAATATTTTGGACCAAACAAATAATTACAAAGAAGAAAAACAACAAAAAAAGTGTTGTAAACTGCCGTTTTTTTCTTCTAATTATTTGTTCGGCCCAAAAAAATGTGTTTGTTGTCATGATTTGTCACGACTCGAGTTGGCTTTGTCCGCGGCGTAAACGTCTTTAAATAAATACTTTCTGAAATGTCTACGGAGAATCATTTCCTGGTCCAGGGTAGAGGGCGGGACTACGACGCTCTATAGTGGCATGATACTGTATACTGGTATATTTAATGTATTTACTTCAATATATTTTTGCCTATAACAACACACCCAAAGTTATTTTTTCGGACAGCTCTACTAACAATGTTTTTCATCTCCCTACATGATATAAGTCGCCAAACCTCACGGACCATTCTCGCCGGTATCTTCCCTCCGTTGGATCGAGGGTGGGTGGACTACAGACCCAGTGGGGCTGGCGGGGACCGGGGTCTTACGACCACAGGGTATCGGGGGCAGGACAGGCTTGGAGTCGGATCCGGGCCGCACAGATGATGAAGGGGACGCAACCGGAGAGGGGTGGTGGTCTGCGCTCTTCTGCCGAGGAGGGGATTCGGGACTCTGGTCAGATGCCACCACTCGCTCTGGAAGGATTGAAAACATAAGCAGGCATATGAAAACAATGAACTTAAAGCAAATGGCTACAGATACGAGAACGAGGTGTCCATTTTCAGTGTGTAAACTCAAACATTGTCCATCTACTCTACGGCACTGGTTCTCAAAGCTTTTCATGTCAAGGACCCCCAAGAGAAGATTTATGTCAAAATTAAATCAAAGTCATTCAAAATGTTCCAAACATTTTCAATATTTGAAGACTCTGAAAAATAACAGATGTACAAGCACGCTTGTAGATGATCTATTTTTGAATAGCCAACATAATGAATAAAGCGGTTAAAATGATTGTGATGCTGTATTAACATTCGACAATAGCAGAATGTACGTGTTGGATTTGAACAGAAGATGTGTGTTAAAAATGTAAAAAAAGAAAAGAAAATTAGAACATAGCCACAATGCTAAAATCTAAAATGACACAGATGCTTTCAAGGGTTTTAATGTGTTATGAATAAATGAGATTCTTAAATACAATAAATAATAATAAATGCAGAAAATAAACTCTCTCTGACCTCCGAGTGTTTCCAGCGTGGGTCCCGGGGTCGTGGCGTCCAGAGGCTCCGCGCAAGGTTCTGAGCCCGGGTCAGGGTCCGCGCTCGCTACAGAGCCCTGTGGGGGGTCCGCGCTCGCTACTGAGCCCTGTGGGGGGTCCGTGCTCACTACTGAGCCCTGTGGGGGGTCCACGCTCGCTACAGAGCCCTGTGGGGGGTCCGTGCTCGCTACTGAGCCCTGTGGGGGGTCCGTGCTCACTACTGAGCCCTGTGGGGGGTCCGCGCTCACTACTGAGCCCTGCGGGGGGTCCACGCTCACTACTGAGCCCTGTGGGGGGTCCGCGCTCACTACTGAGCCCTGTGGGGGGTCCACGCTCACTACTGAGCCCTGTGGGGGGTCCGCGCTCACTACTGAGCCCTGCGGGGGGTCCGCGCTCGCTACTGAGCCCTGGTCAGGGTCCATACCCACTCCTGAGGGCACGGCCTGGGAACAGGCTCCCGCCGAGCTGGGCACAGATACGGATGAACTGCCCAGAGAGTCGTCTGAACTGCAGGGAGCAGAAGAGAACCCTTTGGTGTTTCCAGGATACTAGTACAGTGTAGCTCAATTCTGACACTGCTGTTACATATCACTGTTTTTTACTGTAACGACCAGTGCTTAGATGCATAGGGCATAGCAGTGGAGGCCATTTTGTGGTTCCACCGATCCAAAGCCCATCCATTTTTCCCATAGAGAGTTCCAAAAACATTTACATTACATTTCATTCTGTGAAAATAATAAAATAAATGAAAAAATCAAAACAAAGGGTATTTAAAAAATCACACCCGTGTGAACTGAGTGGTGTAAGGCCTGTCTGACGTAATGAAATCATGTCTGACGTAATGAAATCACACCCGGGTGAACAGGGTGAACATAGCAACCATGCTCATTTTTTCTGCACTAACAAAGCCAGTTGTAGGAGTGGTTTACACCACTCAAAAAACTAGAGCGTTGCCTGTTGGGCACTGGCCTACTTGGAACGATGCAAGTTGGAAATGGATGCGACACCCAGTTATTATGTCTGTCCCTTCTATGCCCATATATGGAGTTCTTTGTCAGGCATGCCCAAATAATATGGAGACTCTATGCAGATGTCAGAATATCATTGTGATGTCAGAACAGGCCAGCTCCATATATGGAGATCTAGGGGTGACCAGGTTGGCTATCAATCGGCTAATTTGGGCCCTGTCCAGAGCCCGGGCAGAGGCTTTTGTGTCCGTGTGATGTCAGAACAGGCCAGCTCCATATATGGAGATATCATTTGGACCCTATCCAGAGCCCGGGCAGAGGCTTTTGTGCTGGTTCTGGACAACGGTGTATCCGACGGACTCAACACCGGGCACTGCGGTGCCTGTGGTGGTGTGGAAAGCGTGTGTCAAATATGAAGTCGGTGGGGCTAACAGGGGCAAACAGTACTGATTGGACAGTATACTGGGACATACCCAACTCAACTCTTCTAATCGAACAATATTCCTATAGAGATAGGCAACCACTGTCACACTGCTAATTCCGCAGGATTGCATCTTTCCAGTTAAATATAATCATATAATTAAATATTCAATTTTATTTTCACAGAATCAAATGTTTAATGGTCACGAGGAGCCTGGATGTCTTGCTTCTAGGCTTCTAATAATTATATAATTATATAATTATATAAAGTCAATGGACTTTGGATCGGTGAAACCAAGAATTGGCTGACTGCTTTCCCCTACATTTTCATAAATTACATAGAATAGCCCCAGAAAGGCCAAATAACTGCTCAATAAGTCAAAACCCCCCCAAAAAAAGCAAGAATGAAAACAAATGCAAAATACCCTGAATGAATGCACGCATGCAACGTTTGCATACGGTTACGTTCAGGCTGGTTTCGGTGGCAACTTGACATACAGTACATGAGTCAATAAGTGTGCTGTTACTGTATACAGACTGACTTGATGAATGGACTTATCATGTCCAGTCTCATCTTTCAGCCTATAGCCCCAGGAGGACGTTGGCATGGTGCCACGTAGGTTTAACCCATTTTGAGCGGGAACCCCTTTTGGTGGTTACATACATTATGTTATAATTTAGCTATTGAAAAATAGCAGATCTACACACTATGAACTTGTAGGTCTGCTATTTTTGAAAAATCGTTAAAATGTGCCTCAAATCTTTCAGAAAATTGTCATGATTTAGAAAACTTTCTTTTTAATTTCGACGTTTTTTCGACATTTTTGAAAAATCGTTAAAATGTGCCTCAAATCTTTCAGAAAATTGTCATGATTTAGAAAACTTTTTTATTTTATTTCGACGTCAGGCCTGAATGGGTTAAACACATCCTCGTTAATTCTACACCTTTTTATTTAATTCACTGTGCAGATATTACCGGAGGCCGCGCTGTAGCAACATTTAAGGTGTAATGTTTTTCTTGTGTGTTACTCGCTTCCGTGAATCACACTTTAAATGTCAACATGACATTTCACTTGTTTTTGTATTGGCTCTTTCTTCATGACTCAATCTCAAAAAGTGCTTTTTAAAAAAATGAAATTCAACTGGAATGGCCTACGCCAGTTTTGGATTAGCCTTATCAGTGACCTCCCCCTTGGCTGTAGCAAGTGAGTCTATAGGACTCGCTCACACACAGTACAGTTGGAGGCCATCGATATTGTCCTTTTCTTTTTGCTGAGGTTTGCGTGATCTGCGCAAAAGGACAGTTAACCCATTTTGGGCGGGAACCCCTTTTGGTGTTTTAAACATTGTTATAATTTAGCTATTGAAAAATAGCAGATCTGCTATTTTTGAAAAATCGTGAAAATATTTATTTCAGAAAACTGGAGGATTTAGAAGGATTTTTTTAAATTTTGAGGTCAGGCCTAAATGGGTCAAATGATAAGGGACAATATCGGTGGCACCCAACTGTAGCATTGCTATCCAGAACGTGAGGAGATTGGGGACTGAGCGAAACATCTTTCTGAATGTTAAATATGTAAAGCTAGTCCAGAGCTTAAACTTTGCCATAGACATTGCCATATTATACTGTATGTGTAGTGGAGGCCTGATGCTGTAGCTTATGTAATGTATATTATGCACATGCACACTTTCACTAAATCTGACTCGTAAATCCATCCTTCTTTCTCCCCATGCACTCCCCACTGTGTACATTTCAGCTCCATAAACAGGCTTTACTGCACAGACTGTATTTCATCAGTCATACATTTACACAGTCTTGTCTCATTTTTACTACGTAAAAGTATTAAATTACCACAATCTATAGAAATAGTCAGTTACAAGTAAAAGTCTGGTGTATTTAAAATTGAATCGAGTACAAGTACGCATCTCATCACGGTGCATTGTGAGCTTTAATGTTCTGTAATAATCTAAATCTACAAAGTAACTGGTACCTAATGTTTTCCGATACTTAGTAGTTGAGTAAAAGTACAACATTTCCTTCTGATATGTATAGTAGTCAAAATATTGCATACAGGAAATATCAATTTGCATTAAGTAGCCTACAATTACTTGAGGATATGTACCCAGTTACTTTACACGACTGCATGCATGTGTGTGCATTCCTGGAGAATTCCATCACCAGAACATAATTAGATCTTATTACGATTTCCCATTCGGTTATATAAATGATATACTGTTCAAAAACAGATATTTTTTTGGGGGGGATACACTTTAACATTGCACTTGAACATTCTGGGATGAACATTCAGCTGAAATTGCAGTTATCTACAAGCTCACAATGAAACAATGTAGCAAAGTGCTGTTGTGAGCTCTGTAGTTTGACTGTTCTTCGTTGGAGATTTGGTGTTGAGGGAAGACATTTAGCTGACCAGGAACAGAGCCCCGAGAGACCCCGGTCATCTTAACACATTGAGAGCCCACGCAAAACTGCCCAAAATCACTTTCACCTAGAAAATCCATTCACATTTTTTATAATTCAGCTGACTGTGGAGACACATGCTGGAACTTTTTACTTTGAAATGTTTTATAGTTTCTGAGTTATTTAATTTAAACGCCAAATGCATTCTCAATGGCGAAAACACAAACTTTGGCACCACGTGTTAAAAAAAAAAAAAAAAGTGTTTTGATTTTTCTGTTTTTTTTTGGAAGACGTCCACAGACGTCTTGGGCTATGCACGTGCGGTAATACCCAGGACGTCCACAGACGTTTTGGGCACAAAATGTGTTAAGTGTCAGTGCATATACTGTAGTAAATTTCATATAGTTAGGAAAGCTCATATTATGTCCAAAAACTGTTATAATTCAGGATTCAAATTCAAAAGCATCAAAAGTAGCAGATCTACAACCTCAAAACGTGTCGCTTTACGAGCTTGTAGATTTTGATTATTTTGTATGATCAAGTAGGGCCTTCATTTACGAAAACACAAAAAGTTAGACTATGGAGATAAGAGGTTTCTGCCTGACAACAACAATATGACATGTGACAGCAGTACTCAACACCTTGCTATTTGTGGAGGATTCCACTCTCTCCCCGGGAATATGTCTGTACTTGTGTGTGTCTATGAGACACTGTGTAATGTAATGGAAGGAGGCTAATTGCTATGACAGAGTTTTGGCTCGTGTGTATGTGTGCGTGCGTGCGTGCGTGCGTGCGTGCGTGCGTGCGTGCGTGCGTGCGTGCGTGCGTGCGTGCGTCTGACAGATTCCATTCTAATGCATCTCAATGAACACATTTAGCAGAATAGTTTGCTGACACTAGGAGGGGATTTGAGACATTAACCACATGAACCCTAGTGTTCATAGTCAGCGGGGGGGCACCATGTGCACATAATATTATGGTACATATAGGAACGACGGACTTCTAACTCAGCACACACATCGGCAGTGACTCGAGGGAGTCGTTCGTTTTAACATTAATATTGTATTCTCAATAAAAACGTATTGTGTTTTGCCACTTATTAGGGGTCCCACTTGCAAATGTACTCACAGTGGTCTCTGTGGGGTGGAAACCTCATAATGTCCAAAACTGTTAGTATTCAGAAATTAAATTAAAAAACATGCAAAAGTAGCAGATCTACAAGCTCAAAACGCACCACTTTGCGCCGCGTGTGCATGCATGTACACATGTGCGTGTGCATGCATGCACACATGTGCGTGTGTCTACATGCATGCATGTGTGTGTGTATGTACCTGCTGTCCTCAGAGACATTGGCCGTGGGAAGGTCAGGGTCGTGACCCTGTGAGGTCATAGATGCAGGCGCTGTTTGGGCTGATCTGGGAACAGCAAACGGGAAACAAATCCAGGTCATTTTTTCCACCCCTTTAAACACACATGGCAAAGCAAATGCGCGCGTGCACACCCACCCACCTCCCCCCCACACACACACACCCCGGAACATAAAAGTAAATCCAAGGGAGAGTAATTTCTACCTAGGGTAAAGTCTGCCTTTCATCATCTCTTGTTCATTTAATTCTGTCCTTTAAAGGATTTAAAGTTTTAACTAACATACTTTAGGTCAAACAGTTAACAATATAAAACTAACAAGGAAATAAAATAAAGAATTACAATGATAAACACACAATGCCAGGAAATCCGGTCATTTTGGCGTCCGACTTCCCAGTAAATGACAACATTGATGCGTCATCATACGCCTACATAATACTTTCCTATAATAATACTAAATGCATGGGCAGGGACCACATGAGGCAATACCTTCACGGACCACCAGTGGTCCACAGACCACCAGTTGAAAACCCATGGTCTATAGGCAACATTGTATTCAGCACACGTCTCGTTCAAAGTCCACGGTTTTGATCAGGACCCTTAAAAAGCTCACAGTCCAACAACAGTCAGCCACAAGAGGCCACTCGAATGCTTTTAACGAGAAGAGTGCTCCGCCAATTAGGAGCTAATATGCTTCGTTATGAACGTTGTCTGTATGAAGAGCTAGACTAGACTGACACCAACCTGTTGAACATGTGACTGTATCCTTCTGGCCTGCAGTGACAACCTGTTGAACATGTGACTGTATCCTTCTGGCCTGCAGTGACAACCTGTTGAACATGTGACTGTATCCTTCTGGCCTGCAGTGCTGCTGCTGACCTGTTGAACATGTGACTGTATCCTTCTGGCCTGCAGTGCTGCTGCTGACCTGTTGAACATGTGACTGTATCCTTCTGGCCTGCAGTGCTGCTGCTGACCTGTTGAACATGTGACTGTATCCTTCTGGCCTGCAGTGCTGCTGCTGCTGACCTGTTGAACATGTGACTGTATCCTTCTGGCCTGCAGTGCTGCTGCTGCTGCTGCACCAGAGC
This sequence comes from Electrona antarctica, assembly GCF_951216825.1. NCBI lineage: Eukaryota > Metazoa > Chordata > Actinopteri > Myctophiformes > Myctophidae > Electrona > Electrona antarctica. The sequence continues at coordinate 13,495,118 of NC_136804.1, forward strand.
TTCTCTAACCTGTTGAACATGTGACTGTATCCTTCTGGCCTGCAGTGCTGCTGCTGCTGCACCAGAGCTTCTCTAACCTGTTGAACATGTGACTGTATCCTTCTGGCCTGCAGTGCTGCTGCTGCTGCACCAGAGCTTCTCTAACCTGTTGAACATGTGACTGTATCCTTCTGGCCTGCAGTGCTGCTGCTGCTGCTGCACCAGAGCTTCTCTCAGCAGCTTCTCTCTCCTCCGGATGGACGCCAACTCCTGCAGGAGCAACGAGGAGTCCGAGACATGGAGGAGGAGGATGAGAGGAGCAGGGAGAGGAAGGGAGGACAAGAAGAGAGATGGGTGCGAAAGGGAATCAAGGAATATGCAAAGGCGAGACAGAGATACTGTATACTGTTTAGTGTTGCAACCTGTGTTTGAGCACTTTCAACCAGCATGTTGTTATAGGTGAATTTTTAACAATTAACCTAGGGAATGATGGGGGGAATATACAAGCTTGCAGAGCTTTTTTTTGACGTGACAAATCTTCTCTTCCCTGGCACAAAACCACTGATCAAGATGTGGTGGGTATAGGTACTACCACTGCACCGCCATAGTGCCTTATTTGGGGGGGGTCCTTGAAATTAAAACGTTTTGAGAAGTTACTGCTTCAGCAAGACCACTCACAGTGGAGGTCTTGGGGGTGCAGAGCTGTGCCTGGACCTTGTTCAGGTACGTTCTACAGGACAGGTGTGAGGAGGGGTCCTCCACCGAGTCCAGACCTCCCTGGCCTGATCCGGACCGAGTGGTCTTCTCCTCTGGCACTGGCTCTGCTGCTGAGAGAGAGACCACGCACGCACGCACGCACGCACGCACGCACGCACGCACGCACGCACGCACGCACGCACGCACGCACGCACGCACGCACGCACGCACGCACGCACGCACGCACGCACGCACGCACGCACGCACGCACGCACGCACGCACGCACGCACGCACGCACGCACGCACGCACGCACGCACGCACGCACGCACGCACGCACGCACGCACGCACGCACGCACGCACGCACGCACGCACGCACGCACGCACGCACGCACGCACGCACGCACGCACGCACACACACACACACACACACACACACACACACACACACACACACACACACACACACACACACACACACACACACACACACACACACACACACACACACACACACACACACACACACACACACACACACACACACACACACACACACACACACACACACACACACACACACACACACACACACACACACACACACACACACACACACACACACACACACACACACACACACACACACACACACACACACACACACACACACACACACACACACACTTTTAACTCTAATCCAAAACCCTCAGTTACTTACAGTAACACAGCCAGAACGAACGAGCCCTTTCAAAGGACCAGCGGAGCGGAGGGGAATTGTGCAAAGCTCGAAGGCAGCATCAAGTTACTCGACAACCAAGCCTGTGACCATGTAGTCTAGTGCACTCTGACAGCGTATCCTACATTACTTGAATCCTGTATTATTTGAAAGTAATAATGTACCTTATGCACAGGTTACTTCAAAAAATCCATATCACCCTAAAAAAAAACTGCTAAATTATATAGATGCACTTTACACCTTTGTACATTCCTTCTGTATGTATGTTTCTAATGCTTTGTTTCCTAATGTAAGGTACTGTTTGCTTGTTCTGTTGTATGTTTTTATGTGGGGACTGAGAATGAGAATGAGAATTAACATTTTAGCTAAATCCGGTGTATTTACATTGCATCTATATACACCCCGAACGCCCGGGGTTATTTAATCCATTAAATCATAGCGCCCAGTGATTTATAGCAGCGGAGCACATTTAGTGGCGGACCGGATGCTATCCCGGGCTGAAGTAGCTTGATGTAGCCAAAACACTCTCGATGCGATGGACAACAACGGGAGGTATGATTAATTCAAACACGACTAGCGATGGGACCGCGATGGGCAGTCTAACACATAATCTTTTCTTGGAATTGGACGCAATGATTTAGATCAAGAGTTATTCACGTTTTAAGATTTTCGATCTCGTCAGCTAAAATGGGGGGGAACATTTTCGATGACATCCCACCGGGAAAAAAAACATTGAATGTTGCACAACAGACGCTCCCAATAATCTCCGTCCTTTTGATCAATCTCCGTCCTGAGCGCTGGGCGTTACTAATTGATAGGGCGGAGAACTTCGGCCTTGCGGTTCAGGGTGCATTGTCCCGTCTAAATAAAAGTAAATAAAGCACAGTCCTCACAGACAGACTCACCCTGAGGAGTTTGGTCTGAGGTCTCTCTGTGGTTGCTTACAGTGTCACTTCCTGCCTGCTCTTCTTCCAGACCCAAATATTCCATCATCACCTTCCTCAGGGTCTGGTAGGCCTCTTCTGGGTCATCTATTAACATGTACCAGTGGTGTACAAAGTACTCAGCAAGTAACATTTCAAGGTACATTTTCTATCAATGCATTGCTGAAAATGTGCGCAAAATAAAAAATGCATGCAAACTCCCCCTTTATCACACAACTACAGCTGTGGGTGCGGCTTCAGTTCAGGTGGATCACCACTCATCACCACCCACCAGGCTGTTTTGATTGATTTGTAATAATAATCAAAATCTACAAAGTAAGTAAGTTAAGTTTCAACTAAATGTAGTGGAGTAAAGGTACAATGTTTGCCTCTGAGATGTAGTGGTGCGTAGAAGTAGGGGAGACGGGGGTAATGTGAGACACTGGGTAAACTGAGACACCCCCTGTATCACATGACCACAACACATTTGTGCCATGTGACCATTATATGTTGAAGCCCCTCCCATTTCCTACCTGCCATGGAGGAGAGGACCTTATTGTGCTGTGGTAAGCATGTTTTTTCACAAAAAAATGTTTTTTGCTTGTAAAAGTAAATGTTCTTGTCGTCAACATAATCAGCTGTTGTGTCAAAGCAAATTAATTCAGGTAGAAAAACTTAAATCATACACGTTGATGAACTACCAACATAACATCCATGAGATTGCTGCTATCTGAAGATTAGCCTGAATTGCTAAAAGAGGTCCTGTTTACCAAAATGTGGGTGTGGGGTAAAGTGAGACAAATGCTTCGGGGTAAAGCGAGACACTGTCTCACATTACCCCACCAGGGACAAATTAGCCATTCCTTCCTTCGGGGAAATTGGACCGTGAGGTACTATGGTTGACGCCTTGAAAAGGGCTCCTGGGGCCCTCCATTGGTCATTGATTTTGTTAAATTTAGGTTAAAAAGATGATAAAAACTCTAAAAAGTTTTTAGTAGGCCTAGTTGTAGCTATAGCTGTTCTAGCTGGTTCTGATGGTGCTGTGTTCTGAGCCCCTACTAGCTGGCTCTAAGGGTCATGTGTTTTCCGAACCCAATTGCTGTCTACTATGCTAAAGTGACACAGATACGTTCCCGGTCTTAATGGGTTAAATGAGGGGGGAACTTCGACCGAGAGAGACGTTTATCTCTTTTTGCAAGTGTTGCTTTTTGTAGAGACGTGAGGTGTGAGCGTGTGTGTAGTTTTCTAATCGTTTGAATGTTAATCGTTTACCCGCCAGGAACATAGGAATTTTAAAACGTAGAATCTTGTAGCCTGCCACAAACGGAAAAGCCGTTTTAACAGCGATGTATTCATTAATGCATGTTTTAATACGATCGTATCGAAATCTACCGTCAGTTAGCTTTGTTATGCTTCTGACACAATGGGCGCGGCCATTTTGAAAATGCGCGCGCATCCACTTACATTGCCGGCTCTGGTTTCAGACGGCTTTATCTCACAGAAGCGACATTGCAGAGGACGCTTTGTCCCAGACAAGCGTTTTCAACGGCCTGTAGCAGGCGCTGTGATACTCGCGGTCCACTTTTTCCACCACCGACCGAGAGAACGAGCACACAGCTTCGTCAACACACACGGAATGGTTTCATAGTAAAATGCGATACGGATATTTGGCTCTTCAAAGTAAGTGTCACGCGTGATTAAACCATGGCAATACGCAATCGAGGGATTAATTAATGGCGGCAGGCTAAATTAATTAAAATATTTTGAATTACAGAATGTTGTCTTGTTCAGAGTTACTTTCAAGTGTTTAGAAAAAATGTGCTTAATGACCAATTCCCATGATTCTGTTACTAGTCTGACATTAGTTCTGGAATGTGTGGTTGTCAAGCTAGCTGTCAGTATTCTAACTGTTACAACATGTGTTTTTATGGTAGTTTTAAAGTGAAAAAGGTAAGTGGATCAGTTTACCCCTGCCTGGTTCACTTTACCCCATTGATTTTTCTGGTCTGTCTCAGTTTACCCCTGCCCTGGGGTAAAGTGAGACACCTGACCACTTTTTTTAAAACAACCATATTGTCACTGCCCTTTGTCCTGACCACTTTTTTTAAAACAACCATATTGTCACTGCCCTTTGTCTTGAATTCATTCTGATAGTTTCCATTGTTAGGAAACATCCCAAATGAATGGGAAATGTGTAAATTTGACTGATATATCATTTTAGCTCGCCTACAGGGGAGCAAATGTAAAAAGTGTCTCACATTACCCCCGTCTCCCCTACTGGCAATACTCATGTACAAATACCTCAACATTGTACTTAAGTACCGGTAAATGCACTTAGTTACTTTCCACCACTGCTCTTTCACACACACCCCTTGGCCCCGCCATTTTGTCAATAAATGAACACTTTCCTGGGTAGGGCCCAAGAGGAGAATTAGCAAGAGAGACCACTTTGCTTTACTTCCTGTATCTGCGTGAGGTGGGCGGTAACATTATTAGGAGACAGGAAGAATGTTGGAGTCTATTCATTTCCAATGGGAGAGTGAACGTGAACACAGCTTCTGAACCATTCCTTAACTCCATGGTCACTGAACTAAATACTGGACCAAATCATCACAAGGCACACAATATTTACAAGATATTCATAGTAAAATGGCTTCTTTTAGCGAGACAAATCAGGAGAAAATCGACTTTGTTAATGACATTTCTTTATCCCAGCAACAAACTCTCGCGAGATTTGAGATGAGTCCGGAAGCCTCTCTCTGTCCATCTGCAATTTCACGGACAACACATAGGGGGCTCTGACCCCATATTTAAGATGATAATGTAGTGAGATAATTAGGCAAGATTATGATGTCAATTAGCCAGAGAGTAAATGTAACCTTAACTCGCCAGCGAATTAAAGGCACATTACACTCTATCCCCTTGCATATCATTAACGTCCGATGAGGGCGTGAGTTTCGAATATGGTTGTATTAATGTTAAAATTACGGTTCTCCTCGATGCACACAGATCAATGAACACAGACAGAAACAAAGAAACACTCCGTAGATTTGTTTAGATTGTACTAGCAAATGGTATATTTATTATATCGAAATACTGTTACAAAATGCTTGCATCTGGTTGTGTGCAATCATTCATTCAAAAATAATACCACATAGCAAATGAACGAGCGCATCAACAGGTATTTAGTGGAGACATGAGCTTCAGCTAAATAAACTGTTGTGCATTGAAAATATATATTTTGCCAGGCCGGTGTGGAGTCCTACCTTTGATAACTCGCGCGGTGAAACGGAGTTAGTCAATGGTAGTACACAATTAAATTCGATCTGGTCAAAATGATATTACAATTATAGCTTCGTTCTGTTTAAAACACAATGCAAAGATAGTTTCAGGAAGAAGAAAGAGGAAAGAGGAAAGAGGTTCTCCTAGCAACTAGGAGATTTAAATGGTTGCTAACTTCAAGTTTACCTTAAATCATTTCCCGAGGAAAAGAGTAGCTGGTTCTCTAAATCAGGTTATAAAATAAGGAATCTAGCGTCGGTTTGGGGCATTAACATGTTCAATTCCTGGACCCACCTGTGGTTGAAATTCCGTCTGGGCGAGATCCTCAGAATCTGGAACCAGGAGTAATGAACGTAGTTAAAATCCAAAGGTGTTGCGCGACACTATAAAGTTGTCTTTACTTCTTTAAGTTCAAAAATATAACGTAGTCGATCTGGTTCTCATATGAACACACCCAGTTGAGGTGATACGGAACTGCTCTAGTTCCCTGGGTCTGTGTTTTAAAAGCAAGCTCCACGCTTGACTTGTCTTGCGTGGTCGTTGCAAATTGGAAAGAGCCACCAAAATCGGTTCTCTCTGGTATATATGGAAGTTAAGAAAAGCGCCAAAAAGGCATTCTCTTTGTCTTGGGAACCAGCTCAAACTGGTTAGTAAATTTGCTTATTTTACCCCAAAGTCCGTTTGGAGGGGCTAAGGAATGTCGCACCTATAACTTATCGCCAGCAACCATTTGTTTAGATCTTTGAAGTTAAGAGCGCACACACACACATCCACACACCGGCACACACAGGCACACACGCACCAACGCACATACTCACACACACACACACACACGCCCACCCTTGGGTAAGCGTTCAACCGTGAGGTTATTTTTCACACGTCTGGGGATGGCAGCGCATCCCCCCCCAATATTGAACAAAAGGTAGTGGTGTTTGGTATGTGCGTTCTTATTAAACAATGTGTGTTACAGTAGTGCATGTCATTCTGGTCTCACAATCAAGGGTTAGGAAGTGCATTTCTTGTGCCAGTGGCTGCATGGCGCTGTCCAGTGTCTGTCATCTGTTAGGGTGAAACGTTCAGCAGATTCTGCGTGCCCCACGCGCATCCTGGCGGGGTTAGGGGAGTCTTCAGGTCCGGTTTGTTTATTCAGTGTAGGCAATAACTCGACCACGTGTCAGGCACCACCGTTCGGCCCACATTCTCTGATTTTACTCACTCAAGAGAAATGGGGAAATAAGGTGGTGTCCTTTTACTTAAATTGGCCAAGTTAATTTCACCCATCAGCTCTCTCTCAGACTACAGATCCCCCCTTAGGCTAAATAAAAGGCCGACAAGGTTTGTTGGCCGTTCTTTGGCCTATTTCCATTTCTTACCCTTCCTCCTTTAACTAGCTGTCAATTTTAGGCCACTGGGATGCCTGCCTTGCAGGTAGGGCCCCTTTCTGACAGCGGGGTCGGACTTCCCGCAGTGGTGTCAATGTTCGTGGCACTGGAGGAAAAGAGGAAAGGCAGTGTCTGTACGGTCTTTTCGGCCAGGTGTAGAGTTATGCTGGGTGCAGAGTAGAGTCCACTGAGGGAGAGGGGAAGAGAGAGAGAGAGAAGCGGAGGCAGTGTCTGTAATGTCATTCAGATTTCCCCGAGCCCGTATATGCTCCCAGGGGAAACAACCCAATGTCAGTTTTGTTCACAACACTGGCATTCAGGTGGGTGCCCGGTTCCGCTAGTTGCGGGGCGGCATCCATGAGGGAGAGAGAGAGGGAGAGAGAAGGAGCGGAGGCAGTGTCTGTAATGTCATTCAGGTTTCCCCGAGCCCGTATATGCTCCCAGGGGAAACAACCCAATGTCAGTTTTGTTCACAACACTGGCATTCAGGTGGGTGCCCGATTCCGCTAGTCGCGGAGCGGCATCCATGAGGGAGAGAGACAGGAGATAGTGTCTTGGATGTCGTTCAGGTGGGTGTAAGGCTTCCCCGAGCATGGAGCTTACGCTCTCAGGGGAACACAACAATGTCAAAACATGTCATTGCCGGCGGGTCAAGGTTTTATTGACCACATCATGCACCCAAAACGACACAGCTTCTCTTAAGTCATTTTTACACTGAGCTCTTTTCTCCTATTGATAAAGTTGTACTGGTCTAAAGACTGGCAACCAGTGTAGTAGGGGAGAGGAAAGTGGAACAAGGGCCAGAGTAAAAGAAGAGGAAATAACACTTTCGTCTGTTGAAATATAATTCAAACGATAACAAAATATAAGGAGCAAATGGCTCAATGTCTAGTGACAACAATCATTTGTCTGGTAAACCATCAAAAAAAAAACAAATGATAACAAAATATAAGGAGCAAATGGCTCAATGTCTAGTGACAACAATCATTTTGTCTGGTAAACAAAAACAAATGATAACAAAATATAAGGAGCAAATGGCTCAATGCCTATTGGGGAGAAACCAAGCGAACAGTAACTCCATTTTGTGCCTCTAGGCGATTTAACAGGCTAGTGCACCTACAGGTTTGAATTCCTTCCTCTAGTGAGGTTGCAGGTTGATCATGTCTCACATCAAGGCAGGGAACGGAACAGAAAACCAAACTCTATCCTAGGAGGCATTATTCTGCATAGGCATTTTTGAGGTAGTTTTGGTTTTAATACTTAGGATAAGAAGATGTAAACAAGAATTAATACTGTGTGTGATACGCATACTCAGTGGTCTTCCCGTTTCGGTAGGGGAGGAGATTTCTTGCTGTTTCACGAGAAACAGGGTCCTAGATTACTCAATTACTCTTCTAGATCTGGCAGGGTGCCCCGGTCTCCCTGGAAGGGGGCCTGTAAGGGGACTATTTCGAGACGTAGCTCAGTTCCTGGTTCCGCGTCGTCCTGTCCACACAATTTTACATTGCGGCAGTGGTTGTCCACGGTCATATAGCGTCTACCGTACCAGAACGCCATACCTCCCATGAGAGCATACCCCAGGGCGACGAGCGTCACTAATAGCGTGTCGGAGGCTGACCAGGAACCTATCAGGGTGTTATTATCGTCACTGAGGAGGGTAGGTTTAATTAGGAGGGCAGCGTCCAGGGCTGTTAATTCAATGGACTGGGTGCCTTCCTCCATCTGTCTAAGAGTGGCAGGGTCAAAGTGGAGTTTGTAATTCTTGAAAAACTCAGAGACTTCGAGTTCGGCGTGGTATGGCTCATCAGACAAATAGTACAGAGCCATTTCATCTACATGGAAGATTGACCCTTTTGGCACGCTGACCCAGAAAGTCTGGTCTGGCAACGCCACTCGGGTGGAGGTGTCGTGTACATCATAACGGATGGTGCCAAACCTGACTGGAGTGTTCACAAGCCATCTATTTCCTATAATTTCCGCCCGGGTTAGAGTGACCTGTGCTCTGAGGGTCGATTGTGCAAAACATTGGGACCCGTCCGTCATGGGCTTAAGGCCGCAGATACCGTTGGTATTATCTCTTACAAAAGGCTTAGATGAACATAACCAATGAATGTTTTTCACCTTAGTGCACATGTTAAGATTTGGGGCGAGGTACAGATTGGGTGTGCTGTCATGGTAAGCCACAACTACAGGTGTGGTGATGCGGACATAAGTGTCGCCATGCCAGCCTCCCAAGTTCACCACATCTTTCAGTCTATAGATGTTGTGATTGTCTATTACTGGTAGGGTGAGCAGGAAAGCAAATTCTCTCCGCTCCGGGTTTACTGAGATGGGGAGTGCTGCACCTAGTGCATAGGCGAGGTCAGCCTGGGTGGTGCTGATGGCTTCCCCAGTAGCGGCGGATAGTATTTCTTGTACTAGAGCAACAGGAACTAAGTAAGTGGGGATTCTTCCTATAGAGAGAGCGTCCACTGAGGAGCTGGTCTCTCGCAACATGTCATTAAACATCATAGTCACTACTTGGGTATGTGCAATGTCTATCCCTACTACTCTCAGAAGGTTCTTCATGGTGACTCGTGTTTTGTTGAGGAGGGTGCTCTGAGCATTGACTATTATTATAGTGTCACGGAGGGTTGTGCCCACTGACTGTAAGAGTCGGGCCTGTTCGTTGATGGCGGCTTGGATTTGGGGTCGGTCCGCCTGGAGCTCGCTAACTGCTTTGTTCAAGGTGTGGACAGCCACAGTGTTAATCCCGGCCGATCCTAAACTAAAAAGGGACAGGGCTGCCGTGGCTAACGTCGCGGCGACTCCCAGCCAACGTTTTGGTCGTCTTTTTGGGCCTATGAAATCCTGTTCTAATTCGTAGTCCCCCAAATCGGAAAACTCATGCTCAGATTCGGACTCGAGGGGGGCTCCTGTTGGAACCCCTCTCCTATTGCGGGGAGTTATCTCCTCTTGCCCTTGAGTGAGTTTCTCTAGTTGTTTTAGCTGGTGCGTGAGTTCGAAGTTGGTATGTTCGATTGTGTCTTCGGCCCAATACTGGCCGTGGTCGGTCAAAGGCCGGTCAAAGATCTCTGGTAATGACTTCAGGTATTTGTTATAGTAACTAAGTGGGCTGAGGTGTACCACCACCAATTTAGTGTATGTTCTACAGTCTGTGATCAACAGGCCTGGTTGGTCCCTCAGAACCACTCCGGTGGATGGTGCGACTGTAATTATCTCAGGTGGGCTCGCGACTCCCATCCCTATTGTCAGGAACGTGAGTAGTTTTAGGATATCCATGCTATAGAGAAAGAGAAATAAGCACAAACAGACACGGCATGCGTTGGTTAGGGTGTACATGCAGTGATGATGTTCAGGGCACAAAGAACGCATTTATACACATATCAGTTTTATACTTTGTTAGCGGAGTTTAAATTGCAAAGTTCCTATTTTGATTATTTGACACGGTTCTAGATTTCCTGGTTAGGTGATTGAATATTGTTTTGCATCATGGTTTAAGTTATCAGCCTTTTTGTTTTGTTCCCCGAGTCTTAGGGTTTAGTTATTTTCTGGGGCGTGTGCAATTTGATCTGGTTTCGATGTACCCATCTGGTCTCTGGCTCGCCCTTGCTTTTTTTGATTTGTATTTTATAGGCTACGGGTGAGAGTTTGTCCACTATGGGGTAGGGGCCCTTCCACCTGGGAAGGAATTTCTTGTTGAGTTTCCCTTTGGACTGCTTGGTCTTCCCGTCTGGGTGAGCAAAAATGAAATACCAAACCAAATCCCCTACTTGGAATTGGTCCTGCGAGGCCTTTCTGTCGTAGTACGTTTTCCTGGCCTCTACGCTTTTCGTTAAGTTTTCCTGAGCGAAAGCGAACGTGGTACGCAGGTGTTCGTGGAGGTCCGTCAGGTATTGGTGTGTGGTGTAAGCGGTGGCTAGGTTAGCTCCCCCTGGCTGGTATAACAGGTGCAGTGGCAAAGTCATCTGCCGCCCTGTCATCATTTCGAACGGGGACACCTTCGTGGTGGTGTGTGGCGTTGCTCGAATTGCCATCAATACGAGTGGTAATTTGATGTCCCAATCTTTTTGATTGGCCGCAACAAACTTTTTCAGTATGCCGATCACCGTTCGGTTTCCCCGTTCCACCTGTCCTGACGACTCTGGATGGTAGCTGATATGCAGTTGGTTTTTAACGCCTAATAGGCGCCACAGTTCTTGCATCACTTCGGCAGTGAAATGTGTCCCACGATCTGAATTAATCAGCCGCGTGGGTAGCCCAAAGCGTGAGAAAACATGATTCAAAAGCAAGAGTGCAGTTGTTTCTGCGTTGTTGTTTGCTGCCGGTAGACATTCAAGCCATTTGGTGAAAGCGCATGTGATGGCTAAGAAATATTTGTTACCCCTGGAGGATTTCGGGAATGGTCCTGCCCAGTCTATCTGCAGATCCGCCCATGGGAACGTGATTCCCCTCTTTTGTAAAGGCGCTCTGTGAGTTGGGTTGGAAGGTTGGAACTGACAGCAAGTCAGGCAACCTTTCACGTAGTCGGCCACATCCCGCTGCATCTTGGGCCAGTATGCCACTTGACACAACTCATCACATGTTGCTTGGACACCTCGATGTCCAGCCGTTGGTGAGTCGTGAGCGTAGCCCAGTAATACCCCCCTGTGGTGCTGAGGTATAACTAAACGTGGTGAAGTGTATAGGTCAGCAGCATATACCAATAAACCATCGGTCAGCGACATGTGCTCTTTTGACAACAGCAGTTGCGCCAAGTATTCGACCGAGTCCACGTCTGTGGGGGAAATAGGCGGTGGTGTGTCACCGGCAAGTAGCGCCACCATATGCATCAGGGCCGGATCGGTTGCCTGTAGCGACACTAGATCTGTGTCTCTTTGTGCAGGCGTCAAGGAGACGGCGCAACCTTGTTGCCCGTCTTGTTGAGCGCGTTTTGACGCACGAGTGATCACACAAACCACTGCCACGGGTTCCGTGGGTAGCCATTCGGGGAGAAGTTCCCACGGAATGCCATCCACGGCTCCCGCTTTGGCCAGAGCGTCAGTCTGGTCGTTGAACTCCTTGTCGGCGCCAGGTAGGGTGGAATGCCCCCTGACCTTTTTCCAGTAAACCTGCATGTCGTGGGTGTTAACCACGTGGTCGCACGCCACGATCAAGTCTTTGTGTTTTACTGGTTTTCGGCCAGCGGTTAGAAAGTTATTCTTGCGCCAGTTTGGAAGATGGCATGTGAAACTAAGCCTAGCGTAGTTGGAGTCAGTACAGATAACCAGTTCTTTGATCCCGTTATCGGCGGCGTCGCGTAAGGCGACAAGTGTGGCCGCGATCTCAGCGTACTGAGACGTTTGTGGCCCCAGCTTGAGACTCTGGGGTTCGCTGGGCGTGTCGTTCAGCCATACAATGCCCACGCCAGCCTGTCTAGTGGGTTTGGTGTAAGAGCACCCATCCACGTATACAGTTGGCATGGTTTTGCAAACGTTCTCGTCGAAATAATGATGACGAGTGGGTAGAGGGGGTGACACGTCATGGCGGATAACATCTGGGTCCAGGGGATCCTGCGTGCACTTCTGACACATGGCTAGCCCTGAACCAAGAGGCATTTTATGATTCTGTGCGTACTTGACTTCGACATTGTGGCTCTGGAAAGTCATGAGCCATTTGGCGATGCGAGAGTTCGTCACCGCCCCTTCACGTAACTGTTGACTGTTAAGAAAAGTGACAGGCTGATGGCATGTCTCTACGATGACTTTTTGACCCCCAACATAGTTGGCGAAATGGCTGACTGCCCAGACCGTGGCCAGCAACGCCTTTTCGCAGTCAGTGAACTTCTGCTCAACGTCGCTAAGGCCTTTGCTGGCGTAAGCCACCACTCTCTTGTCTGCGTCGTGGATCTGGTATAAGCCCGCCGAAATACTCAGCGGGGAGAAACCCGCTTCCAGATAGAATTTCCTGGAAGAATCAGGGTAAGCCAGGCACGGGGCAGAGCAGAGTGCTCTTTTCAGAGTGGTCATTGCATCATCCTGCACCTTGCTCCAAGTGAACGGGACATCCTTCTTGAGGAGCTCGTTAAGAGGGCGGGCGATTTCCGCATAGCCTTCGATGAATTGTCGACTGTAGTTGCAGACACCCAAGAAGCTGCGCAGTTCCGACACGTCTGTTGGCGTTTTCAGATTCTGCATACCTTGGATTCGGCTAGCCTGTGGTTCGACTCCATGAGGTCCCACCAACAGTCCGACATAATTCACTTTCTTTCGCAACCATTGGGCTTTTGAGAGCACAATCTTTGCGCCTGCAGCGACGAGCTGTCCCAAGACGTGGTCCACTTCCTGTAAGTGGGCCGGTAGAGTTTTGCTTCGGATCAGAATGTCGTCAACAAAAATTACCGAACCTCTGGCCGTCGCGTCTGGGCAGGCCTTGTTCAGGAAGATGTTGAATTCAGCGGGAGAATTGGAAAAACCAAAAGGAAGACGATTGAATGTGTACTGGCGATTGGCGAACGTAAACGCTAACTTATGCTGGTCACGGTGGTCTACCGGTATTGTCCAAAACCCAGAGGCGATGTCAATGGTGCTGAACACCGTAGCATCCCTGACTCTTGGCAGCTCTTGTTCTAATTGCGTCATGGGCCACCGGGACAAGGGAGTCAGTTTATTCAGCTGCCTGTAATCAATCGTAGGCCTCCAAGCGCCATTCTTTTTCAGCACGGGCCAAAGAGGTGAATTGTAGACGCTGTTGCACAAACGTATGATGCCCTTGTCCAGCATGGCCGTGACCGTCTGCTGGACTTCGTCGTATGAAGCTAAAGGAATTTTATACTGTCGCACGTATGAGGGCGGGGCCCCTGGCTTTGTCGGGATCCGCACAGTGTGAATGTCGGTGAGACCGCAATCAAGTGAATCCTTGGCAAAGACCGAGCCGTGCTTGTACAATACTTGCCGAAAGTCTGCGCGGAACGTTGAATCCGCGGTTGCGTCACCTAGTGCCAAAGCTTGAGTTAACTCGGCGTCGAAACCATCATAGGGTTCCGGTAACGTCGGGGCCCCACAATCCTTAGGGTTGGTGGGGGCCGCCGTGCGCCAATTGGCCTCTGTGGTGGTGTCCCCTCGAGAGATGTTGTAGACCAGCATGTGATCTCTGTGGTCCAGCTCCACCCTGCCCACTGAGTCGCTGTCAATGGGAAGTTGAGAGACTATGGAGATTGCACCTGAGGGCAGGGACGTAGTTACGTCAGGGGAGCGTGGGTCTCGCTGTAGTAGCAACGGAATCTTGCCGATGACCGGGATGGTCAAGCTGAAATCATAGAACTCGGTGCTGATCAGCAATCCCAAGTCTGTGCCCTTAGGCAAAGTGACGTCTGACTCCAATCGATTGGTTACTAACAGGTACGTAGACCTCCCCTCCACGTCCAGCATGGGCGTGCCTTGGAAGGCCAGACCTCTGCTGGTGAACCCCGAGGAGGGTTGGAAGAACACCAAGGGTTGGTGCAGTTCGTGGCCTGGTTTGATATTTAACCTAACGGCCACTTCTGCCATGCGTGCCGGGACGACAACGTCATGTTCAACGATGACTCCACACACTTGCGGCATCGTTTGGCCCGCCAGGATTTGTGCGTGGGAGAGCGTGGTGTCATCCCTGAGGAGGGGTGTTAATGCCCAAAGCAGGTTGTTAAGAGTATCGACCGTTACTGCCAGTCTGATTGCCAAATCGGCCCCCAGGAGGGCTCCCTGTTTGAGGTCAGGGACCACCAAGAAAGCCTGGTGAAGTGTACGGTTTCCCACAGTTAGCGTTGCAGCGCACACCCCCGTGGCCACTAAGGTCGTGGGTTTAGGGGTGCCAAGTGGGAATCGGAAACTCTTGTGCAACAGCGTGAGTGTCGGAGTGACACTCTGAAGTTGGGAGAAAGTGTCTGCGCTAATGGCGGACCACTCCGACCACAAAGCCAAACCCACCTGGTGTATGTGTATGCCGTTGAGTGTGACTCCAGCCGGAATCTGCGGGCAGTACTGGTCATCGCGTAGCGAAGGGCCCAAGATACACAGGAAGTTCTGTCGTTGTTGGTGGAAGTCTCCACGACCTCCGACAAGAGTTGCCGGGGCCGAGGAGTGTTGGGGGCGTTCCACGTCAAGGCTGTTGATTTCGGGAAACTCGTCACTATCAAGAGGCATTGGTTCCCGGAGTTCAGTGGAGATGGTTAGATCTGCGTAGTCTATTCTCGGTTCCAATCTCTCCAGTAGGTCGCGTCCCACCAACAGTGGGACATGACTCACCGGCGAGACATATATGGGGTGGATCATGGACCAAGGACCAATCTGGACTTGGCACAGGGCCACTCTGTCCAACTTAGTGGTGGACAGTGCATACGGCACCACCACTATAGGGTGGTGGCACAATTTAATGTCTCGCTGGTTTTGTCGAGCCCGGCCCTGTAGGACATGGAATAAATCTTCCGACATAAGAGTGATGTCGGCAGCCGTGTCAAGCAAAGCGTCGTGGGTTACAGCCTGTTCAAGTGTTACTGATAAGTACAACTTCCGTCGCGCTCCTTTCTTTATGATTTTAGTTAAAAACTGACGAAACCCAGGGTTTGCCCCTGGTTCCCGTGGGCCGTGATCGACCTCATCGGAGGCGAGGTCATGCTGTATAGTCAGAATTTCGCAGTCCTGAGTCTCCGTAGGGGAGACTGTGTGGTCATCACTACTTTCGACTGCAGTTGCGTCTGGTTGGATGTCACAGATGTCACCGGCCTGGCCCGTGCTCGAGCCTGGTGGTGACTTTCCTACACACCCAGCTTCCTGAGGAGGGGAGAAATGCCCCTCCCCTGGTTGTGGTAGTGATAAACATAGAACGTCCTTTGATTGGCCCTTGTTATCATTTTTGGACCTATCGTTGGACGCGGGGCTTTCCCCTTTTTTGGACGTGCCTCTCTTAGGGAACGTCTTCTTTTTGCCTTTAATGTTCTTTTGAACTGCGGCGAGTAACTCCGACAGTTTGTCGGTGATGCTTGCAATGCTCTGCTCCGTACCGTTCCCTGCGCCTGACGCCGGGACAGTTGCCCGTGGCTTTGACTCTTGAACCCTCAGGGATTTCGGGTCGTCAGAGGCCTCGTCTTGGAAGCGTATTTTGCGGAACGGACTTGGACTACGGTCTCTGTAGGACGAGTCCCGAGTCTTGGGAGGGGGAGACCTATCGCGGTTCTTCAAGGAAGGCCGGGAATTATTGTCATAGTGACGATTTCTATCGTCACGGGAACGGTCAAAAGACGGTGATCGATTCCGATTCCATGACGCGGGTGAGGCTTCACGGGACCGGCGCCGGTCGCGGCCCTCTTGGTCTCTGTCGTGAGAAGAATCTCGGCGATGTTGCCAAGAAGAATTGGAGGCGTCTCTCCCGTGGGAGCGGCCTCTTTCACCACGATCAAAAGACCCAGACCTATCGCGGTGCCCGGGTGGATTTGACGAACCCTTAGGCGCCGAACGGCTCCTGTCTTCATGGTGTGAAGAAGTACCCTTACTATTTCTATTGTCTTCCTCCCGTGGGTGACCCCCCTCAAGTTCCATGCTATATATGTCATGGTCCTTTGGCTTAACATGTTCTCTGTCGAATGCTTCGCGTGCTAAGTGACGCAAATCGGTTGACCGAGCACGCTTGGGGTCGATGCCCAGCGGGAATTGCTTCCGGATGGAAGCGTGTAAGTTAGACATGAAAAGAGATTTGAAGTTCGGGTCTTCTTCCATGTCAGGGAGGTTACTGTCCCCAAAGTAAGCTCTGCGCAAACGAGTATAAAACACGTTGATGGTCTCTGACTTAAATTGGCGGACTGCCATGGCTGCGGTTAGGCCGCCCAAAGCTTGATGGTCGGCAAATTCCTCTATCAAAGCTAATCGTATGGTATGCCAGTCCTGGAGCGCCGCCGGTGGTTGGCGTTTAAGGAACCCGTTTACCTCGCGATTTGAGGTAAAACAAACCAGACTTACCTTTGTGTCTGGTGACACGGGTTCGTGAGCTCGCAGGTGATAGTCGATGTCTTCAAGATAAGAATGGGTATCTACCGCTCCATTGGCTTGTGGGTCGAACTTCGTAATATACCGAGCGATTCTCCTGATGGCATCGTCATCTAACCGCTGCACTCGGCGCTGTGTGCTGAGTGCGGCGCCGGTCGTACCACCAGTGGGCAAAGCATCAGCAGAGCTTGCGTGAGGCGTGGATTGCCCCACCACCACTGTGCTCTGGGGCAAAGACTGGTACCCAAGGCCATAATCGGGAGTGGAACTTGCTGTTTGAGGGAGTACATGGCTCCCCAAGACGGACGCTGGGCTGCCTTGTTTGAAACCTGGTGGCCCCCCACGCGTCGCATCGTGAGATGCTATAACCCCGTCTATGCGCAAGCGTTTATTTTGTTCCTGTGCAGTGATAGCGGCAGTCTTCCAAAGGGCCACCTGCTTGTCCTGCTCCCGTGTATAATCTTGAAACCCAGCCCTTTCCTTTTCATAGCTTTGTATTTGGGCTATTTGAGCATCTATATTGTTTTTATTCTGGATTAACTGGTCCTCTTTGGAGGACATGTCATCCCGTAATGATTTAATTTGGTGGGTCTGGGTATCGACCATCTCATTCAACTCTTTGATCGCGATTGACTTATTTGCTCCCCACGTTGTGTGTTTTTTTAGTTCGTCCTGGAGAGTAAGTCGTTGTGCGTCTAAATCGTCTAATTTTAGGTTTGCCTGGTTCAGGTTCTGTTGTAGCTGAGCATTTTCCCCTATTAAAGGAGAAGTCCCCGGCGGGGAAATTGGGCCAACCGTCCCCGGCGGGGAAGTTGGGCCAACCGTCCCCTGCAAACGAGTTATTTCCAGCTGTGCCTGTTGAAACTGGACCCTGAGATCAGCTATCTCTTGTCCAGCCTCACTTAACTCGCCGCCTTGGGTTCTGAGCCTCCCCTGATATTCTGCTACCAGGGCCTGACTGCTATTTAGCTGATCCTGACTGCTATTTAGCCTGTCTCTCATGTCTCGCAATTCAGCCCCAATTTCAAGGGCCTGTGCTCGCGCTTCAGTGAGATTCGTTTGGCTAAGATCGGCCTTCAAATCCCTTATTTGCTGACGGGATTGGGCAGCTGTCTCAGCCGAGACCTTGAGTTGGATAAAATCTAAATCTCGTAACCTAACCAGGTTCCCAAGTATATGTTGATTTAATTTCTCACGTTCTGCCTTAGTGTAAAGCCGTGTCTCTGCGTGAGAGCTAGCTAAGGCTTGTAAATTCACTAGTATTGCGTCTGCGTCACATTTGCTCGGTGTTTCATCCAAACTTAGGCCAGTCGTTGCGTTAAGCAACCTTATTATAGCTACGTACGGGTCCATGCTCGCTTTCTGTGTAGCTGGCTAACAGTACAGTCTGCTTCAACAGCACAAAGCCACAAAACTTCTGTAAACAAAACAGCGATGGGGCCAAATGTCACCACCACGCTCCCTCGTTGCCTCTCAGGCGAAACAGTACAGAGCCCTCAATTTGGTTTGAGGACACAAAAGACAATTCTGTGCGGAAGTGAAATAGATCAGCTATATTGATTTTGTTATTATTCCTGCCCCTTAACCCCCCTTTTTATTAACACCCTTAGTTCCCTTTGAAAGGAAGGAAGGGAGTAAATAAAATATTAAAAGGGAATAAACACCCAAAATAAAATAAATAAAATTTTTAATTTGGATTAAAAATCTCAATTTGTAAATGGCTAAAATGAAAATAATTAATTAAACCCAATCAATCAACTGCCTGATCAACAAAACCTCAAAGGCTTAATCAACCATACATTCAACCAAACGAGAATAACCAATTAAACTCAATTTGTAAATGGCTAAAATGAACATAATTAATTAAACCCAATCAATCAACTGCCTGATCAACAAAACCTAAAAGGCTTAATCAACCACACATCCAACCAAACGGGAATAACCAATTAAAACTCACTCTGTATGTGGCTCAAATGAAAATAATTAATTAAACCCAATCAATCAACTGCCCGATCAACAAAACCTAAAAGGCTTAATCAACCACACATTCAACCAAACGGGAATAACCAATTAAAACTCAATTTGTATGTGGCTCAAATGAAAATAATTAATTAAACCCAATCAATCACCTGCCTGATCAACAAAACCTAAAAGGCTTAATCAACCACACATTCAACCAAACGGGAATAACCAATTAAAACTCAATTTGTATGTGGCTCAAATGAAAATAATTAATCAAACCCAATCAATCAACTGCCTGATCAACAAAACCTAAAAGGCTTAATCAACCACACATTCAACCAAACGGGAATAACCAATTAAAACTCAATTTGTATGTGGCTCAAATGAAAATAATTAATCAAACCCAATCAATCAACTGCCTGATCAACAAAACCTAAAAGGCTTAATCAACCACACATTCAACCAACCGGGAATAACCAATTAAATCAGCAAGCCAATCGCCTGGTTGATTAAAACCACACAACCCAAACAGAGGTTATTTCGAGCCTTAAATCTGGAATGCCACAAAGGAATGAACGAATCACTTGGGATTCAAACCTCCTAACGACACAATGGTATTAATTAAGTAAATCCAACAAGTTAATTGCCTGGGTGATCAAAACCAAAGGTCAGACCAAACCACACACTTAACAGAGTCTATTCCAAAAAATCTAGAGTCAAAGGACAAGGGCATTTAAAAGGACAAAAAAAAAAAAAGCCTGTATCCTTTAAACAAAACAAACCCGATTTCCACAGAACAAGGGCTGTGCAAATTAAAGAATGTGTAATTTGTCCAAGGCACAGGTCGTAAATAGCAGAAATGTTTCACTCAATGTACCACACAATTAATTATCCACAACTGAATATGTCTGAGAGAGCACAGAGGGCTACACTGTTATGCACACAGAATGTAACCTATAGTACTACCGAAAACGGGCAGGCACGCAAACGCGAGCCCAATGAATGAGTGTATGAAACGTGAAATAATGTCTCTACCATGCACAACGATTAAATGGTGTTAATCGCTAACACGAGCATGCATGTAACCTAGAGGAACGCAACGATCAATAAAACGCGTGTGATACAACCGGCGGCCACAAGATGGGGCGATTGCCTACTTTGTATCACACGTTGCCAACAATGGGCGGGCTGGCCGGACGCAGAGCGTCACGCACCCAGCGGTCGGACCTCAGGGGGCGGGGCGCCGACGGGGAACACACAAGATGGCGATTATGCAATCCGAGCGTGAGCAGCTTCCCTTAAACACAGTGGGAGCGCGTCACGCCCCAATTTACAAAATGGCGATCTCGCTAGTGGCCAGAGCAGACGTGTATTTCGCAGGCAGTGAACAACACTGTATTTGCGATCACGTCAATTAGCCACTGTATAGATCCTTGTTTACGCTCCTGATCTAAACTCTTAACCTCAAAAAGGCAGCACACTTATGGCGACACTTAAGTCTAAATTCATACTAAGCCAATGGCCTTTCTGTAATGCCGTGAGCCGTTTTATAGTATAGAGAGAATTCTCAGGTTCCCCTGGACAATAGCGCGAATTACACGCTATACGAACTTAATCGCTTAGTCCAGTGGCAAACATTCGTTGCTGAGATGACCCACAAATAGCTTACATTCGGGGACAGTGCAACTGGGCGTTAGGAAACAGAATCACTTAAACGATAGCCCACTTTTATTAATTACGCTCCAATAAATAGTAATCCCGCGTCTGCAGAAACGTGGGACCAAATGTCGGAGGGCTTGAATCGGCCGTTACCAGCCAAATGCTTGAGTTGATCAACCGTTACTTAAAAAAAAGAAGGACAACTGTAGCGCACAAGCGCACAAATAAAGTTCCAACGAACCTTTATTCAAATCAAATGTACATTAATCTCTTATACACCGAAGGACCGTAATTCAACAAAACCATTTCACTTAGAGGCACCAGTATGTAGTGAGATAATTAGGCAAGATTATGATGTCAATTAGCCAGAGAGTAAATGTAACCTTAACTCGCCAGCGAATTAAAGGCACATTACACTCTATCCCCTTGCATATCATTAACGTCCGATGAGGGCGTGAGTTTCGAATATGGTTGTATTAATGTTAAAATTACGGTTCTCCTCGATGCACACAGATCAATGAACACAGACAGAAACAAAGAAACACTCCGTAGATTTGTTTAGATTGTACTAGCAAATGGTATATTTATTATATCGAAATACTGTTACAAAATGCTTGCATCTGGTTGTGTGCAATCATTCATTCAAAAATAATACCACATAGCAAATGAACGAGCGCATCAACAGGTATTTAGTGGAGACATGAGCTTCAGCTAAATAAACTGTTGTGCATTGAAAATATATATTTTGCCAGGCCGGTGTGGAGTCCTACCTTTGATAACTCGCGCGGTGAAACGGAGTTAGTCAATGGTAGTACACAATTAAATTCGATCTGGTCAAAATGATATTACAATTATAGCTTCGTTCTGTTTAAAACACAATGCAAAGATAGTTTCAGGAAGGAGAAAGAGGAAAGAGGAAAGAGGTTCTCCTAGCAACTAGGAGATTTAAATGGTTGCTAACTTCAAGTTTACCTTAAATCATTTCCCGAGGAAAAGAGTAGCTGGTTCTCTAAATCAGGTTATAAAATAAGGAATCTAGCGTCGGTTTGGGGCATTAACATGTTCAATTCCTGGACCCACCTGTGGTTGAAATTCCGTCTGGGCGAGATCCTCAGAATCTGGAACCAGGAGTAATGAACGTAGTTAAAATCCAAAGGTGTTGCGCGACACTATAAAGTTGTCTTTACTTCTTTAAGTTCAAAAATATAACGTAGTCGATCTGGTTCTCATATGAACACACCCAGTTGAGGTGATACGGAACTGCTCTAGTTCCCTGGGTCTGTGTTTTAAAAGCAAGCTCCACGCTTGACTTGTCTTGCGTGGTCGTTGCAAATTGGAAAGAGCCACCAAAATCGGTTCTCTCTGGTATATATGGAAGTTAAGAAAAGCGCCAAAAAGGCATTCTCTTTGTCTTGGGAACCAGCTCAAACTGGTTAGTAAATTTGCTTATTTTACCCCAAAGTCCGTTTGGAGGGGCTAAGGAATGTCGCACCTATAACTTATCGCCAGCAACCATTTGTTTAGATCTTTGAAGTTAAGAGCGCACACACACACATCCACACACCGGCACACACAGGCACACACGCACCAACGCACATACTCACACACACACACACACACGCCCACCCTTGGGTAAGCGTTCAACCGTGAGGTTATTTTTCACACGTCTGGGGATGGCAGCGCATCCCCCCCCAATATTGAACAAAAGGTAGTGGTGTTTGGTATGTGCGTTCTTATTAAACAATGTGTGTTACAGTAGTGCATGTCATTCTGGTCTCACAATCAAGGGTTAGGAAGTGCATTTCTTGTGCCAGTGGCTGCATGGCGCTGTCCAGTGTCTGTCATCTGTTAGGGTGAAACGTTCAGCAGATTCTGCGTGCCCCACGCGCATCCTGGCGGGGTTAGGGGAGTCTTCAGGTCCGGTTTGTTTATTCAGTGTAGGCAATAACTCGACCACGTGTCAGGCACCACCGTTCGGCCCACATTCTCTGATTTTACTCACTCAAGAGAAATGGGGAAATAAGGTGGTGTCCTTTTACTTAAATTGGCCAAGTTAATTTCACCCATCAGCTCTCTCTCAGACTACAATAATATGTGAATATTATAATGTGAAATGAATGGACATATTTAAAACGATTAGAAATGATCCTTATGTGCCCAAATTAGAGCTGGCATACTTGGTCTGCATATTGAGACAGGCAGATATGTAGGCACGGTTGAGGAGGATAGATTATGTAGTCTGTGTGATCTAAAGGAAATTTGTATTGTCCATTCTACAACTCTATTAGGGAGAGACTTTTTAATGAGATAGATACAAATCATGAATTTATATGGTTGGAGGACTTCGAGAAACTAAAACGACTATTTCAAAAGTACACCTTGTCAGTTGTTTTCAATGTACTTTGTTAAATGACTTGTCAGTGTTGTTGTCTTCTTCTTCTATCAGGTTTCATGGCGGTCGGCAAACCTAAATGGTGCATTACCGCCACCTACTAGACTGAGTGTGGAAACAGTGTTGTTGTCAGGGGGGGAGGGTGGAGGTCGGAGAGAAGCAAACCACGCCTACTATATTTAGGAGACCATTTGTAGGCTTTGTGTACCATTTCGCCTCTAGTGGTTCCAATGAAGGTGGCCCATCTTCATACATAAACCATCTTTGGTAGGGCGTTCTATACTCCCAGGCTAGCCTCAAGCATCTTACAACGCGCGCACACACACACGCACGCACGCCTAAGAACAAACATGCAACACTGAATCAAACCCGGGTCATATAAGCGGTCGAAGCGCAATTCCCATCTCATGTTAATGAATGTAAGATATGGCGATGATGACCCTCAGTTTAATGAGGTGCTATATGCTGTTAGCTGGCTGTGCATAAAGGTGATGAGTTGTCTCTCACACACACACACACACACACACACACACACACACACACACACACACACACACACACACACACACACACACACACACACACACACACACACACACACACACACACACACACACACACACACACACACACACACACACACACACACACACACACACACACACACCATTAAGCAAACAGCTTGGCGCTCCGTCGCAGAGCGGTGATAAACAGTGGTTGGCGGTCTAATGTGCTCTTAATACGAATGTTAATTGGATTGTGAGCGGAGGGTTTATATCTAAGCAGAGAGAGGCATGCAGGTGGAGGGGTGGGTGGGCTACAACCTCCCAGGAACAGCAGGATGTTGTGAGAAATTAAGACCAGTTGTAATCAAATGGCAATTATGATTCTCCCCCAGTTTCTTTCCCTGCCAACTTGCAAATGTTGCAATTATGGACGAAAAAGACGGCTTGTGGACATTTCCCACTGTGAATGTTCACACCGGATAAGCGGATGAAGATGTATAGATGGATGGATGTTTGTTTTCTTCTTCGTTTGAAGTGGCAAGGACATCATAAAGTCAAACTGTGTCTGGTATCATTTTCCCCGCAAAAAAACATTCCATATCAATGTGTTTTTGACAACTTCTCATTACAAAATTTTCAATAGACTAAAAGTTTGCATGCAGATACTGGATATGTATAGAAACGATATACTTACTAACATGTACATATTTTTAAGCTAATACAGTACTCAAGCTCAAGCTTGCAGATCTGCTACTTTTGATGCTTTTGTGTCACGCTGTAGTATGATCAAGTAGGGTGTCAATTTATGGGGGGAAAACAAGTTAGTATATAGAGGATAAGAAGATATCATTTAATATTTTTTGGAGAAGAAAAATCCAAAATAACCTCTTTGGTTTTGTTTCAAATTGCATTCTGGAACTCGCAGTTCTAACTGACAAACGGAGCTAACACAAGGTGGATGTTTCACATTATGACTTAATTTGACACAAAGTGACAAAAGCCCCAGGTATATGTGAAAATGGCCACCAAAAGTGTTCAATTCATCCTCAAAAGGAAAAAAATCAGACCCGTCTGAAGTGAGTGGTGCTGTGCTGTACTGTACTGTACTGTACTGTACTGTACTGTACTGTACTGTACTGTACTGTACTGTACTGTACTGTACTGTACTGTACTGTACTGTACTGTACTGTACTGTACTGTACTGTACAAGCTCTCCTCCCTGGCCTCAGTGTGTTAGGCTGCACAACAGTGACACTCTGCACAACAGTGACACTTGGTGGTAACAATATGCTACTTCCGTGCTCAGGGACACACACACACATGGTTGCACCACTCAAAAAAGAAAGAACTGACCACAGGGGATGACATTGTCAAAGAAGCCGGGCCGCTCTCTGTTGGTGCGCGCGTACAGCTCGATGCGCGCCACAGCGCCCTCTATCTGCCCGGGGCTGTACAACTTGCGGCTCCTCAGGCGCTGGGCGTACCGGTCCACCTCGGTGGGGATGAGCAGAACGTAGCGAGGCTCAAAGTAGCTGCTCTTCAGACTCAACACGCCCTGGAAACAACACAGACATAGGGTTTGAAAATCATTTAAACAAAATATAACATTTAGATCCATACATCTACGTATATACATGCAGTATTATTAGGATTGTTCTGTTCGTGATACTGTCTATTTTTATGATATGCCCCTAAAAACAATATATATATATATACAGTATATACTGTATATTAATATAATAAAACTTCTGCCACATTAAATGTCAGTAGCATTACAAAGTTATATATAAAAAAAAAACAAGAATTTTATTTCCCCATTTCGCTGTCTTATATAAAGCAATAAGGTACACCCGCACACTGTGTATTTGCTCGGTACATGAGTATTGTCTTATTTAATGAAGCAACGTTTCGGCCCCTCCGGACCTTCCTCAGGCATCTTATTGCTTTCATTAATGTCCACTGGCCTACGCACCTGTGCATACGCCCAGGCCCGTGGGAAGTACTTTACACTAGCAGGGGCTGAACGTGTACCTGGGGGTGCGCGCGCATAGCGCGCGCCGCAAAAATGCACGTGCACGCGCATCATGCACGCGCATTTTCGCGCATTTTCACGCGTAAATGTGGCCTTTACTTTCCCTCTCCACACGCAAGTTATATATGAACGAACTGACACAGGCAATTAACCAGGATAAGGTGCCAATACTGTGATACAGCATATTTAAATCTCTTTTTTTTTTCTTTCTCTCCTGTTCGAGGGGGGGCTGTGCCTGGGGGAAGGGGGTGCTACAGCCCCCCCAGCACCCCTACTTCCCTCAGCCATGCATACGCCTAATTTCTAGGTGTGCGAAAGTGTTCTCCTACAGCTGTCTTATATGTAACACCAGCGCCACTATTTTAAAGTGTTCTCCTACAGCTGTCTTATATGTAACACCAGCGCCACTATTTTAAAGTGTTCTCCTACAGCTGTCTTATATGTAACACCAGCGCCACTATTTTAAAGTGTTCTCCTACAGCTGTCTTATATGTAACACCAGCGCCACTACTTTAAAGTGTTCTCCTACAGCTGTCTTATATGTAACACCAGCGCCACTACTTTAAAGTGTTCTCCTACAGCTGTCTTATATGTAACACCAGCGCCACTATTTTAAAGTGTTCTCCTACAGCTGTCTTATATGTAACACCAGCGCCACTACTTTAAAGTGTTCTCCTACAGCTGTCTTATATGTAACACCAGCGCCACTATTTTAAAGTGTTCTCCTACAGCTGTCTTATATGTAACACCAGCGCCACTATTTTAAAGTGTTCTCCTACAGCTGTCTTATATGTAACACCAGCGCCACTATTTTAAAGTGTTCTCCTACAGCTGTCTTATATGTAACACCAGCGCCACTACTTTAAAGTGTTCTCCTACAGCTGTCTTATATGTAACACCAGCGCCACTATTTTAAAGTGTTCTCCTACAGCTGTCTTATATGTAACACCAGCGCCACTACTTTAAAGTGTTCTCCTACAGCTGTCTTATATGTAACACCAGCGCCACTACTTTAAAGTGTTCTCCTACAGCTGTCTTATATGTAACACCAGCGCCACTATTTTAAAGTGTTCTCCTACAGCTGTCTTATATGTAACACCAGCGCCACTACTTTAAAGTGTTCTCCTACAGCTGTCTTATATGTAACACCAGCGCCACTACTTTAAAGTGTTCTACTACAGCTGTCTTATATGTAACACCAGCGCCACTACTTTAAAGTGTTCTCCTACAGCTGTCTTATATGTAACACCAGCGCCACTATTTTAAAGTGTTCTCCTACAGCTGTCTTATATGTAACACCAGCGCCACTACTTTAAAGTGTTCTCCTACAGCTGTCTTATATGTAACACCAGCGCCACTATTTTAAAGTGTTCTCCTACAGCTGTCTTATATGTAACACCAGCGCCACTATTTTAAAGTGTTCTCCTACAGCTGTCTTATATGTAACACCAGCGCCACTACTTTAAAGTGTTCTCCTACAGCTGTCTTATATGTAACACCAGCGCCACTACTTTAAAGTGTTCTCCTACAGCTGTCTTATATGTAACACCAGCGCCACTACTTTAAAGTGTTCTCCTACAGCTGTCTTATATGTAACACCAGCGCCACTACTTTAAAGTGTTCTCCTACAGCTGTCTTATATGTAACACCAGCGCCACTATTTTCAGCAATGGGATAATATTTCTTTGCATGCAGCTCCAGCATGCTGCTCAAAGGCGAGGCACGGCTTCACAAACTGTATGGCAGAGACTGAACTCCCGGTGCTGGTTCGATTAAAAAAACACACACACATAACAGTTGGAAAAGGAAAGAATCACTTCTGTCCTTAATAACCAATCCTACAGTTTGAATTCTGTACACACGCACACAAAAATAAACGTTCAACTCTCCTGGTGAGAGTCGACTTGTGTTAATGACTGTGTTAATCGACTTTTTGTCTAATGCCCGCCTAGGCCTAGTAGATGGTAGTTTGTTGTAGTACGTGACAACAGAGCTAGTAATTTTGTTTGATCTGCCGCACAGCATTTGACCTAGGGCATTAAGCATTTTTTTCCCCCGATTTTGTAGGCCTCAAGATCAGGTAGATTATAGTTATAGTCACCATGTACACAGTTTTTCAATGTACAAATATGTATTTAAAAAAAAAAAAAGTTTATTTTTTTAATTTATTTTAGTTTTTACATAATAGGTAGTTAAATGACTAGTCGACTAGTAAACTAGGCAACTAGTCAACTAGTAAAAATGACTAGAAGTGAATGCCCTACGCATGCGCACTTGCGCACCAGTTATGTGCACCACTGTGTATACAGTACATACTGTACCTCCAGTTCCATGTGGACGCAGCAGGCCAAGCCTTCCCTGGCCACGTCCTCTATGGCGCCTCTGGTCAGTCCATACCTGTGACCTCCATACTGCATGGTCTGGACCATCCTGCCCTGAAGACCACAACACAACACAACACATCATGCACAGAGACCACTTGTATTGGACTTTATCTAATGGACACCTCCTGAAGACCACAACACATCACATCATGCACAGAGACCACTTGTATTGTACTTTATCTAATGGACACCCGATTACAACTGTGTGGTCCGTCACCTCCATAGCGATGAGTTATATTACTTACTATTATGTTAGTAAAAGTAAGTATCCTTGCCATGTGGTCCTATAGGGCCAAGTTACTGTAACATAAGGCAGCTTGAGTACATCACTCAGCCATACAGTTGGAGGCCATCGATATTGTCCTTTTCTTTTTGCTGAGGTTTGCGTGATCTGCACAAAAGGACAGTTAACCCATTTTGGGCGGGAACCCCTTTTGGTGTTTGAAACATTATGTTATAATTTAGCTATTGAAAAATAGCAGATCTACAAGCTCATAGCGCGCCACCGAGTGGCGCGCTACGAGCTTGTAGGTCTGCTATTTTTGAAAAATCGTGAAAATATTTATTTCAGAAAACTGGAGGATTTAGAAGGATTTTTTTTAATTTTGAGGTCAGGCCTAAATGGGTCAAATGATAAGGGACAATATCGGTGGCACCCAACTGTACACTCCCTCAGTCATTATGTACAGTCAAGTGAACCCCCTGGACATGATGCTAGTATGTTGCAGGGACTAAGGGCCCCATTTTTCCCAGTGCCTTAACCCTAAACGTCTTTGCCTTCTTTAACTATTTTGGAAAAACATTTTAACTAGACACGTTGAGAGCTTGTCGATTGGCTATTGAACTATTCAAAAATGTTTTTCAAAATAGTAAAAAGAAAAAAACAGCTCAGTGGCCTTGTGGTTAGAGTGTCCGCCCTGAGACTGGGAGGTCGGGGTTCAATCCCCGGCCGGGTCATACCAAAGACTCTAAAAAAATGGGACCCAGTGCCTCCCTGCTTGACACTCAGCATCAAGGGTTGGATTGGGGGTAAGTCCCTGCGACATACTAGCGTCATGTCCAGTTGGTGTACTTGTACATCAAGCTGCCTCACGCTACAGAAACAGGAGATAGGCTCCTGCCCTATGGGCCTCATGGCTCGGCAAGGCTACTTATACTTACTTAAAAAGAAAAAAAATAATAGCTATTTCCCCCCCTCTTTTTTTTCCTCCTCTGTATTCATTTTTACTTATTTAGTTGTATGCATCTATTCCTAATTTATTTATTTTTTACCTGTATTTTATTATTGCGTTTTCTTTTCTTGGTGTTTTGTGTAAAGCACATTGAATTGCAGACTTGTAGTCGTGCGCTATACAAAAAAATGGCTTTTCCTCGTCTTATGTACCTATGCACAAACTGTAACAATAAAGAACATACAATTATATAATTCCAAGCGTTGTTCTAAAAAGACGGATAATGTCACGTCTCCACCTGTGAGCTGAACTCTTGACACCAACATGCCTCCTGTTGTTACTACTCACATGTGACCTCCTGACCTCTTGGGTCTTACTTTCACCTGGGACAGTTTAAAACAAAGCTGCATAATTTATGACCCTCAGTGAGCCTGGTACAGACACTTCTCAGCCTAGAGTCCAGTGGACAAAGTTATAATCTGACTCAACAGCAATCCTAAAGGGTTTGAGACAATGTTCACCAACTTGAACATTCCCTAGCGTCCCTATTCTGTGGTGAACATTTGCCGAAAATAGCCGACTGGGCGCCGAGAGAGAGCTTAGTTTAGCTTAGAATGACCAACAGGAAGGATCCTATAGTCGGGTGGAAACCTCATACAGTATGTCCAAAACTTTTCACAATTCAATAAAAAAATCACACCCGTGTGAACTGAGTGGTGTAAGGTCTTATATAGACTGATCAGCTGTGGTCTGACGTAATGTCTGACGTAATGAAATCACACCCGTGTGAACTGGATGACCATAGCAACCATGCTCATTTTTTTGGTACAGACAGACAGACAGACAGACACGTAAACTAACAAAGCCAGTCGTAGAAGTGGTTTACACCACTCAAAAAAAAAAGCAAAAGTAGAAGATCTACAAGCTCAAAACTTGTCACTTTGTGCCATGTTTCGAGCTTGCAGATCTGCTACTTTTGATGCTTTTGTGACGATGTAGTTATTATCATGTAGTTAATTTAAAAAAAGAAAAGTTGAAATATGGAGATAATAGGTTTCTTCTCGACAACAGCGGTATACGGTATATTCTTCACAGAATCAAAGGTCAAATCAAACCAAATAAAACTCCGCTTCGTCTATGCAACGGTAGAGTCTGTTCTCCTATACGGCAGTGAATGCTGGACCCTGAACTTCCTGAAGCCATCCCCGCAGAAGTCTGTAGATGGGTGCTACACCAGGATTCTGCGTGCAGTACTTAACATCAGCAAGAGTACACATTTTACCAACAAGAATCTGTATGATGGAATGCCAAGGGTGAGCCGGAAAATAGCAGCCAGGAGAATGAGACTAGCAGGACACTGCCAAATACACCAAGAGCTGCCAGCCAGCAAGTTAGTGCTATGGGAACCAACCAACACACGGGCACTGGCCACAAGGACATCCCACATTAACATACTGTATGTGGATGCACTCAAGAAAGCCAGCAGGAGCACAAAGCACCAACGAACTAGTGGCCAGATGTATGGAGAACCGAGATGAATGGCAGCGACGATTGAGGGCTCGTCTGAGGACGACCTAGAGATACAAGTTGTAAGTTAATTACAAATACAAGTACATCGTACACTCGCTGAGTTACAGACCCCGTGATGATCCAATTTGTTCCTATAACTATCAGTCATTTCGGAATCGCCCTTCCTCAAGGACCCCCTGGGGGCTTTCAGAACCACTGACCTCTAAATAATGTCTCAAAACAGACTTCGAAAAGCAGCAGATCTACAGTTGGAGGCCATCGATATTGTCCTTTTCTTTTTGCTGAGGTTTGCGTGATCTGCGCAAAAGGACAGTTAACCCATTTTGGGCGGGAACCCCTTTTGGTGTTTTAAACATTATGTTATAATTTAGCTATTGAAAAATAGCAGATCTACAAGCTCATAGCGCGCCACTACGAGCTTGTAGGTCTGCTATTTTTTAAAAATCGTGAAAATATTTATTTCAGAAAACTGGAGGATTTAGAAGGATTTTTTTAAATTTTGAGGTCAGGCCTAAATGGGTCAAATGATAAAGGACAACATCGGTGGCACCCAACTGTACAAGCTCTGCAAAGCGTAGAGCCTGTGCTGCTTTTGGCGCACAACGTCAGTTGTGTAAGTGGAGCGTATATTTAGGGAGGGGGGGGGGGGGGGGGCTGGGGGTGATGGATGGAGGAGGGGCTGCCGCGGGAGGAGGGACAGACAGTAAAGTTCACGTGAACCATTTCCTCTAGTCAGAGTGTCAGACAGACAGACATCAAAGCACTTTCTTTTGTAAATCAGACCCAGACTCATGAGCTCCCATCAATCACGCCAACCCCCCTCCACCCCCTTACATAATAGCGGGATGGAGGCAGGAGAGAGAAGAGAAAAGCCAAACGCGCCCCAGACCTCAACCCTAAATGCATCCATTCACAACTTGTGAGGTCCGGAGACCCACTGGTGGCCCGCTAGGGTACTGCGAGTTGTGCCCCAAATCATTGGCTAAATACTAGGACATTAATGAGTTAACCATTTAACCTCCAGGTTAATGGCTTTCATATCATACTTGCCAGCCTTAGTCGTTACGGATACCACTGCATGAAGTTAGACCGTGTTCGGGAGGCCTGGAACTCCGAGTCTGAACCCAAACATCCAAGCCTGACATCATAGACTCCATCTTTGGGCGTGACTGACATTGGGACTCCATCAAAACCATCAAAACCATCTAAGTTCAACCATTTAATAATATTCTCCAGTCCACGATACAAGGAGAACTGTGTTGTTACAATTGCAATTTAGGCCTTTAGCAGCCACTTAACCCATTTTGGGCGGGAACCCCTTTTGGTGTTAGCATTATGTTATGCTTTAGCTATTGAAAAATAGCAGATCTACAAGCTCATAGATCTTGTAGATCTGCTATTTTTGAAAAATCGAAGAACGACTGACATAGAAACATAGCTTTTTCAGAAAACTGTCAGGAGGTAGAAGACATTTTTAGAATCTGATCTCAAGTAAGCAAGGTAAACACAAGTGCAGAGAGACAGTGTAGTGCCTCAGTAAATTAGGATCACAGCTAAACCAAGAACCTAGCGTCAGTCTACTCTAAAGTCTACTCTAAACCATGGGTCTTCAGTTTTGGACAGTGTTTCCACCCAACAGAGACAATATAATCCTTCAATCAGTACATATGTCTGTCCATCCGTAATTTACGTACGTAGTACAGTATACAGTAAATCGACAACTGTCCGACCGACTTAAAAATTGCCACGTTCCTCGCCGGCATGTAAACAACAAGGTGTGATACTGTACGTGACCAATGACAAACACACCATGTGAACCATGTTCTGGAAGGCTTCCTCGCTGATGAAATGGTAGTCGCTCCCATCCTCTTCCCCGAAGTAGGGCCCCCTAGTGGTGTGACATGCGCTGTGTGGGAGAGCACAGGAGAAAACGGGTTTCGTGTTTATTTTATAAGAAAAAGATCATTGACAACTTGACAACGTTTGACAAATGCGACAGTCAGTTTTTGCCACGCTATGAGCTTGCAGATCTACACGTTTGAATACATGGTTTCAAACGTCAAATCCATATAATGTTGTGGGGCTCTGTCTTGACATGAAATAGTTTGAGAACCACTGAACCACTAACTGGATTTAGAAGGCTTTTATTTATTTATTTAATTATTAATTAATTTATTTTCAAGAATAGGCCTCAGGTCTTATAATGCGTTAACACATCCAGCTGTAAAAGTTACGAGGGGCCATGCCAAGCATTTGAGGTATCCAGGCCTGGGAGCACTAAAGGCAGGCAGGCCGGTCGGGGTCCAGGTAGGAGGTAAGAACAGTTCAACTCCTGGATGTTGTGGAATGTTCCACACAGCAAAAACCAAAAGAGAGCCAGGTTGAAAGCCCAGCCATGTGTCATCATCATCATCATCATCTGGCAACATGTGCATTTGATTTCTGTACGGGACGTCCGGGCATGTGTGTGACGCTTTCACTTTTACCTTTGTGTGCTGTGAAGAGGTTGATATGGTGCCTGTCGGGCAGAAAACTCATCTCCACAACGCCTCGCAATTCCATGCATTGTGAGCTTGTAAGATCTGCTATTTTCACAGTTTTTGCATCTTTCTTAGGAAATACCTGACAATGTTTGCCCGTTAAAGTATAGCTTGTTGGTAACTTTATTATTATTATTATTTAAAGCAGAAATAACATGCATTTTAAAACTGTTTTTAATATTTAATATCATATTGTCTATGTCCCTCAAACTTATTTCTAATGGTTTGAGCCTCAATCACCACTCTGATATAACCAGTCCTTGTCATTTCTTTCTGGACTTTGAAAGCAGTTTTAGCTTAGTGCTGAAATGCAGATTATTTAATATTTGAGTCATTATAATACTGATGCTAGATAAAACCAGGCTTATTTCCATTCCATTTTCTTGGAAAATCAACAATGGCGGACATTGTAATGCACATGACAGTCTGTCAATTGTATTGCCCATTAAGCTAATCATCTGGGAAGCCACCAGTTTGGGAACCACTGGTCTCCTCTACCCTCCAACGTCTTTGAGGGATATACACTAGGAGTCCTGTCTTTCATGACCGGTGAGGAAGGAAGCCCGCTGAAGATAGTTATCTATATATGGAGGTGATTTCACGCGTAGACAGATGGATAATTGAAGATTAGTGGCACCATCGGGCTGCCTGATTACCGTAGGAATTGAAATGCTAACCCAAAGTTTAGCTATGGATGTTTTATCTCCAGTTCGGCCTGATGACGACGCCCACATCATTCCATCTGATGAGCCTCACCAGCCTCATCACCAGCCTCATCACCAGCCTCATCATTCCATCTGATGAGCCTCACCAGCCGGTAAATGGTTTGCATTTATTTTAGTGCCGCTGTGCCTGTGACATTTCTGGCGAGCTGCCAGGATGAGCGAGAGAATCTTAAACGAGAAGGACCTCCTTAATTTACCACCAGACAACTTGCTCTACCGATCGGAGTAGAGTAGCCTACTTAAAGCAATTTGTGAAATTGACACAGGGGCCACATTGACACAGGGGCCACATTAATTTACAGGGCTAGACCACTTTGGTAGAGGTTTGGGTTGTAGTTACCTTACCATGCAACTCCAAAGGTGGGCAAGAAATATAAAGTATTTGCTCCATTTAATATAAATTGTTCATTCCAAATATGTTGCTCATTGCCATTGGCTTACATTGTTCGGTTAAACAGCACTCAAAGTCACACTTTTAGCACATAAACAAACAAAACAAAGCCGATTCTGACAATACAGAACATCACAAAACCTAGTACTGATTGTTTTTAAACCAAAATGTCAACTTCCTGTTGATTTAGCTGTTTTTAAAAGGAACCCATACCGGATCGGCGGATCCGGATCTGGAAATCAAGTAGTTTTGAAGGATTTATATTTGTTTTATGGGAAACACTTTTAATCTCTGATCTAAAGCATGGCTGTTATACAGTTGCCTGCACTGTGCACAGAGCTAGGCAAAAGAAGCCTCTTCTACTTTGGCCCTTGGGTCGTGGAATGACCTCCAGTCTAGACTCAAATTGGCATCACTAATTTCCCTGAGGAGTTTCAAAAAGACTACCACCGCTGCTACTTAAAATGTCCTGCAATGCAATGTGGGTCGTCCTGACTCCTGTCAGTCATATAGCCTATGGCTGTGTTTAATGTCCTGACTCCTGTCAGTCATATAGCCTATGGCTGTGTTTAGACTTACTCCTGTCAGCCATATGGCCTATGGCTGTGTTTAGCATTGTTATGTCCACACCTGTCTGCCTCTTGGCCACTTCGTTCTTGTAAAAGAGGACTACGCCTCTATGTTTTTACTGGTTAAATCAGTGGTTGCCCCAAAAGTAAAAAATAAATAAATAAAAGTGATAAATAAAGGTTAAAATCGCGCACACGCACACACACACACACACACACACACACACACACACACACACACACACACACACACACACACACACACACACACACACACACACACACACACACACACACACACACACACACACACACACACACACACACACACACACACACACACACACAGAGAGAGAGAGAGAAGAGAACGTAAGCTGACTGACCCATAGGCAAAGTATTGGTCAAACTCGTGGCAGAGTGTGTGAGCCAGCTCTCTCTTCCCACAGGCCTGCGGACCGGTCAGCACCAGCATGGGGTATGGAGAGTCTATACTGGGTAGAGTACTGGGGACAAACAAACACACAGTTTACAATGTAGGGCAGGCATTTAGCAGACGCTCTTAATCCAGAGATACTTACAGTAAGCAAGGTAAACATGAGGTAATACATCAAATGCACAACATTTGTAATCTAGGATCATATGTAAACCAATAACCTACAACCTAACATTACAATATCAAAACATAATAAGCTGTACATTGAAAGTTGAAACCTATACAAACTATAGGATGCCAGGTCAACACATTAACCTGGCATCTGTCTACATGTTATCTAAATCACATTTGAACCATTGCATAAGACTGCAAGGTCGTCAAGGTTAGGGCTACGGGCTAAAGTGGAGTCTGAAGAGGTGACCCTTCAGATTGCGGTGGAAAATTGGAAGTGAGTCTGCAGCACTCACACGCTCACTGACCTATGGTAGAGCAGCTGGGGCTGCATCAGCTGGTACACCAGCTGGGTCATGTGATCTCTGGCGGCCACCACCTCCATAGGAGGGTCATACTTGTTCACTGATGACACCTGGGGGTCAAAAGGTCACACATCCAAGGTCATGGGGCCATTATGAAAAAGGAACGAGCGTGCATATTTAATCAGTTTTCATTTCAAACTGCATGCGTCACCTCAATAACGACTGAATTCAATTCAATGGGGATATATTGGCATGAGAAAACAAATTGTCGGGTGGAAACCTCATATGTCCAAAACTGTTAACTTTACAGTATTCCAATACAAAAGCATCAAAAGTAGCAGACAAGCTCAAAACGTGTCGCTTCGCACTGCGTTTCAAGCTACTTTTGTGTGACGCTGTAGAGTGATCAAGTAGGAAGTTACCGTACAAAAAAACACAAAAAGTTAAAATATGCAAATGAGGTTTCTGCCTGACAGCAACAACATATTTACATTGACGAAGCAAAATAAGTGTTTGGAAAGGTAACAGTAACCATGTCATTAACTGCTGTACTCGGTCTATACCAGTGGTTCTGAAACCTTTTCAGGTCAAGGACCCCCAATATTATTATTATTATTATTTAGCCGCGGACCCACATCTGAAATATCTTAAATCAAAAAATAGCCGATGTACAAGCTGTGAGCTTGGCCATTTTGAATAGCCTGTGGTTAAAATGATTGTGATGCTGATCAACTACTTTTGCTGGGGATCCCCTGGAACCTCCCCAAGAACCCCAGGGGGTCCCCGGACCCACTGGTCTAGACTAGTAACAGACAATATTTGCATATGCGTACGTACCTTCTCCTCAGCAGTGACTGCCTTCTGGTCTAGTTTGCTCAGGTGCTGCAGCAGAAAGATGATTGACAGTCTGTAATCCGGCTGATCCTACCAATTACACAAACAATAAAAACAACTATTTACAATTTAAGCAACTCAGCAGACGATGTAATCTAGAGTGATTTACAAGTGTGATGTTCATCAGAGTAAGCAGAGTAAACATGCACAAACAAATATAGTCACAAACGTGCCTGAGTGAACTGCAAAGAGAACAATGCTGTGCCTCAAAGAAGCTAAGATACCTGGTAAACAATGAACCTGCATCCGTCTAAACCAGGGGTGTCCACACATTTATGACGTGAGATCTACTTTCAAAATGACCAGCTCAACAAGATCTACCCACTGAAATAATAAGTGTACCATTGCTGAAAATAGTTTAAATATATAATGTACCTGGGGGGGCTTTGGAATAGGGAGAAATTATGACAGGCAGTTTCTGCTGTCAAAATATGTCCCCCCGTATTTAACTTAAACTTAAATGGCAGATATTGGCACGTCAAAAAAGCACTTTCACCTAGAAACTCCATTCACACTTTTTATAATTCAGCTTACTGTGGAGACACATGCTGGAACTTTTTACTTTGAAATGATTTGTAGTTTCTCAGTTATTTTACTTAAACGCCCAATGCATTCTCAATGGCAATTACACAAACTTTGGCATGCTACTAGTCCTACATTCTTACACCTATAGAAACCCCATTCAAACCTATTTAGGTTCATGTTACGGTGGACATGTTTGCCTGAAATGGAATCTTTGAAATGTTTCATAGTTTTAGAAATATATAGTGCAAGGACACTTCGACACCAACTCTGGGGGAGCCCGGGTTCGAACTGGCAACCTTGCAGTTACCATCCAGCCACTCTACCCCCTGAGCCACTGCCACCCTGTTTTGGTTTGGTTTTACTATAGTTTATGACAGAATGGAGAGAGAAAGCAAAATTCATTGACAAAGTACATTTGGAATTTGTCACCCATCCTAAACAAATGGCAAGTACAAGATAGATGGATTAGGTACAATATAACGATAAGGCATCACAATACATGGTTGACGATATTGGTTCATTCTTGGCGATATGATATGATTCAATAATTTAAAATCGATACAGTAACTATTGAGAGTAACTCTATTTAAGATAAATTGTATTATTATGGATATAAATAAGTAAACAGTGATTATCTGGCATATACATGGGAATTGTATGTGAACTCATTATGGACAAACTCACACCTTGACATGAACACAGAGATTAAACACATTTATCGATGGAAAAGTATTAATTAAAGCCCTCTCTCTTTTTTCTTCTTAAAACTGCTAAATACAATGCACAGGTACGAGTCGTACGATAATAAATTTTTTGCATTGCAAAACGATTCAAAGCCAAACGATATATATATATATATATATACATACACAAACTTTATTACAGGCTCATGGCCCACAGTATAAAAACAATACATCACATATACAAACTAGAAAAAGTGCCCTTCTGGGCACAGGTCTCCACCAGGAGGATAGGACTGTGTGAGATGTTTGGCAAAATGTTTAGTAGTAATAGAAACATGTTTGCCTTGTATGGCAATTGGATGATTTGAGGCATTTTGTTCCAATCAACCTGTTTTGCAAAAATCAACCTGTTGGTGGCGCTATAACAGGCCAATGTGAAAAGGGTGGGATATATTCCTCAGCCTAGTAAGAAAATGTGTGAAAGATTTCACGTAAATTGCATGGTGTGTTCATGATTTGAGGCTTTTGTTCAAAACGGGGCAATCTTGCAAACTGTGAAAGGCAATTATAGCCAATTAGGGTGGAATATGAAATATCGGACAGATCCGACTTGAGCACATGACCATAGAGATACTGTGTAACGATTTGTGAGATTTTTGGACAGAATCTGGAGGAGTAATATCCAAAAATGTGTTTTACAAAAGTCGGCCTCCTGGTGGCGCTATAAAAGGCAGATGCGGAAAATGCAGGTCAAAGGTTTGTCCTTGGCCTCTAGGGAGTGTGCATGCAACGTTTCACGCAGATCGGTGCAGTTTTAGGTAACAAATGTGAAAAGCTGCCTCATGGTGGCGCTATAACAGGCCGTTCTGGAAAATGCGGGGCAGAGGTTCATCGTTGGCATCTAGGGAGTGTGTGTGCAAAGTTTGGCATCGACCGGGTTAACGGTGCCGGAGATTAGCTGGTAACGGACGGACGGAAGGACACACGGACGGACACACACACACACGGACGGACACACACACGGACGGAGTGCAAAACATACTCTCTCACCATGCCTTCGGCCTGGTGGAGACAATAATAAAGAAATGTACCTTGGGGAGGTTCCAGGGGATCCCCAGCAAACAATATGGTATGTTATGTTGCTGTTTGCATATCAATGACATCCATGCATGCATGGATACAGTTACTGTATTGCTACACCTCTATACAATAATATTGGTGTGAGGTCAGTGTTTACCTGCACAGGGTTCCTCTGTAGATTGAGTTCTCGGAGTAGGAACAGATCATGGATGTGTGTGGCCTCCTTAATGTCGCTGATCTGAAAAATAAGCAAATACATCAATCTTTTGGACATAAACTAATAGGTGTCCACCCGACAAAACTGTTGCTTTTGTGTGACGCCGTGGTATGATCAAGTAGTAGGGCGTTAATGAACAAAAAGTTAAAATATGGAGATAAAGAGGTTTCTGCCCGACAATGATATGCCATTGAAAATCACATTGAGTTCTTTATTGGTCTCGAAGGCCACTGTTCTGCTGGGCGCTCCTTCTATGATTAAACTCACCATTAATGCACCAGATCTGGCAGCACTCCTACATTTAGGAGACTCCTGAATGCTTAACGCTTCATTCTCTCCTGCTGTGTCTTCTGAATTGTCATTCATCCTTGGAAATGTCCCTATTTTTCCCTATTTATTTTACAACTCAGCTCAGACACTTGTTACACAGCCCACCGATATGCAGGCAGGGCCATAAATGTTCATTTGCGCCTTTCGTTGGGTTTCACATGCAAATGACCTGAAGATATCGCTCTCTCCCTCTCCAGTCTCCCCACAGAAGTAAGAGGGACCTCCAACTATCTGGCCTTCAAATTCAACCTTAAGAGGTGGCTAAAAACAAACCAAATCTGTAATCATGAGTAATTATCAGCTATATTTTATCACTGATGTCATTTCTCACGTCACTCTGCGGTTGTTCTGTCCCCTGTACAATGTTTATATGTATGTACAGTATGTTTACCAGGGGGTGTACTTGTACATCAAGCTGCCTCACGCTACAGAAACAGGAGATAGGCTCCTGCCCTATGGGCCTCATGGCTCGGCAAGGCTACTTACAGTATGTTTGTATGGATAGTTTTATCATCATTTTTAAGAGCCTGCTCAAGGACTACAGATGTAAATTAGCTTCTGGCTAACTCTGGCCCATTTACATGGATGTGAAAACTGACATGTTGATTAATGAATCTTGTCAAATAAATAAATAAAATAAATAAAGTAGGGTAGGCAGATTGTTCTATGGCCCTAGCCTTGACAACCTTGCATGCTTATGCAAAGGCTAAAATGTAATTTACATAGCATGTTATGTACTGTAGACAGATGCCAGGTTTACTAGGTGACACAACCAGGTTTATTTGTTGACCTGGCATCGTATACAGTTGGGTGCCACCGATATTGTCCCTTATCATTTGACCCATTTAGGCCTGACCTCAAAATTTAAAAAAATCCTCCAGTTTTCTGAAATAAATATTTTCACGATTTTTCAAAAATAGCAGACCTACAAGCTCGTAGCGCGCCACTCGGTGGCGCGCTATGAGCTTGTAGATCTGCAATTTTTCAATAGCTAAATTATAACAATGTTTAAAACACCAAAAGGGGTTCCCGCCCAAAATGGGTTAACTGTCCTTTTGCACAGATCACGCAAACCTCAGCAAAAAGAAAAGGACAATATCGATGGCCTCCAACTGTAGTGTGTATAGTTTTAATGTAGACTACAGATTATAGATCTGTTTGACATTGTAATGTTTAGAGTGATGATAGGTTCATAGTTTACCTATGATCCTACAGTGGATTACTATTTCTATGCATTTGATGGATTACCTCGTGTTTACCTTGCTTACTGTAAGTCGCTGTTGATTAAGAGTGTTTGCTAAAATGCCTAGGTTGCAAGTGAAGGAAAGAACGAGTCACCAGATTGTTGTCCAGGTTGACGGAGCCCAGAAGGTAGAGGTTCTGGAGGCCAGACAGGCTGGAGATCTGGTTGGAGGAGAAGTCTACGACCTGCAGGCTCCTCAGAGAGGACACGCCATCCATGCTCTGCAGCTGGTTACCTTCCTGCACACACACACGCACCATTCAACAGTTTAACAGCGATTTTACTGCCATTTTTGCATGTTTTTACAATTCATTTTTAATCATAACCCACCAGGCTAAGTTTGACTCGGTTCCACAGATAAATATTGTGAAAATAGCCGAAGTACAAGCTCACCGCGAACGTAATATTTGCCAATTTGGTATTAAAAAGGTCTTAAGTCATTAAATTGTAACTTTAGAAATGTGCAGATACCATGTACAGTATATGCTTATATGTTGAGTGAACCACTGCCCTAAATGCCTAACCTCAACCTGAATCTCTTCCTAAATGTAGGCCAGGTCAATGGTCCTCACATTGCCTAGAAACAGACAAAAAAAATCTAATACTATACGTGTGGAAACATTTGGGCCTCACACGCATAGCAACAAGCACACACACACAGGATAGTGGTTAGGTTAGTGGGTATGCACGCCGTGACGCCGTGACACACACACACACACACACACACACACACACACACACACACACACACACACACACACACACACACACACACACACACACACACACACACACACACACACACACACACACACACACACACACACACACACACACACACCCTTCCAGCCCTCATCCACAATCTGCCGTCCTGCTAATCACCATCCCCTGCAGTGGTCCATCTGTAGGGGGCGCCACCTCCCCCCCTCCCCTCGCCCCCCAGTGCCAGGATGAGTGACAGGTCTGCTCCGCTGTGCTAAAAGCATGACAGGATGACGACTGACACGCCAGCAGCTGGCGAGACGCTAACGCAGCGCAGCACGCTAACCTGCTTAAAGGAACCCCCCCATTCACACTTTGTTCACCTCACCCCTTCACAGTGGTGGACAAAGTATAATACTCAAGTATCCAAAAGTACAAATTACAAAATCTTTCAAATAGGGAAAATAGCCGATCTACAAGCTCACATGTGTGTGAGCATGTAGATCGGCTTTTTCCCACCTATATTTGAAATAGGGCTTAAGTGGGTTAATTCATCATATTATTTCTGTACGTTTCGGGTGTGCCTTTGGTGAGTATCTTCCTATACATGTATAATGTATATCCCCCCCTCTCTCTCTCTCTCTCTTTCTCTATCAGCCCTGCCCTCCCCCTCCCTCTCAGACTACAGTACTTATCCGGGGGTCTCTATGCCAGGCTTGCCCCCCTCTGGTCCAAACAGGGAGCCTGGCAGAGGGCTGCTGGCAGCAGGGGAGGGAGGGAGGGATGGTGAGGTGAGCGCAGGGCACCGGGGGCCTGGTGTGATGGGCCGAGAGGGAGGCTTGCATGACAGGGCCATGCTGTTTGAGGAGGCGTGCGTGTGCGTGCGCGCGTGTGTATGTATGTGCATGTGTGTGTGTGTGTGTGTGTGTGTGTGTGTGTGTGTGTATGCATACACACCGACACCTCGGCTCCCAGAGGGAAGGTGCGCACGGGTTCAGACTGATGGATGCTGACTATGATTAAAGACTGATAAAAGCAACACATTGACATTCACACATGTAGAGATGGGAGGGAGAAGGAGAGGGAGGGAAGGGGGGAGAGAGAGAGAGAGAGAGAGAGAGAGAGAGAGAGAGAGAGCAAAGTGGGTCTGCTGCCGGACATTATGGTATCTCTGGAAAAGGAAAGTTTAGAATTAACTCCATGTAAAAACAAGAGCAGAGGAGAGGAACAGAGAGCTTGAGAGAGACTGATAGATGTATACAATACTGCCATGTCACTCTCTGAACACATGCCTGACAACACATGTAGAGTGCGGAGATTCAGCGATATTAGAGGGTGTGCGTTATCGTGATTACTGGCAGGACAGTGATGTGGTCAGGAATGAGTTCTGCAAGCATCACTGAAGTTAAAGAAAACAAAAAAACAGTTACCAATATAAGACATATAAAAGTGTAATCATGATGTGGGGCATTCCTCTCTCAAAATAACCTTTCTTCGAGTGGTATCTCTTTTATCCTAGTTATACACGAAGTCGGAGTCCTGTTTACTCAGCAGTACCCCAGACCCAACGTTGTGATGGCGGTGCACTAGACATTTTCCCAATTGAGAAGCAACACCTAACTGTTAGCTCAATCTGATTATAATCAAAATATTCAATGGGAGAAGAGGTGGAACTGCAGGCGGACCCGTGGAGTTATGACTAGGTCCTAGTCATAACTCCACGGGTCCGCCTGCAGTCACTAGTCACTAGGAAACCTGAGCAGCAGGCTTTAACGTTGAGCGCCTGTTTGCACTTCCGCATTTTGGACACCTACCGGGGAAACACCCCCGTCAGGTGATAAGAGAGCGCACACCTTGTGTGCAGTTCAGTTGGACAAGTCATAGAAAGCAATACACCATAACATAGTGATCTTATAGTGACATACGAGACAGAGGTGCTGGAGGGGCAGGTTGTCCAGGCCT
Source organism: Electrona antarctica (assembly GCF_951216825.1). Lineage (NCBI taxonomy): Eukaryota > Metazoa > Chordata > Actinopteri > Myctophiformes > Myctophidae > Electrona > Electrona antarctica. Next base: position 13,538,524 of record NC_136804.1, read on the forward strand.
GTGACACAGGAGATGTGGTTGTGAGCCAGGCTCAGATGTTTTAGACGGCAGCACCGCTGAAGCCCACTGATCTCACTGATCCTGTTGTCTGAGGAGCCAGGCCAGGCAGACCACATGTTAAAGAATCATACACCAGGAAAGAGAGAGACGAGGCAGTGAAAGGTCCTGAAAGATACATAACGTCAGTCTTACTAAGCATTTAAAGTATGAGGTATAAGGTACAGCAGCCTTGTGTTCATCATACAACAGAAAGATTGGGTATTGGGTAAGACTGACTTATGTATCTTTCAGAACCTTTCACTGCTTCGTCCCAACCATTACTCTATGGCTCTGGTCTCAGCCACCGCGGTGTATTTTTTGACATTCCGTTTCTCTCCAAAGTTGAATGTTGCCACTACTGTTGGAGCAGCCATTTAATTTGAATATAATTCTAGATTGTCTATTTTCACCATGCAACCAAGTGTATCATATGCCATTACGGTGCCATATAGTCAACTAACATTTCGACTAAAACTAGACTAAAACTTTTCACATGACTAAAATATGACTAAAGCTAAATTAAATGGTTCTTCAAAAGACTATGACTAAAGTTTAATCAAAATGGCTATCAAAGCTAACACTGGTGTCCAGTATAAGAATACTGTAGTATGATATAGTATAAAGTATAGGATAAGGATACAGTCCAGTTTGAGTTTGCTGAGAGATGAATAGGCTGATAAATCATTAATTTGCGTCACGTGGTTGTGGGAGAGATTGACCTCCTGTGAAAAAAAACAAAAACATTATACATACAATGTGAGATGAAATAATATAACATTCAAGAGAAAAAATATAAGAATACTCTGTTCCAAGTAAAAGGCGTTTAGCATTTGTATCAAAGTAATAGTATTACTCAAAGCTTTCAAAATGTGTCAAACTTGAAGTACGGTATAAACTAGGGCTTAAGTCAGGCGTGTCCAAACCTTTTTCAAAGGTGGCCGTATTTGAAAACACCTAAAGGGACAACTGCATAGTTGCTGTCTGGCAGAAACCGCTTATCTCCATGTTTTTACATCCAAAGGCTGCTCAAAATCTAATTTGAATATTCTACTGCCCTGGTGAAGATTCTTCAACTGTTACTGTGATGTCAAACAGCTGACAGTGTGAACAATAAATCCATTTTTATTACTGTACAGTAGTACAGTAGTATTTTAACGTGCAAAAAAGTGTTTTTTAATCAAGTTCATTGTCATCCAAGGGCAGCTAATCCTCCTGTACAAGTGGTTCCCAAACTTTTTCATGTCAAGGACCCCCAAAATGACACTAATTAGCCCGCGGACCCCCTTTTCAAAATATATGCCAGGGACCCCCATAAGAGATCTTTACAGCTCTAGCAGTGATTTTCAACCATTTTAATTTCAAGGACCCCAATTAATGGCATTTCTATCTCTGAGACCCCAGTTTACATTGTAAAATCAATGTTAATGTAACTCTGAGAGTGTACATATGTGTAAACTCTCTGAGTTACAGACCCATAAGGGTCCACTTGGTTCCAAACTATCATTTAGCTGGGGACCACCCTGGAACTCCCTCAAGGACCCGTAGGGGTCCCCGGACCCCACTTTGGGAAGCACTGATCTATAATTCACAGTGAGTGCAGATGGGTTGTCATGGAAAGTCCACGTCTATATTCTTGAGGGAATAGACCCTGGCGGCAGAGAGAGAACCCCCCCCCCCCCACCAATCAACTTCTCCTGTCAACTCAAGGTCCTCCAGACGTCACGTTACCTCCAGGTTCCTGGGCGCCTGGAATCCAAAGCAGTCTGAGATGTGGTTGTGAGAGGCGTCCAGCCTGACCAGATGAGGCATGTGGCTCACACAGGATAAATCTAGACACCACCACCACAACAGGATTAAAAAATATATATAATAAAAGAGCCCAAGTTAATCAAACTAATCTATTTAATCGATTATATGAAATCCATCTTAACGACGCTCTATACTTTCTTCACCCTGCACCAAAATACCTTCAGGAAAAATAGGCAATGAATCTACCAAAAAATAGCAGATGTAAAAGTGATTTTCATGAGAGATTTTAGATCAGCTATTTTCGGCGAAGGGATGCTGGGGTTCCAGTGGTTGATCAAATTATTTTCCAAAATACTGTAGCGAAAATACCAATTGTGAAGCTCACAACGCACTGTGATTTGACCCGTTGGGCTTAAGAATATTGATTCATAGATAGATAAAAACACAATTCTCTAAGAAAATAAAGCATAGCTGCAGCTGGAATAAAAAACAAAACAAAACAAAACAATTCTTCATATTTTATTTATCATTCAAATCTAAATACCCTGGAGGGCAACAATAAATAGTGCACGTCTTGGCATTCTGACTGTTATGTGGTTACAGGTAGTCGTAAATAATGGGCCTAAAATAGCAGCCGTCGTATAATAGGAAGCCTGACCTTACCTTTTATTTTGTTGTGTGACAGATCGAGCTTTCGGAGATGGACATAATTGCATAAAACGGAGATGTCGCTCAGATTTCGACCCTAAAGTGCAACGAAACAAATCCAATCTGTCACAAAATGAAATGGCAAAGGAGAATATAGCCATGCTTACAGTAAGAGCAAAACACTACTACAGAATTTTGAGAGCAAAATAGGTTCGTGCTTTTTATAGCAATGTATAATAACAAATATTATACTATTCTTACAAAACATAAAGCCAGATACAGTAGATAGTGTGTGTGTGTGACGTGTGTGTGTGTGTGTGTGTGTAAGTGACGGATGTTCTAAAGGCTCTTAGTTTGCTTATGATCCTTGATGACTATTGCTATGTATTTGATGTAGGCCTACAGTATTACCATGTGTTGTTTTTGCTTACTGTAAATCGATGGATTAAAGTTAAGAGCTTTTGCTAAATGCCTAAATTGTGTGTGCGTGCGTGTGTGTGTGTGTGTGTGCACGCGCCTGTGCGCATATGTGTGTGAGACTCTCTTACAGGCACAGACAGGACCTGGTACACATGCTGCAGTCCGGTACCAGAGAGACCCAGGTTGGCCAAACGGTTTGAAACCACCTCTGTGGTCAAAACGCCATCCTTCTGCTATAAAAGAAAAAACACACACACACACACACACGTAATATGCACAGACCCGCTGATTCTACACACCTTCTAAACAGTTTTCAGAAAAACCTATGCTGAAATATATTTCGCTGTCGGGCAGAAACCTCTTATCTTCAATTCTCCATATTTTAACTTTTTGTGCGTGTTTCTTTTTTTTTAACACACAAAAGCATCAAAAGTAGATCAAAACGCAGTGTGAAGCGAAACGTTTTGATTTTGTATATCTGCTACTGCTGCTTCTCTTCAATTTGACGCCTGAGAAGTAACCGTTTGACATATGAGGTTTCCACCCGACAGAGACGATGGTCTATATGTAGCTAAAATCTAAAATGACACACAAGCTTTACCGGTTTTAATGGGTTACAGTTATTGCAACATTGTGGGACTTTTATGGCAATAGAAGTACATATTAAATACATTAAAACGGCATGCCGGTCAGTCTGCAGTGGTGGAAGAAGTGAAAGATTTATACTGTTAAAAAAAAAAGAAGAAAAAAAAAACTGCCTAGTAATGATGATGTTCACTGGTAAGCGTCCACAGTCCGAGAGACAGACCAAGTAAAAAAATAAATAAGGTACCAATTATATGAAGATATAGGTTGAAAATGGGTGCAGTCATCCTTAAAGAAAGATTTAGCAGATCTACAAGCTCACAACATGTCACATACATTTCAGTATAAAATAGGGCTTCAGACAAGTGTTTTGTATATAATGTACGCTATCCAATGCAATTCATTCCAGTCCACTTTAATTAAATAGCACATTTTACAACATCAAGTTACCAAATGCTGCACAGAAAGTATAAAAAGCTAAAACTACATAAGCCAAAAACACAAAAAACACAGCAAAAACAGTAAAATAAGAAACAAAATAAACATCACTATGGCTCCGGATCATGGATTGAGGCTCTACAACTTGCATCATGCTCACAACGTACTTTGACGGATCTACAGAGTACCAAAGTCCTGACGTCACTCCCACTACCCCTAGGTCACGGCGTAATGTTTTTTGCAGTGGTTCCCTGAGTGGGGTCTGGGGACCCCTAGGGGTCCTTGAGGGAGTTCCAGGGGGTCCCCAGCCAAATGATAGTTTGGAACCAACAACCAAATTGAGCCTTATGGTTCTGTAACTCTGAGAGTGTGCAAATGGAACTAAATGGACCCCAACGGGTCCATTTGCACACTCAGAGTTAAATTAACTTTGATTTTACAATATAAATTGGGGTCTCAGACTCAGAAATGACATTACACAGGTTGAGAATCACTGCTAGAGCCGTAAAAACCTTCTCTTAGGGGGGTCCCTTTCTGGCATATCTCTTCAAATGGGGATCCACAGGCTAATTAGTTCAATTTGGGGGTCCTTGACATGAAAGTTTGGGAAGCGTCGCAGTCCCGCCCCCGACGAGCGGCCCGGAAGACAAATTTCCAATTTATTTTTCCCATAGACATTTCAGAAAGTATTTATTTAAACTAAAGACCTTTACGCCTCGTACAAAGCCAACTCGGATCGTGACAACTCATGACAACAAACACAATTTCTTGGGCTGAACAAATAATGATTTGTTCGTCCCAAAAAATTGTGCTTATTGTCATGATTTGTCACCATCCGAGTTGGTTTTGTCCGAGGCTTAAAAGATATTTAAATAAATACTTTCTTAACCGTCTCAGGGGGAAAAAATGAATGGGAAATTCTCTTCTGGCCCGTTTGTCAGGGGGGACTGCGACGCTCTATAGGCGTCATACAAGAACTGTGTTCCAGGGGTTTAGCACCCTGTGATGTCAGACTTCGGTGCTCTATGCTGGCATTACAATATCTCGATTTATAACACAACCAGTTGCAACTTTACCTCCACACATCTTCTGTGCAAGGTTACCTGCTTTATCTGTCGCATAAAGAGTAAACAAGGTAGGTTTAGGAAGTATTAAAGGGATATTTCACTTTCAAACATGTTTGGGTCATATTAACATCTATTCAGACTTGTGTGTCACTCCAGACAGATTTTAAATTGCTTAATTCACTAGATATTTTATCAGACACGCCCCCTTCCCTTTTGATTGTTATATTGTTTTGGGGGGGGAAATGTATATTTTTTTGTTTTGGTTTGTGTGTGTTTGTAGATTTATGCAGAGGTTTAATTTTTTTTAATAATAGATAGCATCTGCATATATGTAGACAGATGCCAGGTTCATTTGTTGACCGGTGGCCGAACGGATAGCGGAGCGGTCTTGATACCGGAAGGTCGCCAGTTCGAATCAGCGGTCCCACACGTTACAATTACCACCGCTGAAGTGCCCTTGAACAAGGCATTGAACCACTACGATGAAATGTGTTCTATGAGCAGGGCCTGGCTGGAAACAAGTTCTTGAGCTTAGCCCAGATACCCTGGGTAAATATAGTAATCATTTCATTTCATCCTAGTGTGTATACTGTAGTTTCAATGTACAGATTGATATTTTTATATTATAACTTTTAGACTGAGAGGTTCTTGGTTTAGGCCTACCTTATGATCCTAGATTACCTACAGTATGCATTTGATTGATGCATTACCTTGTGTTTGTTTACCTTGCTTACTGTAAACTGTGGATTAAGAGGGTCTGCTAAATGCCTATTATAGGTGTACCCTGCATGTTGTGGCCTACCCTTTCCCCTTCATAGAAATGTAGGAGTCAAAAGTGCAATATCCGTCTTTGAAATGTAACGGTGGATTCAAAGATGTATCCAAAAACATTATTTAAGTAGGGTAAACTCGAGTAGGCCTAGGACACTCAAAAGATAATGTGTAGCCTACCGGTACTCAAGTAAATGTAGCCCCCCCACACCGGATCCCTTGATTCCCTGCCATTATTTGCTACAATGAGAACATTACCTAGGATAAGTCATCATTGACCAGGGGAAATAGCTCTAGTCCATAGCCTTATTAAAGCCCAAGGTTTAACGGGTTTGTCCCAAGGAGTTCCCGGCCGGTGTGGTTTGTTAAGGAGAAGTTAAGGCGACGATAGACCAGGGGATAAATAGACCACTACACAGCTGCACAACACGCACATTAGCATTGGTGCTGATCAGGCACTGCAATCAATCAACCAATCAATCACCCGGTGCTGCCCTGTACAGCTAATGACGTTATGCGGTGATTTATCACGTATATAAAGGGCGGAATGATACTTGATAGTGAATCTACTATAGCCTATATTTACCTCCATGATGCGTTATTTATCCTCTTCTTCTCAGTCTTTCTTCCCCCACGTCTCGATCAGCAGAATGAGCGGCAGGTGTGTGTTCGTTTGCGGTTGCTTTGATCACACGCAGGTTTGCCAGTCTGGTTGTTGGCTATCCTCCCCTGGGGAACAGGGGAAGGGTTATTTCTTATTGTAGGGCAGGCTAATGTTGCCAACGTCGAGGACACGTTTATTATTCTTAGGAAGCAAGCACTGCAGGACTCTATAGTTTAAAGTGGAGATAAACAACAGGAGGTTCGAGGCTAACTATAAAAGCTACATAACATTTTAGTTTGGGTTTTGACTGAGCGTCCTCTCTGGTGCTAGGCAACGACAAGACTGGATGTTGTGGGGGATTGTGGGCTTTGTAGTTATTTTTTTTCCTGATCATGCATGACATTATTTTGAAAACTGTGTGTGTGGGGGGGATTATTGTTTTATTATTGTAAGTTTATCAAGCGGGTCCTTAAAACTACAAAAAATATATTGAGAAACATTGCAGTATAGGGCAGACAAGCCTGACAGAGTTTTAATTTCGTTTCACTTCATTATTCCAGGAAATATATTATTTTAATGGTAGCGAATCGCGATTCAGGGCTGAGGATAAAAAAGTGACTTTACACCACTGAGTTTATGTGACCAATGTAAATTATTACATTTAAATATTACCAAACAAATATGAAACATATCAGACGGTCTACATTTCCCAAGAGGAAATGCACATCTATTCCGTCTGACCAGAAGCAGCCTGGATAAACCGTATCCCCACAGGACATTAAAAATCAATATCCAGACGGGGAAATATCAAAAGCAGAGGCATATAGATTTCCCCCTGGCTGGCTGGCAAATCAAACTAGAGTCTATGAAAATCCAACAACAAAGAAAACATATACAGTACTGCAACGATGAAGAAGTACTCACATTTTGTACTTCTTTTATGCAGAATGTCCCATTCATTTCACCAGTCAACATGTGTAAAATGTAATGTACGTTACCAAAGGAAAAAAATGCCTCTGAGATGTAGTGGAGTAGAAGTACAAGCATTGAAAATTGGAAATACTCCAGTACAGTAAGATCATACCTCAAAATAACCCCTTAAGTACAGTACTTGAGTACATTTACAGTAGTTACTTTCCGCCCACTGCAGTACTGTATATTGGCAGCATCGTGCAAAAGATATCAACTCCAGACAACACTGGTATGAGTGACTGTTTTTATTATTTCAGCAAGATAGTGTTTACATTGGCAAATCATCAGTCTTCAATTCTAGGTAGGACAGATGCAAAGCTTGGTTATTTGCGAATATGGTCGAATCAGCTTCACACAATTGTTTTCATGTGATATACAATAAATCAAAAACACCCATATATAGATAACACTTATAGTTCACCCAACAAATTACTTATTTTCTATTCAACACCCCATGAAGCCTTGAATTCATGGATAATGTTTTTTAGTTTTCGTCCCATTCCTGAGCCAGAAAGATGCTACTGCACAAGTCTGCCGTTCATCTATTAGCTCAGGAATGCACCCAAAACGCACAGGGTGCATACATTGGTTAGACATACCAACAGTCATTAGTCAGACAAACCTGTGCTGCGGGTTACAACTCACCCGTACTGCGGGTTAAAGATCACCCGTGCTGCAGGTTAAAAATCACCCGTGGCTCCAGACATGCGTGGCGGGCTAAAACTAATCCATGCTGCGGGTTAAAAATCACCCGTGAGTTCCTGTGAGTTTAGGTTAGGGTTTGAGGAGGGTGTCGGACAAATGGTGTGTCTCAGGAATGCACCCGACCGGCAGAAAGATGCTAATGTCTCCGCTAAGAGACTCCACAAGTCTGCCGGTCATCAAATTATTATCTTAGGAATGCGATCAATTCAAGGCTCAATGGGGTGTGTACAGTAATTGATAGAACATAAGACATTTTTGGGGTGAGCTACTCATTTAAACATTTTGTTTATGTGCAAAATAAAACATGTCTATAACAAACAAAGCAGATAAATACACTTAGTACACCTGCAGAGCACTTGCTGATTTTATAAACCAGTACATACGCATACTTTGTTACATAAATGGAGTGTTTAAAGGTGCTGTGAATGATCTTTTATCTTGGTTAAAACAAAAAAAAGGTTATTGTTCAAAAGTTAAACCTCTATATTCTTAATAGTAATCGTTGCTATCGTGCGTTTGTTCAGTAACAAGGGTGTGTCACCGTCCCTCCAGCTCTTTAGTAAAGAGAGAATACCTTTTCGGGTGGGTTACACATTTCATCCAGTCAAGAGAGAGAATTCAACGAAGATCGTTCATCAACCTTTTTTGTTGTTTTTGTTTCCAATTACACTTCTTTATCATGTATGAGTTCTCTCTCCTGATTTAATTAAACCGGTATCGCAAACACTATTGGACCTATTACTATGTGAATATAGAACTATTCGACACATTTTATTTTAACAAAACAAATTTATTGTAACTCACACCACCTTTAAAGCTCAATTTCAACTTCATCACGCTCGCAGCAGCACCAGTCGTGTGAGGAATACAAATGAGGCATTTATCGTCCCGATGTGCTTACGTGACTTTATATAATATTGTCTGTCGGGTGGAAACCTCATACTGTATGTCCCAAAACTGTTACTTTTCAGGATTCAAATAAAAGAAAACAGTTAAAGTAGCAGATACACAAGCTCAAAATGTGTCGCTTGCGGATCTGCTACTTTTGATGCTTTTGTGTGACGCTGTAGTATGATCAAGTAGGGCATTAATTCGTAAATGTTTTTGCCCAGGCCAAAGTCTACTCTCCAAACACTGCTGATTCACCGTGCCTTATTGCCTGTCATCACAATTCTTGTTATATTCCAAAATCATATCTGCCTACCCTACAGTAAGTCATCTCTTTTGACTTAGGCAGATCGTTTGTAGGCAATAAAGCACAATGAAGCAGCAGTACGTGTTAGGAGAGTAGAGTTAGGAAGATATAAAAAAAAATACATAAAAATATAAAAAAATAACTCCTCCATCCATGAGCACTACCAGAGGAGCTGCATCGAACAGCTGAGCTAGCAGATTCCAGACTCTTAGACTAAAGCGTACACCTCAGAGCGCTGGTCGGCCCAGCGAGAGAGAGAGGGGAGGTTTTCGGCATTGATCCCTCCAAGCGCCCCCGGCTGTTGTCATTATGATGGATGGTTCCGGGGGCCTCACCAGGGACCGGGCCGGGGCCGGGGTCTTCCTCCCGTATTGACAAGCCTCTCGTTTCCACCTCTCCTTCTCTCGTTAAGTACTTCTCTCTGGAGTTAATGAACTAAAGAACACGCAGGGGCAATGCGGGGATGGAAATGATTTGTGACTTATCTGTTTGTGTGTGCGTGCGTGCACACAGCCACGCGCAGTCGCGCACACGGGTGTGTGTATGTGTGTTGCGCCTGCGTTACATTTTTGTGGAGCTCAAATTAAAGTTTTCAGCACTTGTAGTGCCGTGCGGTGAGTAAGTGATTTACAAATGCGTCAATTTAGTGGAGCTTGTATGACAAATGATGTGTTTTGCAAAATGTCTTTCCTCCACCACCACACATGCAAGCGTCACATTTACATTCTTTCTCTATGTGTGCCTTGGCTTTGGAGGTTAAACTCTTAATATGAGCTCATGTTTTACAGTGTATTTTAAACAATATCTCGTTGCTGTCGGGGGAGAAACCTCTTATGTCCATAGTCTGTGTTTTTTCGTAAATTAACGCCCTACTTGATCATACTGCAGTGTCACACACACACACACACACACACACACACACACACACACACAAAGGCCAGAGTCAAGAGTAGCAGATCCACAAGCTCGACATTTGAGCTTTTACGACTGCTATTTTGGAAACATTGAGGTTTCCACGAAGATAATATTTACTTACAATTCTGTCCGTCCCTTAAATCCTTATGACACTACGTGTTCTATCAAATCCAAAATAGTCAACAACATGACTGCCCCCAAGCAAAAAATAAATAAAATAAAAATCCTAATCCTGGCAGGGACAGACCCCTAAATGATGGCAGCAGGCACACGAGGTATAGGCCTCGTTCAGACATTTTAATGATTATATGGCATCTGTCATTGCAAAGGGGGAAGAGTGGGGCCCACGGGGGTGGGGTGGGGGGACTGCCAGGGGCCCACGGGGGGGCTGCCAGGGGACCACATGGAACACAGAGAAATGGAGAGGAGCAGTTTAATTGGGAGATGAGATGAGAGTGAGACCCGAACCAGCTAGGGCCAACGTTCCAAAACTATCACCTGAACCAGCTAGGGCCAACGTTCCAAAACTATCACCTGAACCAGCTAGGGCCAACGTTCCAAAACCATCACCTGAACCAGCTAGGGCCAACGTTCCAAAACTATCACCTGAACCAGCTAGGGCCAACGTTCCAAAACTATCACCTGAACCAGCTAGGGCCAGCGTTCCAAAACTATCACCTGAACCAGCTAGGGCCAACGTTCCAAAACTATCACCTGAACCAGCTAGGGCCAACGTTCCAAAACTATCACCTGAACCAGCTAGGGCCAACGTTCCAAAACTATCACCTGAACCAGCTAGGGCCAACGTTCCAAAACTATCACCTGAACCAGCTAGGGCCAACGTTCCAAAACTATCACCCGAACCAGCTAGGGCCAACGTTCCAAAACTATCACCCGAACCAGCTAGGGCCAACGTTCCAAAACTATCACCTGACTTATCTGGAGCAGTGGTTCTCAAAGCTTTGTTTCTTCACATGGAACAAAATGTACCATTTGGTTCCATTTGTACAGACCTGATAAGGGTCCATTTGGGACACTGTGTCAAGGCCCAATTAGAGAACCACTGATCTAGCGTAGAACCCATGTTTTCCCATGAGGATATTTAGTGTGGAGGGAAACCTGCAGACACGTTCTCCCTAAATGTTTGGAAACTTTTTTTAAACACAAATATTCTCTTCTGGTGCGGGGGTCCATGGCACAACATATTTTCAGATTGGTGATCCGCAGACATTACATAAATCTGGGGGTCCTTGACATGAAAGAAACTGCTGCAGGACACTCACAGGCCCCATTTTCACCAGAAGAACTGGTTCCGTTCTAGATTTTTGGAACCTTGGTGCTTTCATGGAACTGGCGGTCATTTTCAGTGGAAACACTCTGAACTGCTTCACAAGTAGGCGGGGAAAAAATAACCGAACCGGTTCAACCTCGGTGGAAAAGGGGCCACATTTCAGACTGTCCCCAGTTCAAATTATGATCATTTTGGGGTGGTTGCGGCCTGAAAAGGGTGAGAACCATTGCTCCACATCCAGACGGTCGGGCAGACAGGCTTGTGCCGTTCACACAGTGGTGATCTTCTTGTCCTTGGTGGCCTGTTTGATGGCCGCCTGCTCACAGATGATCTCCTTGAGCCTCTGAAGCCGGACGTTCTGGGTGCCCAGGTCTCCCACACCGGTCTGGCTGCGCTGCAGCAGCGACAGGGCGTTTATGTACTCCAGCTCGGTGTAGCGCACGCCCTGGTCCACCACCAGGTTCAACAGCTCGTCCGCTGTGTTATAGAGCATCTCATAGTACTGTCTGTTAGAGAGGAGAGAGGGAGAGGAGTCTATTATTTCCAATGGAAGAGTGAACTTGAACACTGCTGCTGAACCATTCTTTAGCCCCATATGGTCACCGAACTAAATATTGGACCTGATGTCACAAGCCACACAATCTTCTATTTTCTTTTTAAATTGCTTTTTTCAGAGATAAATCAGGAGAAAATCTACTCTCGCAGGACCACAACACCAGTAAGCACAGAATGTTTGCGAGCTCTGCCGTCAGACGGCGGTCGCCCACTTAGGAGACCATTTGTAGGATTTGTACCATTTGGACAACTTTAATTGGTATAACAGGTATAACAACCGCACCAGTCTAGTCTTTCTAAATGAACCATCTTTGGTATAGTAGTGAGTGACAGGCATCAAAGGAGTAAAGGCCGTCAGGCCGAAGAGGGGAAGACATGGAGTGAAAGGAAAACAGAAATCAACTATACACAGACATAAGGTGCACAAATGTGGTCCACAGAGGAGAGGAGGAGTGGTTGATATTAAAGTTAACTGGAGGAGTGGGGAGGAGGAGAGACTGAGAAAGTAGCTCAGTTTAGTTATTCCACTTTGTTTCCCATTCTGCTCCTCAGTGACATGAAGCAGAGCCTCAGCAAACAGAGTGGAAACATTAACAACTGTTCCTGTCATTTCCCATTCTCCTGAAGGGGGTGCTGGAGGGACCCCCACCCCCTCTGGAGGCAAAACACATCCTGTGTCCACAAACTGCTGAGACACTTCTAATGAAACAGTGGCTGGATGCAACCCAAACACAGACTGCTCAGGGGGGTGTGTGTGTGTGTGTGTTCTGAATTAATGGATCTTTCTTTATCCAGGAACCACCACAATTCGGAGCACTTGGAGAACAGAGCGAGAGAGAGAGAGAGAGACGGACATGAAGTGCATCCTGAATGAAGGGACGATCGAGAGTAAACAGGTCGAGAGAACACTGGTATGGTTTGCATGGTCAGTGGTTCTCAACCTGTGGGTCCGGGACCTCATATGATTTTGTAGGAGGCCCCAGGTGACAGTAAAGTGACAATTTAAGGACCTTTAATGCATTCCCTGCTAGGTATTAATCAATTAATTAATTAATTGATTAAAAGAGAAACACAGTTGCAATTCAGCAGGAATGAAAGCCATCCATAGACTAATGGAATAGATAGAATAATGAAGCACTATACAATAGTCCTAGTATTGTCATATCTGACAATATCAGAGCGTTGTGTACAGAGAGATTAAGGTGGAAATAGTTCTCGCGTTTAAGTGTTTGCTTGTAAAATCCAACCACACAGCACCTCTGAGCTGTGTGTGTGCATGCGTGTGTGTGTGTGTGTGTGTGTGTGTGTGTGTGCGTGTGTGTGTGTGTAGTCCCCCGGTGTGCGTGGGAGCACAGACAGTAGTGTTTATCAAGTCGGGTGGTGGCCTCGCTGTGTGTGTGTATGCCCTTGGCAACAGCTCTGTAGTCTGCTAGACAGACCAAGGTCAGTGTGTTCTGAAGCCCCCTGAATCCAAACCAGAGGAGTCCGGGTTCTCACATCGTCCATGTCGGCTGGTAAACCACTTATGTCCCCCCCCAAAAAAACTATTTTATTATCATTTTAACCCATTTAAACCTCTGGCCGATTCCACAAATGCCTTCAAAAATCAGTAGTTGTCAAACTTTCTTGTGCCAAGGACTACCTAAAAATATATGTATTTGGCCGAGGACAACCCCCCATCTGAAAATGTATTGTGCCAGCGACCCCCCAGAAACGCTGTGCATAATGAAGTAATGTGCATTACTTCATTTACAAAAGAAGAAACATTTGACACAAGATGACATATTTGGAGATAGGTGGTTTTCTAGCCAGACGGCGACGATATGTGGCATCATTAAAAATACACGCCCGACGCCCGTGTTCGTGTCTTTGTGCCATGTTCAACATCAACCGTCCATCTGGGGAGTGTGTGTGTGTGTGTGTGTGTGTGTGTGTGTAATGTAGCCTACTTGTATTACTTGTTGTGAGGACCAAATGTGCTCCTACACAAGTGCGGTATCATTTCAGAATTTATTATGAGGACCATTTTCCTGGCCCTCACAAGAAAGAAAATTGGCGTTTTGGTTACATTAATTTTGTTTACATTTTATTAACACAATTATTGACATTACAGGAAGTAAAGTCAAAGGTAAATGCTTAAAGGGTAACACCCCCCAGGGGTTTATTTCCATTGTGACCCATTGTACTCAATTCATCAGTAAAGTTATATGTTTAAGATCACAGCATATTTGTCCCTTTGTCGCCTTTTATACAGTATCTGTTGTTCACACGGTCATTGGCGTCATCAAGTGTGCGTCCGTAGTGATGTGTGTCGGGGGCGTGGCGGGCGGCGGAGGAGATGAAAAACAACAACAATCCAGCATGGAGTCTCAACCGCGAGGCCTTTTGGACCTAGGCATTATTTATATCTTATGCATTGGAAACAATGGAAACGGACTAGAGGAAGAGTTTGCCGCTTTGTAGCTTTTGCAGCAGCTACAAACGCTGAATTGTCGCTGGTTTCCATTGACAATGAATGGTAGACTATATCTTTGCATCTGTCCGTGTGAACGCACCATTAGGATTAGGCATTTAGAGGTTACGTTAGAGGTACCAGTGCAACTGTACGAGTGCCAAGGAGGCATTGGGTCCCATTGTATGAGTCTTTGGTATGACCCGGCCGGGGATTGAACCCCGACCTCCCAGTCTCAGGACGGACACTAACCGCAACCGTGTGTGTATGTGTGTGTGATATACGTGATAGGCGTTTAAGTTAAATACGGGGGGGACATATTTTGACAGCAGAAACTGCCTGTCATAATTTCTCCCTATTCCAAAGCCCCCCCAGGTACATTATATATTTAAACAATGGTACACTTATTTTTTCAGTGGGTAGATCTTGTTGAGCAGGTCATTTTGAAAGTAGATCTCACAAATGATTTACGATCGTCGGGTGCGCGGCGGCTCACCATGGACAGCTCTCGAACCTTTGGAGATACGGCGCTTTGAAAATCGGGTTATAATGGAGGCTCAACGGAGCTGGATTTAGAAATCGCAACGCTGGTGGTGAAGGAGGAGGTGGATACTACCCGGAGCAATGCTAAGGTAAACAAACGGTCGGCGCGTTCATATATGAATCTCATGTGGAGCTGACTATCATCACCTGGATCTTCATATATGGACATCACAACACTCACCTCATCAAACTCTGGATAGCCATAAGGTTCTCGCCTTATTGGTATAATTGTCTATTCAAAGACGTGATTTGTGCCATGCATTGTGTGCGATTCCATCCGCTCGTTCGGATGGAATCACTCCATTGCGCAGAAAATAATTAATGGATTATAATAATATAAAATTCCCCATAATCATTAACATCACATATGGTTTTATTGAAAGGCTAGATGGTTAGGAAGCAACGGGTGTCAACTCATTTCCAATGTTATTTCGCCTCTCGTACAAGTCTGTTTAATTAATCCGAAGTTTACTTTTCGCTTGATACCCTGTAGAGACAATAAAATCAAATCAAGGCTGGAGAGTATCAAACTAAAGTCGGGTTGTACAATGTTAAATAATACATTTTCTCTGCCCTTAATAAGGAGAGCCTGTGTGCGTGTCTCATACGTGCTGCTGCTGATGTCTGACTATCTATATCAGTAAAGGCAGAACCCCCCCAAATATCTAAATGAAATGGAATTCATTAAATCACTTTGTCTCTTAAGATGTTGCTATCCCCACAAGAATAGTGCGTGAGTGTGTGTGTGTGTGTGTGTGTGTGTGTATGTGTGTGCGTGCGTGCGTGTGTCCTCAAGTCACCCTCTCTCTCATGCAGGGTAGCACTCCGTTTTTCTTCAAAGCGAACTGAGTGGAGTTTCTCCAAAGGCAGACGGACATGTTATTATTGCTTTGTCTTTGTACTGTGTGTGTGCGTGCATGGACGCACACACGCACACGCACCTGTTTGGATTATACCTGTGAGGACATCAGAAGTTTAATGCCATTTCTACGACTTTTTGCCATCTATCTATAAATGCACCATGTCTCTGTGTGTACGACTGAAATCCACGTAACTCGAGAACCGTTCGCCCCACCGACCGTCAAATTCGACACACGCGTTCCACACCACCACAGGGAGTGCAGTGCCCGGCCTTGAGTTGGTCGGACCCACGGTTGTCTAGAACTGCCACAAAAGGCGTCTGCCCAGGGCCCAAATTAGCCAATTGGTCACACCTGATCAGCCATAGATATCCATATATGGAGCTGGCCTGGTCATTTTTAATGTCTGAGTTCAATTGTGTGCCAGTGTCATCATTGCACCCAAAATAAAAGAGCTACAAGGAAAGCCGACAACGCGTCACAGATCTTTTTTCTATCTCATGTGCCTATGGGAACACCAATATAAAAAGTTTTAGCCTTTCATTCCTGCTGAATTGCAACTGTGTGGTTCCCTCCTGTGAGGACAAGGTCTGTCTCATAATTTTGCATAGCCTGGTAAACCAGCCATCTACTTAAGCCCAGTAGTATTAGGCCTAGCCTAGATGTACTTTACTCGACCACTGGTTTTACATTTAAACCAGTCTTTGTGTGATCCGACTTCTAGACAAAGGGAGTGATTTAAGTATTGTGTCCATCAAAGCTTTGTTGGAAGTAAGGAGAGACGTTGTTAACAGCCTAGAAAAGCCCTCTATAGGGAATGCAAGGCTGATGTCACAGTAGGCTGTCACGCCTACCGGCGCCATTGTGATTGTGATGGCCTACAAGCCCTACTACATATTAGATCTGCATCAAGTGTATAAAGTTGGTGTTTGAGTGTTTAGTGCACGGTGCTAGAGCTCTTTCAGTTCGCCAAAATGGGATTTATTAAGCCTACTTGAGTAGCCTACTGTTGTGTGAAATACAACAAGTAGGCTTCTCACCATAAACAAGGTCAGAATAATGAGGGAGGAAGCAGAAACCTCACACAGGCACGTATCTTTGGCAGTGATGGAACACGTACTCACATTTTGCACTAAATAAAAGTAACAATACCACAATTTAGAAATGCTCTGCTACAAATAAAAGTCTGGTATGATATAGATGTATATCTCCCTGCTCATAAATGGTTCTCTGCCAATGTGCTGAGCAGGATAATGAACAGTATAAGCAGAGCCTGAACACCAATATCAATTATAATATTCACACTTGTATTTACATTTTATAAATAAAATGTTCTCAAGCTACAGTGGTAAGCAGCAAGTTTTTTCTCTTTCAATATAAAACGTAGTCTATCTGATTGATTCGTCTCGGCGAGCCGGCTGAGCCACACTGACTGTCTTCTTTCAAATGATAACAGAGTTTTAATGAGACCCGTGAGGGGAAAAAAAGATCTGAGCTCAAGTTTCTGGAGGCAAAGATGGAAAACATGGCAGCGGAGACAGATTTTAAATATGTATACACAAAGAGTGAGAAGTATCACATTTCCCCCTTTCCCCTGACAAGGATGCTGCTGAGGAAGAATTGTGGTAGAATGATATTTGTTCATATCTAACCTTTATAACTTCACTGTAAGTACCATATGATATGAAATCATATTCTGTAAATTGCAGGAGCCACGACATCTCCGCTAGGCCTGATAGTACGGAGCCCCTGAAGGGACAAAGGCTGAATGACATCCCCACCTTGAAAAGGCTGCAGTGAGATGTGTTCTCTGTTGATAACTGTGTTTGTTTCACTTCTGTTCCCTGTCACTTTACGCTCTCTTTGTAGGCGTGCTTTTCTGTCACTCTCCTCCCTCTACCTCCCTTCATCCCTCTCTCTCCCTCCCGTCTCTCTTCTACTCGACTTATTTTTTGGCTGTTCTTTCCGAATATCGTCTCTTTCGGGTGGAAACCTCATATGTTCCATAACTTTTCAGAGAGAGAGCGAGAGACTCAAGCTGAGAACAATGCAACACTTCACCAGCCAGGTGCTAGGAAAGACATTTGCCAAATCGTGTGCACAGTACGCACGCACGCGCGCACGCGCACGCACACACGCACACACACACACACACACACACACACACACACACACACACACACACACACACACACACACACACACACACACACACACACACACACACACACACACACACACACACACACACACACACACTCTGCTCCAATCTAAACTCCCAGTTGCAGGGGCACTGCATCCATAACCTAAAAGGTGTGTGTGTGTGTGTGTCTGCATGCACGCGCGCACGTGTATGAGGTCCTGAGTGTGTGCATATGAGAGACATGCACCATCACGCAGTTCTCTATTAAATGATAATTAGCTGACAGCGCTCCTATCCTCTCATATACAAAGAATATGAAGTGAATTTATGAGGCGTGTCTGAGACGGAGGAGATGTATGTGAAGACACTCTGAGAATGAGAGATGGATGGATGAAAAGGACTGAGAGAAAGATAGCTGAATGGACAGACATGGTGGGAGAGGAGAGATGGATTGATAGGAGGGAGAGAGAGAGAGAGAGAGAGAGAGAGGGAGAGAGAGAGGGAGGAGGAGAGGGAAAGACAAGAATCAGCACAATTCTTTTCCCCTCATTTCAGCGTGTACAATATTAAGGCCATTACAGGCTGCCTCTGTCAGCACATTTAGAACAACACATTAGTTAGAGGAGGAGAGGAAAGGATGGCACAGGAGGGGATGAGCAGGGATGAGAGGAGGGGAGGAGAGGAGAGGAGGAGCCTTGACGATCATGCAGTCTTATGCAAAGGTTAACATGCAATTTAGAGAGCATGTCATGTAGACACAGTGCCAGGTCCAGTTGTTGACCTGGCATCCTGTAGTCTGTATAGTTTCAATGTATGGAGATTAGAATGTTTAGACCTATTACCTATTATATGATGATCCTATTATATTACTATTTATATGCTTTTGATGTACCTCGTGTTTACATTGCTTACTGTAAGTCACTCTGCATTAAGTCTCTCCAGATGATTCCCTCCATCAGGCGTAAACAGTGGATGGTTGCTGCGGTAACAACGGGGGATGCAGAGGTTCCTCTCTCACGATCTCTTCGCCTCTCCCTTCTCAACCTCCTCCTTCTGTCCTACTCAATCCCTCTCTTCTGTTCTTTCTGATTTCATTATCCTCTGTCTGTCTGTCTGTCTGTCTGTATTTTCTTTAAACCCACAATTTTTGTAACCATTTTTTCCACCCAGTGTCATTGTTTAAAAAATAATAATGGGTGAACTACTCCTTTCAACTGCTGATGAACTTCACATATCACATAAATTGGTGGTTCTCAAAAGCCGAATAAAATTGCCCAAAATATAACGAAACGTGCGTCGTCCCACATTTGAGTGGCAGCGAAGATGCACGATGGAATGTTCAGATACGAGATGCCCGACAGACATCGACGTACAAACAGGTTGATGTTTCCACCATCCACGATCCCACGGGTGAGATTACATACAGTAGCAACAGAGACAGAGAGACAGTCAACTGAGTTTATGTGACTGCGGTCTGCCATGTCCTGCAGTCCATTTGGGGTCAGTATTCAGTGTAATAAATGCTTATAGACGATAAGTTGTAAATGTGTAGAATCTACGGACCACGGCTGTCCGACGCGATACTGTCACATGAAATGCTGACGCCTGTGATTCTGAAACGCCATGTCATGTAAAAGCATGTGACAGAGGTGGCTTTGTTTGGTTCTCTGTACGACAATTTAAAATAAAGCAAAGCCGGCATTAATGATGGCTCTACTTTATGCCACCATTGCAGGATCTCTGTATAAAACTGGCTTATGACTCTCGCGCACGCACGCACGCACGCACGCAAACACACAGAGCACAGAAGAACTATAAAGTGCACATAAGCACTGAAGACAAAAACAATCTTTACAAAGGTTGTTGTACCCCTAAGAAACATGTACCAGATATGCACGCTCTCACACAGACACTCTCTTTCTCTCTCTTTCTCTCTCATACACGCACGCGCACACACATAAATATAAACCATTCTGTTTAAGGATGCTGTAAACATGTGCACACGCACACACACACACACACACATGTCTGTGTGTGCGTGTGTGTGCGTCCTCTCATCATCCTCTCTGGTGTTCTGCAGTAAAAAAGTGCTTGTTCCAACAGAATGGTAATGCTGGGCTTTAGTCAACCTGTGTGTGCTGAATCGTTAAGCATCTGCAGTATCTCTCACACGCACGCACGCACGCACGCGCACGCACGCACGCACTCACGCACGCACGCACGCACGCACGCACGCACGCACGCACGCACCGTTGAGATAACTGTTTCCATGAGCTGCTGTGTTCAACATCCCTCAGTAACCTATAGGATCACAGGAACACCAAGAAACTAACAGCATCGGTCTAAACTATTGTACTATCAACATAATGACGGTACTCTGTATACCAGGTAAACAATGAACGTAGCATATGTCTAAATTAAACATTTACCTTTGCATAAATCTGCATGGTCTAGGCTAGGGCAGATTTATCAGAGAGCTGATGGTAGGTGGTAGGTGTTGTTGTAAGTACTGGGAGCTGATGGTAGGTGTTGTTGTAAGTACTGGGAGCTGATGGTAGGTGTTGTAAGTACTGGGAGCTGATGGTAGGTGTTGTTGTAAGTACTGGGAGCTGGTGGTAGGTGTTGTTGTAAGTACTGGGAGCTGATGGTAGGTGTTGTTGTAAGTATTGGGAGCTGATGGTAGGTGTTGTAAGTACTGGAAGCTGATAGTAGGTGTTGTGTAAGTAATGGGAGGTGATGGCAGGTGTTGTTGTAAGTACTGGGAGCTGATGGCAGGTGTTGCAAGTACTGGGAGCTGATGGTAGGTGTTGTAAGTACTGGGAGCTGATGGTAAGTGTTGTAAGTACTGGGAGCTGATGGCATGTGTTGTTGTAAGTAGTGGGAGCTGATGGTAGGTGTTGTTGTAAGTACTGGGAGCTGATGGTGGGTGTTGTTGTAAGTGCTGGGAGCTGATGGTAGGTGTTGTTGTAAGTAGTGGGAGCTGATGGTAGGTGTTGTTGTAAGTGCTGGGAGCTGATGGTAGGTGTTGTTGTAAGTACTGGGAGCTGATGGTGGGTGTTGTTGTAAGTAGTGGGAGCTGATGGTAGGTGTTGTTGTAAGTAGTGAGAGCTGATGGTAGGTGTTGTTGTAAGTACTGGGAGCTGATGGTGGGTGTTGTTGTAAGTGCTGGGAGCTGATGGTAGGTGTTGTTGTAAGTGCTGGGAGCTGATGGTAGGTGTTGTTGTAAGTACTGGGAGCTGATGGTAGGTGTTGTTGTAAGTACTGGGAGCTGATGGCAGGTGTTGTTGTAAGTACTGGGAGCTGATGGTGGGTGTTGTTGTAAGTGCTGGGAGCTGATGGTAGGTGTTGTTGTAAGTGCTGGGAGCTGATGGTAGGTGTTGCGCTCCACCTGCAGCAGTCCATCTTCCAGGGATCTAGCACATTGTAACAGGGACAGACTCCTGCATTGAAATTCCCTTGAGGCCCACAGGCTGGGATTGTCTGTTGGAAGATTATGTTGATGTTTTCAACACAATGGTACATCAGACAGACGGCAGGTCTTTACAGAGAGAGAGATCCACACTGGACTCAATCTGTACTAACACAGATGCACATGCGACACGCGCACACACACACACACACACACACACACACACAGTCAGACACACACACACACAGACACAGCGCACACAGTGACGTTGATAAGACATTGCAGTGGCACATGATGAGACCTGGCTCTTACACTGTCTCTGAGCAGATGGTGTGTGTGTGTGTGTGTGTGTGTGGCAGTTTTACTTATCACACAGGGGGATCGGTTCCTGACCAGTTCTTGGGGTCGAGGTCAGTCAGACACACATGTGCGCACGCACGCACACACACGTATCTAAACCACTGTACAATAATTAACATTGTTCCGATGGTGTTCAGCAGTTTCTATAGAAATGGACAGTTCACAGATTCACCCACTAGGTGCCACTGTTTCCACATGGTTGGTGTGAAGATTGTGTGTGTGTGTGTGTGTGTGTGTGTGTGTGTGTGTGTGTGTGTGTGTTCAGAGAACTGCAGTGCTGGACACCAGGGCTTCTCTCCTCAGTTTTAAGTGGGATCGATGGTTATTACTGTGCCCTTGTCTGGATTTTTGGCTTTGTCTCAAACACACTGGCATGTGCATCAAACACACGCACATGCACGGGTGTGCACGACCGCATCACACAACTAAGTCTAAATCAAAAAATATATATATAACCTTAATATTTTCCACAAGAAAATCATTTACTCTACCTTTAAATTGTTAACCATCATACATACAACACCAGTGGAATTTTTGTGGAAAACTCTGAAGCGTGGTAAACTTAGTGGCTGGGTCTCACACATGAATATGCACATTATAGTAATGAATATGCATGTTAAAATCATGAATATGGACATTACAACATGCTGATTGTGCCACCGGAGCGCCTGAGTGTGTGCGCGTGCGTGCGTGTGTGTGCATGAAATGCGAGGTCAGTCGATGTGCAAAACCATGAATGTTTGAATGATGCAACACCTACACACTGTGCATAGCTCATAATCAGAGAGAGAGAGAG
The DNA here is from genome assembly GCF_951216825.1 of Electrona antarctica. NCBI lineage: Eukaryota > Metazoa > Chordata > Actinopteri > Myctophiformes > Myctophidae > Electrona > Electrona antarctica. Next base: position 13,561,041 of record NC_136804.1, read on the forward strand.
ATTAGGTTCGCAATATTTGTTATGCCTCTCTTTGTCTTCTTGTCTTAATGTGTTTTCTTTGTCTTTGTCGGTCTTGTTTCTTTATTCCGACCTCGTACAGCACTTTGGTCGACGTAAAATGTGCTTTATAAATAAAGTTTGAGTTGAGAGAGAGAGAGAGAGAGAGAGAGAGAGAGAGAGAGAGAGATAGAGAAAGAAAGAGAGAGAGAGAGAGAGAGGTGGACTAGACTACACTAGAGTGAGATAGGCTTCCACTACAATTTCTCCATAATGAATATTGAGAAGGGAAAATATGCACACACACACACACACACACACACACACACACACACACACACACACACACACACACACACACACACACACACACACACACACACACACACACACACACACACACACACACACACACACACACACACACACACACACACACACACTCTCTGTCTCATCTCTCTCCCTTGCTGTATCTTTTAAGTCCACTTTACACCACCCCTTTCTTTCCTTTCCTTTTATCTCAAAAAGTATTTGCAGCATGGCTTCCCATTGCCCTCTCTCTGTCTGTCTGTCTCTTTCACGTATTCACATTCCCTCTCACTTGTCAAGAGGATAACTGATAGTGATTCCACCAATCAGCACTCTCTCTTTCATTCTACTGTCATCCTCAACTGACCCTGAGAGCACACACACAGACACACACACACTCACACACACACACTCACACACACAGTGTGTCCTCAGCCAGAACAACTCTCCTCTGACAGATGGTGTCCATGCGGGCCGTGTGTGTGTGTATTGTATGTAGGTGGTGGTACTGCTGTATGGGGCCGAGACATGGACCCTCACAGTACAACAGGAAAGAGCCCTGGATGGAGTCTACACAAGAATGCTACGAATGGCACTAGGTGTCACATGGACAGACCGCATCAGAAATGTGGACCTCTATCACGGACAAAGTCAGAGAGAGAAGGATGAGGCTGGCAGGGCACTGCGCCAGGCACCCAGAACTTGAGGCAAGTAAATTGACTCTATGGGAGCCAACCCAGGGCAAAGCCAGGAGGGGAACGAAGCGTACCACCTATGTAGACGTGCTGCGGAGCGACAGCTTGGCTAACAACACTGCAGAGCTCAAGAACCTGATGTTGGATAGGAATTTGTGGAGGGCAGCGATCCAGAAATCCTGAGTTGGTGTTGGCTAGACCTCACTCTCGCAGCAACTGTATGTACAGTTGGAGGCCATCGATATTGTCCTTTTCTTTTTGCTGAGGTTTGCGTGATCTGCGCAAAAGGACAGTTAACCCATTTTGGGCGGGAACCCCTTTTGGTGTTTTAAACATTATGTTATAATTTAGCTATTGAAAAATAGCAGATCTACAAGCTCATAGCGCGCCACCGAGTGGCGCGCTACGAGCTTGTAGGTCTGCTATTTTTGAAAAATCGTGAAAATATTTATTTCAGACAACTGGAGGATTTAGAAGGATTTTTTTAAATTTTGAGGTCAGGCCTAAATGGGTCAAATGATAAGGGACAATATCGGTGGCACCCAACTGTAGGTGGGTGTGTGTGTGTGTGTGCCTACCTAGCAAAGTCGAGGTCGGCCTCTCTGGACATGGTGATGTTGGTGAGGTTCTGCTGAAGGACGAAGATGTTCCGGCACATCTTCTTGATGCCAGACTCACTGATCCTCTTGAAGTACTGAGCTCCGTTGATGAGGATGCAGGAGATCAGGTGGCCCAGACCTGGAGACACACACACGTGATTGGTTCATGCTGGATCACCCCCACATCCCCATAGCATAGACCATAATGCACACGTGGGCATCGTGCCATTAAGTTAATATAATGGCATGGTGGCAAGTGGCAACTAGCCGCAAGTTACAAATTGACAGCCCATACATCCAAACAGAAAAATCCTTTCTGATTGTACTACACGACATCCAACTCACCAACATTGCAGCTGTACGAAAAGCTTGAATTATCCTCTTTCTATCTGCAAAGTGTGCGTTTCATGAAAATCCACCGTAGACATGTTATGAGCTACTTTCTTGCAAAATTCCTTACAGGCGAGTGTTGAAGTTTGGAAGCACTCGTTTTCAGTAAAGCAACGTCCTGCTGCATTATGTGCAATTTCAATACAGGCCGTTGAGTGATATCCAACGAGCGCCTCCATACTACAACACTTAGAAAAATAATCACCTGCAAGGAATTACTTGACAGAAAGTATCTCATAACATGTCTACGGTGAATTGAGAGGGAGCCAAAGTTCCAAGTGGGTTCCATGAGTTTATCTCATATTCTTTATGTTGGGTCTGAAGTCGTGTACCTGTGTGTTTGTCTGTACGTGTGATAAGAGCCCTTCCCTCTATGCTGAATAAAAAAAACATACACATTTGGACTGACCTTCAAAGATGTACTGGAACTTGTGCTGCTGCAGAGCGGCGCCCATCACCTCCTCGATGGCCGAGATGTCCTTGTTGAGTTTGACCACCAGGGGGTCGTAGTCCATGCTCTCCACGTTGGCCACGATGGCATAGTTCCCCTGCTTGGCCAGCGGGATCAGGTAGTGGAAACAATGAACTCTGGGTTGGTTCACAAGACGAGAAGACAATGGATTGTTAGACCAGGTAGTGGAAGCAATGAATTCTGGGTTGGTTCACAAGACGAAAAGACAATGGAACGTTAGACCACAATGACATGGGTCATCCCTAAATTCTCCACTTACCTAATGGTTATGGTTAGGGTTTATTGGTTAGAGTTAGGTAAGTGGAAAACATAGAACCATTGCAAAGTCTTCCTAAACCTTTCAAGCCGTGACGCCCCAAAATAATCTGAGTAATACATTATTATTAAATTATTACTCATAATAATAATAATCTGAATTTGAATTGACAAGCACTTGGAATTGTAGGAGCTGAGGAACTTGAGACATTTACATTACAACATTACATTTAGTTTGACTCAGTTCCACAGATACATAGTGAAAATGTGTTTGATGGTTACTTTTGACGTATACGTCTTATTAGTTTTTTTTCGTAATTTCTTTTAGGTATTTAAAAGTCATTAAATGGTAACTTGTGCAGCAGAGTACGTGAGTGGCGTGGAGTGGGGGAAAAGCCGATCCGCGCTCCAGAGGACGGTTGGCTCGCTCGCTCGCTCATTCGTTCAACGTCGATTCCCCCCCGCTCCCCTTCAGTTGCGCACCGGTTGCTCTGTGCTCCACTCAGACCTGTCCACTCAGCAGCAAATACAATTATAATAAGTATTTTGCTGTGCGTCCGCAAACACGCAGCACATGTCTGTGTGTGACCGGGCATGTTCAAACATGTGGTGCACGGCCCCGACCGGAGCAGCTTGGAGCGGAGGGCGGTCCTCGCTCCGAAGCCACTCTGACCCATTTTAAAAGTATGACAACTACTGATTTAGATGGCATTAGAACGGGCCTTAGGTCTTAATTTGACCAAGCCAGTCACTAGTCTTAGTTTCCACACATACTAATAGAACTCTGTCCCTCTCCCTCCCTCCCACTACCCCTTCAGGGTGTTGTGTGTAGCTTATGCAATATTGTTTATGATTGGAGATCCCCCCCCAGGCTGATGTCTGGCTATAACGCTACACTCCATTGCCTCTCCTCCCCATCCGGCAAATTTCCCCTGATAGCCCTGATAGCGGTGGTACCCAGTTAAATGAAGCCATGAGGGAGGGAGGGAGGGGGGGAGAGGGAGGGGGGGGAGAGAGAGAGAGAGAGAGAGAGAGAGAGAGAGAGAGAGAGAGAGAGAGAGAGAGAGAGGGGTGATTAGGGAAGGAGGGAGTGACCCGAGGCTGATTCTAAAGTGCTGCCTTCTAAAATTGGTAGCCTATAGTTCCCAAACTTTTCCGTGCCGGGGACCCATGATATGAATTTGGCGGTCGACGCCCACCTGAAAATGTTTTGTGCCTGCTAGGGACCACCAGAACAGAAGATTTGTGTAAAAATTATTCAACATTTATCAAAAAGGTTAAGAAGTGAGCTTGTATATGTTTGAGAAGCACTTTTCTGAAAAACGTATGTTGCTACTTTGTGTACTGTATACATGTGTGTAAATACACGCACGCACGCACGCACGCACGGATTGAATGAGTTAAAGGAGAGAGGAAGGAGATGGAGGAAGAAGAAGAGTAAGGAAGGTGGCCTCCAGACAGATGGAGGCGTAAGAAGAGAAGAGGTTGTGACATCGGGGAGGAGCAGGAGGAGGAGGAGAGGAGGAGTGTTGTTGCTTTGACCGTAGGGAGACGGTGAACTCACTAACTCCACTTTATGGCTGTGCTGTTGCCGCAGGCTGTACTTTGAGGGGGATTGACTCACTTCGCCTGAGCAATAAAAGAGTGTGAAGAGTGGATGTGTGAAACATTATCACACATGGAACATAATGCTCACTGTTGCGGGCGAGAAAGCTCTTAGCTCCCATATGTAAACTTTTTGTAAATTAACGGCCCTACTTCATCGCACTACGGCGTCTCACGAAGGCATCAAAAGTAGCAGATCCACGAGCTCGTTTTGAGCTTGTGGATCTGCTGCTTTTGCAGTTTTTGTATTTGAAATCCTGAAAAGTAAGAGTTTCTTTTGGACGTATGAGGTTTCCACCCGACAGAGACCATCTAGATTATAGAGACTATAATGCTGTGTTGTGTTTGAGGCTTAATTCACACTCGCTGCGGTTTTTCCTCTGCATCTAATGCTTCATCTGTGATGCCGTCACACGGTGGTGTGTTGCACGCCACGAATAGAAGATCTACGGTAGCTAGACTTTAGAGCATTGGTGGTTTCTTTTTGAACTTTTTCGGTTTGTGTTCTAAAAATCAGACCCGTCTGAACTGAGTGGTGCTGTACTGTACTGCACTGCACAGTACAGTACAGTACAGTACAGTACAGTACAGTGCAGTGCAGTACAGTACAGTACAGTACAGTACAGTACAGTACAGTACAGTACAGTACAGTACAGTACAGTACAAACTCTCATCCCTGGCCTCTGTGTGAGACGCTGCGCAACAGTTCCATCCAGTGGTATTGGCGAGGTGTTTCAGCTTTACGTGCTCAGGCGCGAACATGGACACGTACACATACTGTACACACATAGCTAGTTAGCTACGCAATGGAGTGGCTGCACCACTCGAAAATCACAATCATCAAATATTACCTAAGAAAGAGGCAACAAATAATAATAGCAAATCTACAAGCTCACAACGCCTATTTTCACATCCATCTGTGGAACAGAGTCAAACTAAATGTACTGCCACAATTCCAAGTGCTTGTCAGCGTGGCGGGTCTCAGTTAAATTTTGTTTTATTTGGGGTCGTGGCCTGAACAATTTTGGGAACACTTGCCCTAAGGTGCCACGGCACCCACGTTGATGAACCCTGCTGTAGACGTTTTGGTCCATCATTACCTGACCTCCAGGTGAAGGGCCAGAAGGCAGCGGTCAGCGATGTCCTGGAAGCCTCTGGACAGGTCAGTGAGGGCATGGAGGATCTGCTCTCTGCTGGACTCTGTCTCACTGGACACCTGGCTGTCCTGGCCTGGGGACACACCTGCAAGGACGGACAGGAAGAGGTACTTAACACTGGAGTAAGGTTTTCAAAGTAAAACTGTGACGTACGGTCGCAACAACCGACAACTAAAAAAGCCCCCAAAAGTGGTTAACCAGGCTAAGCAAATCCCAGGAGTGGATAAAAGGGGCGGTTGCCGCCTCGAAGTGGAGTATCCATGGGTCTACTCTCAATGTAATGATTTGGTGCCTATGATGACTGTATTGTCTGTCTTTTTAATACATATATACAGTATGTATGCATTTCCTGAATGGGAGTCTATCAATAGCCACTTATAGTTCATTGTCTTGCCATGTCTTTGTATATTCCATCTTTTTATTTACAATAGTGTTGTGCCTGAGCTGTTTTTCTTTTCTTTTCTTGTTTGTTATTATGTTCTTGTTGTGTAATGTCTGTGTTTATTGTCCTTAATTTTGTTAAAACCAATAAATATATATAAACATATGCCGGTAATATAATATGGGAGATCAAAAGGTCAGTGTCCTTTGACTAATGACTGTGAGCTTCAGTTCTTAACCGTTTCCCATGGCCTTCTACCATATTGGTGAATTTCGTGGAAAGCGACAGCACAGAACTGCCAGAACTGCAAAAAGTGGCGGAAGAAGAAAAACAGTAGAAAAACAATAGGGGCCTTTGGCCATTCAGGCTTGGCCACTAAAGGTGGCCTAATTACTCAGATCGCTGTGAATCGTTGCTGCCGAAGATACGCAAGTTCATTCCTGCTCTCCTCCTTTGCACCGTCGCCCGCGGCTCACATCTGCATCCAGGGAGGGCAGAAGCACCGACTGTCTGCAAATCCACTCGGCTTTTGAGGCCGATATAATGGTTGTGGCAGTGCTGGAAACTTCTTCAAGACTCTTTGCAACACATACTTCTGAAGTTGTAATCTGAGAGGTTTACCACTGTGACTTTACACACCATGAAATATATTTCATTCAGGAATGGAGTGAGTCTCCCCCCCCCCCCCCCCCCCTCACTTTCATGGATGGGCATAAGTTTGTGTCCTGCTGCTTGGAGTTCAAAATAGAATCCAAAAGAATAGGACAAAGGAATGAGATAAAAAAATAAAAAAAATAACCCACTGAAAAATGTCAGACTAGTAGTCAGAGATATCAGGGAGGTTCAGCTCATATGCGTATGTAAAAAAGCTTACTGAAATATTAATTTCTTTACTTTTTGCTATACATCAATGAACTGTCGCAACAAGATCCTAATGGATATGAAAGCTGCTCTATGTAACTTTCCTTTTCTACCCTGGATTTGAACCCGGTTTCCTGTGACATTATTAAAAATGACAATGGCATTCACCTGCACTTCAACTGTGAGCTGCCGAACATCATCCATGCATGCTCTCTCACTCTCTCGTGCACACACACACACACACACACACACACACACACACACACACACACACACACACACACACACACACACACACACACACACACACACACACACACACACACACACACACACACACACACACACACACACACACACACACACACACACACACACACACACACCAATGTTCACATGTTCAGTGTGAAACTGTCTTGTGCTCTTTTGGCGCATTTCAACGTTTCTATGAGTCACTTCTGCTGAGACAGCAAGTGCACGTGTGCGTGTTTGTGTGTGTGAACACGTGAGCAGGAGAGCGTGATGACTGCGTATAAATCAGTGTAGATCGATGGCTATAAATTAGTGCGGAGAGCAAAGGGAGAGAAATTGGCCCTGTCACTCATATGTAGGTCTATTAGGTCAATGAGGCGGGGTGTGTGTGTGTGTGCGTGTGTGTGTGGGGGGTGTTACAGGGGTCCACAATCGATTGGCTGCAGTCAAGTTCCCCAGTTACTCTTCTTTGCCCTTCTGAAGGTCAGACATACGCTAGTGCGCGCGCGCGCGCACGCACGCACGCACGCACGCACGCACGCGCACACACACACACACACACACACACACACACACACACACACACACACACACACACACACACACACACACACACACACACACACACACACACACACACACACACACACACACACACACACACACACACACACACACACACACACACACACAGTAAACTGAGGCTGAACAAATCCCATGGTCCTTCCACTCGGAATTATTACATCAGCGCTATAAGGAACATTCTCTTTATTATTTGATAGAGAAAAGAACCTCACAAAACTTCCATTTTAATGTCTGGGAACATCATATCTGCTCCAGGACCACATTTATAGTATTTCCATCCACACTACTCTATGTCTGTGGGGGAAGTAAAGAGAATAATTTACATTTTACGAGCATTCTAGCAGCGTTGCAAAGTGGTGCCAGAATAACCTAGAACTGTTTCAGTACAGTAGATGTCTGTGTACTCAGACCCTGTCCCTTGGCCAAACAGAATAAACTAGAACTGTTTCAGTACAGTAGATGTCTGTGTACTCAGACCCTGTCCCTTGGCCAAACAGAATAACCTACAACTGTTTCAGTACAGTAGATGTCTGTGTACTCAGACCCTGTCCCTTGGCCAAACAGAACCGGGACGAAATTAAAATGGGGGGAAAATGTAGCCTGGCTAATAAGCCAGACCGAATCAGCCGTTGGCAAAACAAAATTGCCTGCCGGCGGATTACGGTCTGGAGAGGCTCAATTGTACGCCCATTTCCTACACCAGAGAACTGGTGTGGCCAATCGGGACACGGTATGCAATATGGGCGGGCTTTGGTACAGTGACGTTCAATGCTTGAGACCTTTAACTGACAGTAGCTCTGACCAATTGCGTCAAAGAGAAAATGTTTGAACCCGCCCCCCGGGAAACAAGATCCATACACAGCATCTCCAGACTCAAATACCACACGACAGTGTGATTTGAGTCTGGCTTATTAGCCAGGCTAGGGAAAATGTGCCGTGCAAAAGCCCTATTTATACTTTGTCGTATGACGGCGTCGTGTGCCGAAAACAGCAGATCTATAAGCTCACGGCGCATAGCGGATGCAACAATGTTTCTGCTTGTGGATTAGCTTTATTCTTCTTGGTGGATTTGCTGTTTTTTTGCCTGTTGGTTGCTGTCTTCAGCACGGCACAGGTATAGTATAAAAAACCCTCTTGATCCTTGTGATTCTGGTGCGCGTCCATGTGAGTGTGTGTGGTCATGTGGGTATTCACATATTCATAATGGCGCGCGCGCGCACACACACACACACACACACACACACACACACACACACACACACACACACACACACACACACACACACACACACACACACACACACACACACACACACACACACACACACACACACACACACACACACACGTCTGTCTTCCTATTAAAGGAGCGCTAAATTGGACGCTGATAAGCTGCGAGGCCATTGGCTTAGGTAAACACTGCCCAGGCATGTGGAAGGTGTGCCAATCAACAAAGCAAACACTCACACATGCGCACACGCACTCTCACGCACACACACACGCACACCGTCTTTGACGTGGAGAGATGAAGACTGCAGATTGTTTATTCTATTAAAATGGGTCTGCATGTTTGGGTGTGAGTGCAACTCACAGTGTTCTACTTCTATTGCCCAAGGTGGTCTAATGACTTGTAAAAGGCACGTTGAGGTGAGTAAGGAAACACAAGCCGTATCAAGGTAGCATGCATCTATCTATCTATCTATCTATCTATCTATCTATCTATTTCAGCTTGTTGATCTACTGTTGAATCTACTTCCTTCGCCGTCTAAGATCCTTCGGTGCTAGTAGACGGATTCTTCTTTTGTTTTTCACTTCTGTTATTATGAGTGTTCTTCAGTACTGTAGTACCACCTGGTATGGATGTTTGTCTGCAGCCGTAAAGTCACAAATGCTGCAACAACTGAACATTTGTTCAAAGATTGTTGAACAACAACTTCAGAAACCTTATACATCCACGTTACGTATGATAACAGCATCCTAAGGTTAGCAAGGAATATCACCTCTAATACTAAGCATGTGTTGTATGGAGAATATAGGTTGCTACCTTCAGGAAGGAGATATGGTGTACCAGCATACAATAAGGTCAGACTAAAGAGGTCCTTTGTCCACCAGTCGACCTTGAGGCTTAATCAGGAGTCGTAGTAGCCACAGGATAATCTAAGCGGTGGATATTGCTCTTGTCTTCATGTCTTTATGTATGCAAATTGTCTTGTTCTTTGTGTTATGTCAAATGTGTGTATATGTGTTCTGCATACTTGGCTGCTGTGTCGCAAGACAAATTTCAGTGTGAACTGACAATAAAGTACTATATCATATCATATCATATCTACCAATTTCATAATAATAATGATAAACATGTTTCCCCATCTGCGATTTTTGAGTGGTGTATGTATGTATGTATGCATGTATGTCCCTACGTTTAGGGTACCAACAGGGGGCGCTGTTGCACCACTCACTTCAGACAGTTCTGATTTTGAATAGCCAACAGATAAATGGGTAAAGGGATTAACATCATTGTGATGCTGTATTAACACATTTCAGTTGGGGACCCCTGTGCTAGAGGCATATGCAGATATGCTGGTCAATTGCTCCCACATGTTTGGTTCTTTAGATTTGCATTTGATTATTTTTTTTAATTTTCTTTTGACCACAAAATAATGTTAGGCATGCTACTTTGATAGCATGCTGTCTTAGACAGATGCGGGATTCCGTGTTTAGCTGAAATGCAAGCTATACTTTGAAGCACTGCATTGTTTTCTTTTGCACTCTACGTATGTGACTCTAGTGATTTACTTTGTTGTTTGCTGGCTAGCATTAATGTTCTACTCCGATTCCTCTGATCTCACACTTGTAAGTTGTTTTGGAAAAAAGCAACTGCTTAAAATGCCTAAATTTGTTCGAGTGCCTCAAGTGCACAAGGACAAACGTAAATACTTAGTATTCAGGCCTTACCGATGCTGCTATTCCTTGATTATTCCCTTTTTTAATGTCTTTATTATTGTTGTTTATCATTGCTGCTACAATGTCTTAAGAAAACGGAACAAAAAAATCAAGATCTTGGTTAAAAAACAACAGCATTGCTATCCCTAAAGCTCATGTTTCCATCGGACCAAAAACACTAACCTCATGGACCCTAGCATCCCTATTGTGAAGCTCACAACACCGTTGCGTTGTGAGTTACCGAAGCGATTAGGTGTAAAGGGGCGAAGAGTAGCGGACCAAGGATTGGACTGTGTTGTATTGTGTGTTTCATGTCTGTGGTTCATTTCTCCAGGCGCTCGTATACA